>NC_080671.1:234301696-234661632 GCF_030247195.1 Topomyia yanbarensis
TGTTTATGTTTATGTTTATGTTTATGTTTATGTTTATGTTTATGTTTATGTTTATGTTTATGTTTATGTTTATGTTTATGTTTATGTTTATGTTTATGTTTATGTTTATGTTTATGTTTATGTTTATGTTTATGTTTATGTTTATGTTTATGTTTATGTTTATGTTTATGTTTATGTTTATGTTTATGTTTATGTTTATGTTTATGTTTATGTTTATGTTTATGTTTATGTTTATGTTTATGTTTATGTTTATGTTTATGTTTATGTTTATGTTTATGTTTATGTTTATGTTTATGTTTATGTTTATGTTTATGTTTATGTTTATGTTTATGTTTATGTTTATGTTTATGTTTATGTTTATGTTTATGTTTATGTTTATGTTTATGTTTATGTTTATGTTTATGTTTATGTTTATGTTTATGTTTATGTTTATGTTTATGTTTATGTTTATGTTTATGTTTATGTTTATGTTTATGTTTATGTTTATGTTTATGTTTATGTTTATGTTTATGTTTATGTTTATGTTTATGTTTATGTTTATGTTTATGTTTATGTTTATGTTTATGTTTATGTTTATGTTTATGTTTATGTTTATGTTTATGTTTATGTTTATGTTTATGTTTATGTTTATGTTTATGTTTATGTTTATGTTTATGTTTATGTTTATGTTTATGTTTATGTTTATGTTTATGTTTATGTTTATGTTTATGTTTATGTTTATGTTTATGTTTATGTTTATGTTTATGTTTATGTTTATGTTTATGTTTATGTTTATGTTTATGTTTATGTTTATGTTTATGTTTATGTTTATGTTTATGTTTATGTTTATGTTTATGTTTATGTTTATGTTTATGTTTATGTTTATGTTTATGTTTATGTTTATGTTTATGTTTATGTTTATGTTTATGTTTATGTTTATGTTTATGTTTATGTTTATGTTTATGTTTATGTTTATGTTTATGTTTATGTTTATGTTTATGTTTATGTTTATGTTTATGTTTATGTTTATGTTTATGTTTATGTTTATGTTTATGTTTATGTTTATGTTTATGTTTATGTTTATGTTTATGTTTATGTTTATGTTTATGTTTATGTTTATGTTTATGTTTATGTTTATGTTTATGTTTATGTTTATGTTTATGTTTATGTTTATGTTTATGTTTATGTTTATGTTTATGTTTATGTTTATGTTTATGTTTATGTTTATGTTTATGTTTATGTTTATGTTTATGTTTATGTTTATGTTTATGTTTATGTTTATGTTTATGTTTATGTTTATGTTTATGTTTATGTTTATGTTTATGTTTATGTTTATGTTTATGTTTATGTTTATGTTTATGTTTATGTTTATGTTTATGTTTATGTTTATGTTTATGTTTATGTTTATGTTTATGTTTATGTTTATGTTTATGTTTATGTTTATGTTTATGTTTATGTTTATGTTTATGTTTATGTTTATGTTTATGTTTATGTTTATGTTTATGTTTATGTTTATGTTTATGTTTATGTTTATGTTTATGTTTATGTTTATGTTTATGTTTATGTTTATGTTTATGTTTATGTTTATGTTTATGTTTATGTTTATGTTTATGTTTATGTTTATGTTTATGTTTATGTTTATGTTTATGTTTATGTTTATGTTTATGTTTATGTTTATGTTTATGTTTATGTTTATGTTTATGTTTATGTTTATGTTTATGTTTATGTTTATGTTTATGTTTATGTTTATGTTTATGTTTATGTTTATGTTTATGTTTATGTTTATGTTTATGTTTATGTTTATGTTTATGTTTATGTTTATGTTTATGTTTATGTTTATGTTTATGTTTATGTTTATGTTTATGTTTATGTTTATGTTTATGTTTATGTTTATGTTTATGTTTATGTTTATGTTTATGTTTATGTTTATGTTTATGTTTATGTTTATGTTTATGTTTATGTTTATGTTTATGTTTATGTTTATGTTTATGTTTATGTTTATGTTTATGTTTATGTTTATGTTTATGTTTATGTTTATGTTTATGTTTATGTTTATGTTTATGTTTATGTTTATGTTTATGTTTATGTTTATGTTTATGTTTATGTTTATGTTTATGTTTATGTTTATGTTTATGTTTATGTTTATGTTTATGTTTATGTTTATGTTTATGTTTATGTTTATGTTTATGTTTATGTTTATGTTTATGTTTATGTTTATGTTTATGTTTATGTTTATGTTTATGTTTATGTTTATGTTTATGTTTATGTTTATGTTTATGTTTATGTTTATTACCTTCACCAACAGGCCCCTTGGCCCTAATGGTGGTTGCTTTAACTAATTACATTTTAAAATTGCCAACATTTTCGCTTTAATCGCATTCCACGTCCGGTCAAAGTCAAAGGCCGTCGCAACACTGTTAAAAATTCGCAGGAGTCCAGTAACAGCGCTCTGGCAACCATAGTTGGTTCTCCTGAACGGAACTCGCAGAAGAGAGTTATTACGTAGAGCTCGGACGCGGGCTTGAAGATCCAGACGTCCGAGGATTGTTGGGCAATCCACTCTGGCAGAGAGTAAGTCCGAGACGAACAATGCTCGAGAGCAGTCCCTCCGAATGCTGAGTGTATCGAGGTGTATTAGCTGGCAACGGTTTTCATAGCTCGGCAGCTGAAATCTGTTTCGCCATGGGAGATGCCGAAGGGCGAAGCGTATGAACCTGCGTTGGACAGCCTCGATTCTGTCAATCCCATTCTGGTAGTATGGATTCCAAACAGCTGAACAATATTCTAACGTTGAGCGGACCAACGCGCAGTAAAGCGATTTAAGACAATATACGTCCCTGAAGTTTTTCGCTATTCGGAAGATGATTTACACTATCAAGAACTCTGTTACCGAAACGGAAATCGCCTCTATGGTTTCGGGTGCATTAGGAAGTGATTCTGTCATAGGAAAAAGTTGGTACCCGAATGGAAGGATGCAGCATCAATGTCGTTTATTTCAGTCAAGGTTGGGATTAGAGCTTCCATTTCCCGACGGTTTTCAACTTCCCGGGATTCGGAAAATAAATAATAAATTTCCCGGGAAATCCCGGGAACACATGACTTTTATTTTTAAAGGTGAATGATTTTCATGAAAACAAAAGAATAAATTGAAAAGTTTTCAAACCCGTTTGATTGCATGTATATCTGTCCTAAAGCAGTTGTCAGAAGATAGCGATTTGGTGGCCTACACATCATTCAATCATTTGATAACTCGTCAATAAGTTTACGCAGCATCAATTTTTTCTTGGCAATATGTATAACCTAAATTTTGGTAATTACGATTAGGATTGGGACGATATACTAAACGCAGCTGCTGGAGTTACTGTCCAAAATTGGAATTCGTTGTTCTAATACGATGGTATGTGCAAAGTACCTTCTTTGGTAAATGAATGAAAATATTGAGCTGCTTCAGGGTCTACGGGCAGATCACTCTAAGAATGTATAACAAATTTGCTTCAGATTAGGAAAAAAATCATTTAATTTCCATTTTTGCATCAACTTAGCACCCCCTCGCAGAAAAGTTTGTTTAACAAACGTTCTATGTTGATCCACTTTGTTCGACGTTTTGTTGCATGTAGGGATAGTTTTTCGTAGGGTTTTGACGTCTTACACGCAACGCAAAATACATTATGAATTTCTATTTTGATGGAAAGAAATTTATTTAATTTCGCTGATTTCTAAAAATGCATCACAAGTGATCTGCCACTAGTTCAGGGTATCCAATCAAATGAGAAAATGTTATATGTGGAATCCATTTCCGTCACAGTAAGACCAGCATCATTTCGAATTAAGTGTGAATCAAAATCAAGTAGATAGTGGACGAACTGTGCAGCGATGGATGAAGCCTATACACTTAGAAAAAATGAAAATTACATTTGAGGTAAACAACGTAGCGACGTATTTCTCCTGTTTATTAATAGGATTTGATGATATGTAAAATTAAATTAAAAATTAAAAACTCTTTTGATGTAAAACTCAGACTGAATGACCTAGGAAAAGACAAACAACTTTTATTTATTTATTTATATCGTCTTTGATGCGAAGCACCATACCACTCAACATAAAATTAATTAATTTACATTTTAACATTAGGAACGAATCACTCGGAACAATTAATACGTTATATAGTTAGAACAATGAAAAATTTAGTCATTTGAGTGTAGAAACAATATAAAACTACAAAAAATACATAGTTTTTTATCATTTTACGGAGTTGGATTGAAAAATAAAACCCTATTTTAATCCACCTAGCAGTGCAATTGTGCCTTTCTCATTTATCCAAACTATGATTTAATGCCTGGTTACGTTCAATGTACCATTGTGGAAATGTCTATTATATTCTTATCATACTTGATAAGCATATATAAGTGCACGACTGTCACGAACCTGATAAGCAACGTGCCGACATTGACATACTGGAAACGAACAAAATATAATATTTATATAGCTTAATCAGCGTGAGTTCAATATTGTCTTCATGTTAACTTCATGGTGGAGAAGGGAAGGGATATAATTAGTGGGAAGTGGATGATGCCTCGGGAACCGCATAACTTATTTTAATATACGGGGTGGATGACGGGAATGCAGGAGGGAGGTAGGTCTGAGAGGGTGGGTGAGAGAAAGGGGGGGGGGGAGAAGTAGGAGGTGGGGCAGTAGATGTAGGGTTCAACACCGAACTTCATATTATATGTTTCACGGTGTTCCTAAAACCGTTATTAACAAAAATGACCATAAATTTGTCATACGGCATTCGAAAGATACAGTATCCAAGCATCTTCTCAGTGAATTTCAAAGTGAACCATCGAGAGATTCGGGAGAAATTGCGATTTGAAATTTTATGACACGTTTTATAAGGCTACCAGTAAACACCCACGGGTTTGGTCCTATCTCTATAAACAAAAAATATTTGTCTACTTATTTAGTACATGGCATTCGAAAGATATAGTAATCAAGTATATCCCGTGCAAGTTTGAAAATATTTCATTGACGGAATCGAAATTTATAACGGTTTGGATGTGGTATGCGGTCATAGATGGGTTTTCTACCAGACTTCAAGAGTGAATCCATGTTTGTTCATTGACTATTTAGATCGTTTATACGTGTCGCGGTTTTCGAAGGAAAATCTTACCATTTAGTTACATAAATATAATGTACAGTCTATTCTCAACCACCAAAGGCATCAGTCACAATACCAGTGTGCTCTCTGCTGCTATCCAAGCCAGCGCAAGCAGTTGCTTTTTTCTTGTGTGCTTTGTCTGAAGAACAAAGGGAACCGTTACTATTATTCTATCAAGATGACTGAGTCTCGACAACAAAATGTGATTCTTCAGGCCAACACGGTGGCCATTGACTTCCGGTCTTTCCGCATAAGATCGAGTATTGGTGATGTGGAACATTTGCTGAAGGAGAAAATGCAGCTTCGGTTTTCAGACGTCAGTTTCATTCAGTTGGAGCACGTCAGATACGCGGTGCTGATAACGTTCAACAAATTCGCCCAGGCGAAAAGATTCATTTCGCAAAACAACTTGAAACACGTTCCGGATTGTGACACCGCAAAAATCAAGATCCCTGTGTATATGGATAACGGAAACGTGGAAGTTTAATTACATGATTTGGCACCACGTACTTGCAAAGTGGCCATTAAAAGATTCATGTCGTATTTCGGAGAAGTGGAATCAATCACGGAGGATACGTGGAGCAACTACTTTCCAGGTATTTCAAATGGTGTTTTTGTGATGAGAATGCGAGTAGACCAACCCATTCCCTCCTACCTTACCCTGCAGTATACAACAGAAGGGGGTGATACCATTATACAGCGAACTCTATGTACATATCAAGGACAAACTAACACGTGCCAGTTCTGTGAACAAACGGCACATTACGGACGATCCTGCCCAGAAACCGCTAAGAAAAGCTCATCTACAGATAGAAATACCAACACTCAGTCTCCAATATCATTCCCTGAGCCACAAACGGTTGCCAAATTTGTGGCTGCTGTTCAAGCAATAATGACAACTGCGAAAGCCGCGTCAAGTACCACAAACTCAACAGCTAATTCTAGCAACGAGGGAGCTACTAGCAATGATGGAGGGTTCACGGTCGTGACCCGAAAGGGAAAGAAGTTGGGAACAACACCTGATCGCGAACATCAAGGCAGTAACCCCGATGATGATCCGGACATGTGCAAAGACGACAAAGATACAAATGACCCCCATGATATAGTTGACGTGAATGCAAGGATTTCCCCGACACGAAAACGGATCTCCGCGCGCAATGGCAAGTCGCGCATACGGGATCGATCTTAGCATTGTTTATTATTTGTATTGTTTACATCATGTAAATATAGAAAAAACCCACGGCTCCGTGAAGCTAACGCCTTGAGCCGTGCCAAATAAACGAATTGAAAAAAAATAAATATAATGTACAAAAAGTGTTATTTATATGGTGCACTGCAAAAAATATGACAATAGAGTTGTCTACCAAACGTTAAATATAATGTGTAATTTAAAAAATGGATAAAAGTCGGAATGTTTACTTCAAAAGGCCATATCTCAATGGTTTGTAGACCGATTCTAATTTTTTTTCATTATTGAACAAGTAGACATTTCATCGTTAATTTTCATTAAAAAGAATATAAAATAGAGTTGCCTACTTCAAACAATAGACAACATAATTATCCTCAACTATATATATATTATCACTATTTAATGAATAATTTTGTATTCAAAACGACGACCTATCAATTTCTATACATTAGTTGAATGCAACAAACACAAAATACAAATCATGGAAAAATAAAACCGTAAATTTAAAAAATATAAAGGTATTTGCTGATTCAGATCAATTTATGTTATGATACGGTTTTTGTTGGAAATTTTGTACAATCGTGATTCGCTGGTTGGGTTGACAGATGTTAAAACTGGTCAAAGGGGATGTTATTAGTACAAGTTCATCTGCTCATATCTCTAGCTATTGTCAGTTTTATTGTCGAAACTTATCATGAGAATTTGACATTCAGATGTTTATACAGCAATTGCAATCAACTAGTACATAAAAATGGATAGGCCGCTATTTTTAAACAAAGATATTCATTAAATAATGATAATACATATAGTTGGGATTAATTATATTGTCTATTTATTGATGTAGATGACTCTATTTTATATTCTTCTAAATGAAAATTAACGATGAAGCGTCTACCTGTTCAATAATGAAAAAATAATTAGAATCGGTCAACAAACCATTGAGATATGGTCTTTTGAAGTAAACATTCCAACTTTTATCCATTTTTTTTTATTTTACGCATTATATTTAACATTTGGTAGGCAATCCTATTTTCATATTTTTTCAGTGCACCATATAAATAACACTTTTTGTACATTATATTTATGTAACTAAATGGTAAGGTTTTCCTTTAAAAACCGCGACACGTATAAACGATCTAAATAGTCAATGGACAAACATGGATTCACGCTTGAAGTCTGGTAGAAAACCCATCTATGACCGCATACCACATCCGAACCGTTATAAATTTCGATTCCGTCAATGAAATATTTTCAAACTTGCAGGGGATATACTTGATTACTATATCTTTCAAATGCCATGTCCTAAATAAGTAGACAAATAGAGATAGGACCAAACCCGTGGGTGTTTGCTGGTAGCCTTATGAAACGTGTCAAAAAACTTCAAATTGCAATTTCTCTCGAATCTCTCGATGGATCATTTTGAAATTCACTGAGAAGATGCTTGGATACTGTATCTTTCGAATGCCGTATGACAAATTTGTGGTCATTTTTTTGTTAATAACGGTTTTAGGAACACCGTACCTTCATTTGTGTCTAGTATAATTAAAATTGGTTCAGTCATCACCGAAGTCGCTTTAGATCTGAAATATGCCCGAAACCTAGGACTTCCAGAATTATCGATAGTGGACAATATATTCCAATAATCTTTGATTCACCATCAGTGATCTAGGCCTGCGAATCAAAGTAATTTGATGTTCATTTCAATAGATTTTAAACCTATGAGGTATTACGATTGTACTGGTTCATATTAGAAATTACTATGTGACCGCAATAACCAACCTGTAACTCCGGAGCCAAAAGTCAGAACTGAATTTTAATTCGATAGCTGTCATTGGGGGTATTATATCTTTTATTTGAAATCAAGTTTGTCAAAATCGGTTAAGAGCAGAGTTAAAAATAATCGAAATTCTTTTTTGACGGCTGAAAATGAACCTGATGCGACTCGTGGTGAATAGAAAAAAATATTCATTCAAATATCCATCCTTATTCATTCAGTTGAATATCGTACAATATATTCATTTCACTAATTATCTAGTTAAATGTTTTCAAATTCCGGTAAAGCATATGAAACAACAATCATTATCGCTTACATTGTGCCAGGGCATACTTTGATGCGTTTGATGCGTTGCTGCACGGTCGCTTCGGGTAATAATCGAAGACGAATGAAAATGTGCATGGATGAATAGGCGGTTTCTTCATTTGACGTTTTCAGCTGCATCACTGAATATTGAAAATGAATGCGGCTGAATATGATCAATTTTCATTCAATGAATTTGAATATTTTTAACTCTGGTTAAGAGTTTGCTGTGTGACCGCACTCTTCAATCCGTAACTCCGGAACCGAAAGTCCGATCAATTGAAAAATCAATAGCGTCTTATGGGAGCGTTATACCGTTCATTTGAAATTAAGTTTGTGAAAATCGGTTCAGCCATCTCTGAAAAAATTGAGTGACATAATTGACACACACATACATACACACTTACATACACACACTCAGACATTTTGCGATCTCGACGAACTGAATCGAATGGGATATAACACTCGGCCCTCCGGGCCTCGGTTGGAAAATCGATTTTTGGAGTGATTGCATATCCCTTCTTTATATGAGACAGACAAAAAGGGGATCAAGTCTCCTCAGTCTCCCTTATAATCAATTAGAATGATACATTTTAACTTTAAACATTTTAACTGTTGCATTTGTCGACAAGACGAGAACCGATATCGTCTGCTGAACAAAATGACTATTAAATCTTGTTTCAATGCAAGAATTTTTTTTCAGTCGATTTTTCATTCGATTAGGCCCGGTACCAGATTTAAACGGATGAAGTCTATTAATTAGTATGGTTACGAAAATCTTTCCCCGATGTAATTTGATTTAGTCAGTGAATTAGTAGGTCGATCATGAAGGCAGCCGATTTCGTCAATCGAGTGCACAGTTTTGAAAATATCATTTTTTTATGGGGCAAGAAGTCGTTTCTACTTCCCATCCAAGTTAGGTAATTTTTAAGAACTAAATCAACCCACTCCTGAGTCGATTTCTGGTCTCATTAAGAGTACCTTTTCTAAATTTGAACCAATTCGAACCAGTCTAGCTACTGGACAAACGTGCTAGGAATTTGCATGGGATTTTTCGAAAATTTACATGAACTCTCATTTTCACCGCTAGATGGCACTGACAGCATCAGATTTTTACTGCAAGCGAAAACAAGAAAGATTGTTAAATTGGCTACAATTCTTCGCGTATTTTAAATCACACCAATTTAAAATTGTTAAAATTGGCTCACTTCGTTTAATAACTTGTTCTAACAAAGTTTGATTGATTGCAAGTTTTCGACAAATTTGCTAAATTTAAATTCGAATTTAAAAATCCCATACTAACTTCAAGCACGCTGGTCCGGTTACTAGACTTAGCCGATTTGGTTCAAACTTCGTGCAGACACTTTTGGTGAGACTAGGAATCAATTTAGGAGTTGGCCGGCGAACGTTATTTTTTTTCTTGTCACCATAGGGCACACTGTAGAAAAAATATTTATATTTTGAAATGAACCTAATCCAATATTAATGTATGAACATTTTATTATTAAATCTTTTTTCAGTTTCTGAATATGGCCTCCGTTTTCATGCGGATATTCAACCTTATCTGTATGATGTTGTTAATAGGACACTGGAGTGGATGCTTGCAGTTTTTAGTTCCGATGCTACAAGGATTTCCATCAAATTCATGGGTAGCAATAAATGAACTACAGGTATGTTTAACATAGTTATAAGACGAAAAACATATGTTGGCCCAATAAGGGAGACAGCGTGTATTTTAATTGATAATTTTCACTTCAGGCAAACCTTGAATCCATATTGCTGAAAGAGGATTTTCATTATAAGGCTCTCGCCTCGGGAAAATGCTTGTCCCAGATGGGGATTCGCCAAAACTCCTTGAGTCTTGAAGCGGGCACTCAAGGCCTCTTTTATTCACCGAGTCCCAGGGTGTTGTGGCTATGGGGGAGATTTCGGACGTGTGGTAACCTACACTTTATAAACCCTTGCAATAAATACCTTCTACGTTTTATTGTGTCAATACGACGGTGGCTACACGGTGGGATGGCGGGGTAGTGAGGATCTGAGGCGGCGGTGGTGGTGGTGATGATGATGGCAGCTGATCTGGACGGCGGATCTGGATCCTGACGATTACGGTCTCTCGGCTCTCGATGGAGAGAAGGTTTGCGGCGGGGCGAAAATCCCTTCGATCACGGGTACGGTTTGTGGACGGCACGTGGTACGTCGGAACTTACGGCTCAATCCGGAGGGTATTAACACCCGTTGATATTGTTGCGTTTTTAGGCTTAAATTTGGGTTCACCCAAACACAACTGGCGATAATTCAGGTACCGGCCTGCGGGTTAAGGTTTAACGAGGCTCGTCCTTAGGGAAGCCATTCGGCTCACTATTTTCGCGAATGCAAAAAAACTCGTGCGTCTCGTTTAGCGGTCGTGACTTTTCTCCCTCATATATCGTGATTTTTCTCCCATCTCCAATCGACTCCAACCAATTTCTCCCCAAACCAAATTCTCTCCAAACCAAATTCTCTCCGTTCTTCCGTTTTGGATCAGTTCAGTGGATTGCTTTTCAATCCCCACCGACAGCAGTGCCACCAACGCAGTTTAATTTGCTACCCCCAGCAGTGCCACCAATGCAGTTTAATTAGCCACCCACTTGTGTTTGAAATGACCGTTGACGCAAGCTAAGCTATACAGAGTATTCCCTAAAATCCAACACGTACTAAATTGTTACCAAATGACGGTAACATTCCCCCTCTGGTCAGGCAAAAAAAAAATAAATTTACTTACAATTGATTTTTTTAGAGCTTTTTACTTACTATTGACTGTAGATAACTAAACAACAACAAAAAACGAAAATAACATCACACTTGAAAATTTGGTGTCCACCGAAAACAAATCTTATCTTACAACACTAAATGAACGAGGCAATAGCTGCGCAAATTATTAGGCACATTTCGAATACCTTTTTTTAAATAAATGATCAAAATCCTTGACCAGTTGTGACGATCGAAACGATAGCAAAGCACACTGGGTTCATTCGATGGAACATCCCGGAAAGGTGAATGACCTCGCCTCCCATATCACACGTCATCTTTCAAATTATTACACGGCACAGGGGTACAAGACCTACACGCCACGGGTTATACTACGAAGATAATCGACAGATACGAACGATCGCACAAGACTAAATTAAAGTTGCATCGGTTATTTGTCGAACCTTGGGTAGGATCGCCATCGAGATTGATTGTTAGAGATAAATATCATTGTTTGAGTGAGATCTCCTGATTAATCGATACTTGGCCTATCGAGATCGTGCAAATATTATCGATTCATACTATAAAAATTCCGATTTTTCGTGTGGTTGCTAGAGGGCAGCACCAAACTTCACGAACAAGGTTGTGTAAGTTCATCAATTATCCGGGTTTCAGTTAACTTTTAGCTTCAAAACCCATCGGATCATAGTTAAGTAAATTCACTCTCATTTTGTCGATGCTTGTTTGGACGACCTTGAGAGGAAAATCATTTTCAATTACTCGGCCTTTAACTGGACTGTAGCGCTCAGAATGCGCTAACTATGCTGAGATGCCCCGCGGAAAGCATCAGAACGTACCGTTAGCGAAGTAGGCAAAATGGTGAGTTAAAAAGAATAATAAAAAACACATTCCTGCTGTATCCATTTTATTTCTACAGTTTCCTTTACAGATTGCGGCCATTTTACGCTGGCTTTATCAAGCTAGCCGGCCAGACGCCAATGTTACGACCCATGGAATCAATTAGTTCATATGACGATACCCATATTGAGCTGCTAGCTTTGCATTATAAAACTCGCTCGCATTCGAATTCTTAGTGTTCCTTTTGTATACTGTATCTCCTATTTCAAAGGGTTTAGCGGGTTTACGCGTTCTAAGGTTGTATATATTCGTGGATGTGGCATGAGCTTTCATGAGATGTTTCTGTACGATTGAGTACAGTTGTGGTGAATCCTCGCGAATCCGGGCAAGCCGTGCTTCGATTGTAATTTCTGTCTCATCCCTAAATTTAGAATGATCTACTCCTTTGAGAACGACTTCTTCAAATTTCGCGATTCGAAACGGACTGTATCCAGTGGAGGAGTGAATAGTGGAATTTATAACTACTTCTATTTCCGACAATCGCGAATCCCACTCGCGTTGATTTTCTCTCGCATATGAACGTATCGCGGTATTAATGGTACGATTGACGCGTTCTACCGGGTTCGCTTGGGAATGATACCGCGACTTAAGCCAGTGCTTTATTTCAAAGCGATCTAAAAGTTGTTTAAATTCTCGTGACGTAAAAGTGCTTGCGTTATCAGACAGTAGAATCGCGGGTATCGAATTGCGAAAAAACCAGCGGTCAGTTAACTCGGTACAGAGGGTTTTGACTGAGATCTGGGGAAAAGCATGCAGTTGCACCCACTTGCTGAAAAGGTCTATGGTCACAAGTATATATTGTTTACCGGATTTTGATCGAGGGAGGGGTCCTATGTAATCTAGCGCGATTATCTGCCAGGGTCGGGAGGGGGCGCGTATGTCTCCCATAGGAGAGCTGGTGGACGCATTTGGGGCCTTGATTTCCTTGCAGTGCGCATATTTTCGAATGTGGTTTCTAACATCCCTAACCATATTCGGCCAGTAGTACTGCTGGCGGATTCGAGCTAAAGCCTTATCAGTCCCAATGTGCATACAATCGTCATGATTACCTTTCATGATGTCCTCTCTACTCTCTGGGCTGGGGACTATTTTCCAGTCGAATCGATGATCCGCTAAATCATCATTGAACACATATTTCATTATCACGTCCCCTTCCATCCGGAAGTCTGGGTAATCATCTGGTACTTCCAGGATAGATTGTCTTAAATTATTGTACCAAGTCGAGTCAGAGCGAGTGGAAATTGTCATAATGCTTCGCGTCGGGTACATTTTCCCTCCCTCGACGGTGAGTAATTGTCATGTCGTACTGTTGGAGGGATACACTCCACCGGCTAAGACGAGAGGAAGTTCTCCACTTCGATCTCATAATAAAGGTCAACGCCGAAGAGTCTGTGACTAAAACAAAATGGCTGCCCTCCACGTAGCCGCGGAAATGTTCTATTGAAAGAAGAGCTGCCAAGCCTTCTTTCTCAGTGGCGTGGTATGACCGTTCCGGGGTTGTCAGTTTTCGGGAGTAATATTCCACGACTCGCTCTAAGCCGTCAATTTTCTGGGTGAGAACCCCGGCAATGGCATAATCACTGGCATCTGTGTGGATAGCAAACTCGTGGTCGAAATCCGGACTGGACAAAATTGGAGCTGTAATTAATTTTTCTTTCACTGCCTGGAATGCTTTCTCCGCCTGAGGAGTCCATTTCAGAAATTTTGACTTCGTTTTAAGAAGTTCTGAAAGGGCTGCGGTAGTCTCACTGAAATCGGCTACGAAACGCCGATAATAGTTAGACATTCCGATAAAACGGCGAAGTTTTGTGATTGAAGTGGGGCGCTCATATTCCACAATTGGTTTTATTTTCTCAGAGTTAATTCGTAATCCTTGCGATGACAGAATGTAACCTAAAAAAGGAATTTCGTTCCGGCAGAAATGAGACTTCTCTAGCTTAATTGACAAGTTCGCTTTTCGTAGTTGTGTGGCCACTTCGTTCAAAAGCCGTACGTGCTCTTCAAATGTCTCCGTTACTATGACGATGTCGTCCAAGTAAACGAAGACATTCGGTTCCAGCACCCCATGCCCCAGAACTCGATTCATTAACCTCGCTAAGGTTGCTGGACTGTTAATTAACCCGAAGGGCAATCGGGTGAACTGGAACATCCCCTTCCCTTGAACGCTGAACGAGCAGAACTTGCGCGACTCCTTAGCAAGCGGAATTTGCAAAAATGCCTCCGAGAGGTCTATTGTCGACAAATATCTCTCCCGTGGGAGTCGGCCCAGAATCCGTCCCGGATGAGGAAGAGGGTAAGCATCACGTACGGTTCTTTCATTCAGCTTGCGGGCGTCCAGACGAAGTCGGATCGCTCCCGAGGATTTTCGAATGGGAACGATATTCAACGACCAATCTGAATTTGATTCCTCTATTATTCCCCGTTCGAGTAATCGGTCCAGCTCGGCAAATAAACCTTCTTGAATCTTAGGGGATATGGGGTAGGGGTACAGTCGTATCGGTTTGGCGGATTTCACTTCATCTTTCATGATGATTTTATGTTCACACCATTTCGTCGTATCTAGGCGATCAGCCTCGGCGATTTTGAAGTTTAGTTTAGTGGTATCTAAAATTTGTTGTTGCTTTTTAGATAGAAATGGTTCTGGAGTTGGTCTTGGAAGGTCCAATTTTGACTGCGTCTCCTGAATAGCGACAATTGACGGGTATATACCGAAGGCTCTCCAGAAATCCATTCCGCATATACATTCCTTGGTGAGATTAGGGGCCACCAAAGTGGGAATAACTCTCGTTTTGCCTCGGAACGTAAAGGGAATCATGATTTCTCCAAGCACATCCAATGGTGATCCGTCGGCGGTTTGTAATTCCACTGGTTCAGACAGATTTCGTAGGAAGAACCGGCGACTTTAGGTCTTCCTGATGGAGTTTTTTAAACAGTAGGGGCAGTTTTCTGCCGTAAAACCCTTAAGTACACATCTGGCGCAAAATACTTTAAGGGGAATTGGACAATCTTTAAGCTTATGAAGCTCTCCGCAATTAAAAAATTCTCTATTGGTTGGAGGTACGTAATTCGCAATTAGCTTCATAAGCGGACTTGGTTTACTAGGTCCTGCTTCCTGGCCTTCGTCAGGATAGGTTTTTTCGTTTTTATTATACGACGAGGGTTTATTGTCATTTTTCGGGTTGTGTTTGCGCCCCCCCCCCCCCGTTTGAGTAGTTTCCCTCGCTCTTGTTATCCTTGTAACGCAATGATTTGTGTTCTCCTTGACGATTCTTGTTGTAAAATGTCCTTGGGGGGTTGATGACGTCAGTATTTGAATAAATGGCGCATGTTTCCTTCTTATTGGACCCGAAAACTTTTGCAAAGGCAGAGTAATCGGTCGCATCTAAATCTTTGCCTATAGCAATCAATTCTCTGAGCGTCCTAACGTTACGTCCAATGAGTGCTTTTTTCCCATCGTAACGAAGGTTCATTTTCAATACCTCCACTTTTTCTACGTCGGCTAATCCATGGTTCATGGCTAAGAAAAGCTTCTCCATTTGCAAGTAATACTGCTGGAAAGATTCGCCCTTTTGTTGCCGTGTCTGATAAATTTTTGTCCGAAGGACTGAGTCGAGATCTGGATGCCTATACTCATTTATAAGTTCTTGGACTAGGTGTGCCCATCCCAACAGCGAGTTTCGATTGCGCTGAGCTGTGTACCAACATAACGCAGCTCCATCGAACAGATGTACCGCGGAATCAAACAGATCGGCTTCATTCACGTGTTCAGAAATGGCTAGTTGCTGAACGTCGTTCAAAAACTCGTTCAAGCTCAAACCCTGGTCGTTTCCGGAGTATTTTTTTATTTTCCATTGAGACACGGGAATGACTTTCCGTGAGATAGCTTCTGGGGGAAATCGCGGTCTGAATTAGAATATGTAACGGGTATTTCCCGCTCGAGATGATTTGCATCGTGAAATGGACTGAATTGAATTTCGTCGATTCTGCGGTTAAAAGTTTGGTTTTGTTCATCGTTCCCGAAAAATGGGTTATGCTGTCTAACTGGGTTAGATTGAGCGGTGGTGGAGACGGGTGTTGAAAATGGTATTCCCCTGGTTATGGCTTTGGTGATTATTGTAGATGAGCGGGATACTTTTCTGAAATCTGTGTTATTAAGATAGAAGAGCTCCGGATTAATTTCTGGTAGATAATCATCTGGTGACAGGAAGGGGTTAGTTTCATTTAGATTTGCCGCTGGTCGGCTCGGCTGCGATACTTGCGGTTGGTTCAAGTGCTCTTTCAAATTGGTGACTTGGGTTGTCAATGATTTTATCAGGGTACCAATACTAACCATAGCTTTATTGAAGTCGTCCTGGGAAACGAAGAGTGTTTCTGTCGGAGTCCTAGGTATGGTTCCCGTGGAGGTTACAGTAGTAGTGGTGTATGAAGGACCGGCCTCGCTGATTCCCCCCGCTGCTTCGTCCTACAATTAGCTGTTTACGACCTCTTGTTCCCTGGCCTCTGAAGAAGAGTTGTCTTCCTCCCAAAAATGTTCGGACAAGAGATCGAGAACTTTATTGAATTCCTGGCTAACTTTTAATCGCAGCTCTTCATGACAATGATTTTCGATTACCGCCAATCAGTGACCCAAATGTAACAGTCTGGCTTTACAAAATTCTGTAACATTTTTCGGCGTAGTTGTTAGAATGCGAGTGAGTTCGTTGTACCGTTGCTGGCACATACTTAGATCCACTGCTGGATCTTGGTGATAGTGAATAATGGATTCATGGCCTTCACGTTCATTTTTCAGAATTCCATTCAACCTACGCCGGCGTTTACAACGGGACTCGTCATCTCCGATGCGAACATTTCGGAGCAGCAGCTCATAATCAAGTTCACCTGCGGTTAGGTGGTCAACCCGCAGGTTATGGTATAATATCCCGAAATCCGGACCAGAAACGGACCGACGTGTAGGCATGATTAACGTGCCGTGCAATAAAGTCGAGGAATAAATGCGAAATGGTTGGAGATTTGTTTATCAATCAAAAGAAATCAAGTAGGTTTCACACATCACTTCCCCTAGAACGCTTTGTAGATGTTTCCGATTGTCATTAACCAGTCAAGGATAAATTTAGTGCGAGCATTCGACCTGACCCTAATGACCGTACAATCACTGCCACGTGCTTTAACCACCGCGAATCAAATAATTGCAAAGGTTTCCAATTTTTCAAGTGTGATGCGACCAGAGTGGAATTGAGAGACTAATACTCGAAATCTCTCCCACAACTAATGAAGAAAAAATATTCTGCGAATATTTCTTCTCTCCTAGGAACCATAATTTTACGTTGGGCGCCAGATATAAGGCTCTCGCCTCGGGAAAATGCTTGTCCCAGATGGGGATTCGCCAAAACTCCGACTCCTGGTATGGGAGTCTTGGAGCGGGCACTCAAGGCCTCTTTTATTCACCGAGTCCCAGGGTGTTGTGGCTATGGGGGAGATTTCGGACGTGTGGTAACCTACACTTTATAAACCCTTGCAATAAACACCTTCTACGTTTTATTGTGTCAATACGACGGTGGCTACACGGTGGGATGGCGGGGTAGTGAGGATCTGCGGCGGCGGTGGTGGTGGTTATGATGATAACAGCTGATCTGGGCGGCGGATCTGGATCCTGACGATTACGGTCTCTCGGCTCTCGATGGAGGGAAGGTTTGCGGCGGGGGTACGGTTTGTGGACGGCACGTGGTACGTCGGAACTTACCACTCAATCCGGAGGGTATTAACACCCGTTGATATTGTTGCGTTTTTAGGCTTAAATTTGGGTTCACCCAAACACAACTGGCGATAATTCAGGGACCGGCCTCGTGCGGGTTAAGGTTTAACGAGGCTCGTCCTTAGGGAAGCCATTCGGCTCGCTATTTTTGCGAATGCAAAAAAACTCGTGCGTCTCGTTTAGCGGTCGTGACTTTTCTCCCTCATATATCGTGATTTTTCTCCCATCTCCAATCGACTCCAACCAATTTCTCCCCAAACCAAATTCTCTCCAAACCAAATTCTCTTCGTTCTTCCGTTTTGGATCAGTTCAGTGGATTGCTTTCCAATCCTCACCGACAGCATTGCCACCAACGCAGTTTAATTTGCCACCCCCAGCAGTGCCACCAATGCAGTTTAATTAGCCACCCACTTGTGTTTGAAATGACCGTTGACGCAAGCTAAGCTATACACATAACAGTTTTTGCAACCGGCCGAGACGGTTGTGCCTCCAGGTGGAAGGTTTTGTTCTCGAGAGAGTGACGGAGTGCGAGACGCTGTATGCGTTTTTGTGGGAGAGAGAGAGAGACCAGTTTGTTAAGTGTGAGTCGACAGTTGATACGTCGGAGGCGTGGTCAACGACATCCTCGGTGTTTTGACAGCAAACCGCGGGTAGACGAATTTGCCTACCGCGGTGGCAGAAATCGACAGTGATCGTGCCTGTACACACAGAAAAAATATATTGTATTGGTGTCGTCGGGCAATTCTAATCGACGAGAGGGGAAGCGTCACAGGTAGACCCATTTGCTCTATTCGTCTACCGCAGAAGTGGTACGACGAATAAGGAAAACAAGTGGCACCGAAAAGTGCCGCATCGACAGTGGGATTTTCGCAGCAAGCCACAGGTAGCCACATTTGTTTACCGCGGCGGTGGAAACGGAGAGAGCGCGCTTGTGGTGGTGATACCGACGAGCAGCTTAACCGGAGAGAGTTTTGAAGTGTTGCAGGTAGGCCTATTTCTCTACTGAAGAAGCAACGCGACGAAGAAGGACAGCAAGTGTCACATTGTCAAACAACGGGCACCGAGTTTACAACGTAACACATGAGGTGTGTTCTACAGGTATAACAGGTATATTTTTCATTCCTTTTTGTGATAGTTTTTCTTGCTAGGTAAAATGGATGAAGAGATGGGAGAACGAGTAACAGACCCTCCCCCTAAGCCTTATGCTGAAAATTTAAATCCGACTAGAATTAAAATTTACCCAGAGTCGTCAACGGGACCATGGATTGTATTTATTAGGCGTAAAGTAAAGGCGCTAAATATTATTCAAATTTCTAAAGATTTGACTTCGCGATTCTCGGATGTAAAAGAGATCGTCAAAGTCAATAAAGATAAAATACGCATTGTCGTTGGTAGTCTCAAACAAGCCAATGCAATTGCTTCTTGCGAGCTTTTTACGCGTGAGTATAGAGCGTATATTCCTTCAAAGGAAATTGAAATTGATGGGGTCATCACAGAATCGAGTTTGACTGTTGATGACATAATTAAGCATGGGGTTGGTCGTTTCAAAGACACCATACTTAAAGACGTAAAAATACTTGAATGCAAGCAATTGCATTCAGTATCACATGAAGGAGATAAAAAAGTTTATCGACTGTCTGACTCATTTCGAGTGACTTTCGCTGGGTCTGCGCTGCCCAACTATGTCATTATCGATAAGATTCGTCTCCCTGTTCGCCTTTTTATTCCTCGTGTAATGAATTGCCTTAATTGCAAACAGCTTGGCCACACAGCCACTTACTGTTCCAATAAGGCACGGTGTGGCAAATGTGGGGGTTCTCGTCAAGAGGATACATGCAATGAAAATTCAGTAAAATGTTTAATGTGCGGAGAAAACTCACATGAGCTCTCTGCATGCCCCATTTATAAATTGCGTGAGGATAAAATTAAACGATCCTTGAAGGAGAGGTCTAAGCGCTCCTATGCAGAAATGTTGAAAAATGCTACCCCTAAACCCATCTTCTTAGAAAACACTTACACATCTCTATTTTCGGAACAGTCTGACTCTGACGGAGCGTGCGAAGGTACATCATTTGTTTTACCCGGAAATTCCAGAAAAAGAAAACAGTCTTCTTTTCCCAAGCTGCCAAGAAAAGGCCTTAAAATTTCTCCACCAATACCAAACATACGAAACGTTAATTTCCACTTCTCTTGCTTCGACAGAAGAGCTACCCCCTACCGAAGAATATGAATTCTTAGCGGGTTTAATTATTGAAGCAGCAGAACAAGCCCAAACGAAATGCAATCCTGGAATGACAATAAATAGACGGCCCCCTAATCCTTGGTGGGACAAAGAGTGCTCTGATGCATATGAAGCTAAACAAGTTG
Organism: Topomyia yanbarensis; assembly: GCF_030247195.1. NCBI lineage: Eukaryota > Metazoa > Arthropoda > Insecta > Diptera > Culicidae > Topomyia > Topomyia yanbarensis. The sequence continues at coordinate 234,321,864 of NC_080671.1, forward strand.
CCTACAAAGAAATTATGAAACAGAAAGGGGGTATACGTGAGAACTTTGAAAATTATTTCATTTTGCAAAACAAATTTGACAGTATACGTCGTGCCAAGAAATCTAGTTATTGGAGACACTTCGTTGATGGCTTGTCAAGAGAAACATCAATGAGTACTCTTTGGAACACAGCCAGAAGAATGAGGAATCGAAACGTGACTAATGAAAGCGAAGATTTTTCGAATCGTTAGATATTTAATTTTGCCAAGAAAATTTGTCCCGATTCTGCTCCTGCGCAGAAAATCACTCGCGATGCTCCCACAAGTAACGATTTCATAGATTCGCCTTTGACAATGATGGAATTCTCAATTGCACTCCTCTCATGCAACAATAATGCTCCGGGACTAGACAGAATTAAATTCAACTTGGTGAAGAATCTGCCTGACCTAGCAAAAATACGCTTGTTGAATTTATTCAATAAGCTTCTTGAGCAGAACATTGTCCCGCACGACTGGAGACAAGTGAGAGTTATCGCTATTCCAAAACCGGGAAAGCCAGCCTCCGATCATAACTCGTATCGACCGATTGCAATGCTATCCTGCATCAGGAAATTGTTGGAAAAAATTATCCTACGACGTCTCGACAATTGGGTTGAGGCGAACGGCTTGCTATCAGATACCCAGTTTGGTTTTCGGAGGGGAAAGGGAACGAATGATTGTCTGGCGCTACTTTCGTCAGAAATCCAACTCGCTTACGCAAAAAAAGAACAAATGGCGTCTGTGTTCTTAGACATAAAAGGAGCATTCGACTCAGTCTCCATTGATGTTCTCTCGGAGAAGCTACATCAATGTGGTCTTTCACCGATATTAAATAATTATTTATACAATTTATTGTCAGAAAAGCACATGCATTTTTCATATGGCGATTTGGCGACACTCAAAATAAGTTACATGGGCCTCCCACAAGGCTCTTGCCTAAGCCCCCTTCTCTATAATTTTTACGTGAATGACATTGATAATTGTATTGTCAGCCCATGCACTTTAAGACAACTTGCAGATGATGGGGTGGTTTCTGCCACAGTACCAAAAGCTATAAATTTACAACAACCATTGCAAGATAGCTTGGATAATTTATCAATTTGGGCTTTAAAGCTGGGCATCGATTTCTCTACGGAGAAAACAGAGTTGGTCGTTTTCTCAAGGAAGCGTGATCCAGCTCAGCTTCAGCTTCAGTTGGTTGGTAGAACGATAGCCCAAGTCCTGACTTTTAAATACCTTGGAATTTGGTTCGATTCTAAAGGCACATGGGGAGGCCACATTAGGTATCTAATAACGAAATGCCAACAAAGGATAAATTTTCTGCGAACAATAACTGGATCATGGTGGGGTTCTCATCCAAGTGACATGATAAGATTGTATCAAACAACAATACTTTCAGTAATGGAATATGGGTGCATCTGTTTCCGTTCAGCTGCGAACACTCACATTATTAAACTGGAACGGATACAGTATCGCTGTTTACGAATTGCCTTAGGTTGCATGCAGTCGACCCATACAATGAGTCTTGAAGTACTAGCGGGAGTTCTTCCCTTAAAAGACCGATTCTGGGATCTCTCTTCTCGTTTACTTATTCGATGTGAGGTTATGAACCCACTGGTAATTGAAAATTTTGAAAGACTTGTCGAGCTTCAACCCCAAACCAGATTCATGACAGTGTATTTCAATCACATGTCACAAGAAATAACGCCTGCTAGGTATGTTCCCACATACGTCAATATACTAGATATTCCTGAATCCACTTTATTCTTTGACACGTCCATGCAAGCAGAGATTCGTGGAATTCCGGATCATCTACGCTCGCGGGAGATCCCTAAAATATTCACAAGTAAATATCAACACATAGACTGCCTTAAAATGTTTTACACTGATGGGTCACGAATCAGTGAGGCCACTGGTTTCGGTATTTTCAACAATAATTTTTCAATTTCTCTCAAACTTGCAGAACCCGCCTCTGTTTATATAGCGGAACTAGCAGCAGTTCACTATAGTTTTCAAATAATTAATACTTTACCCCCGAACCATTACTTTATCCTCACTGATAGTCTCAGCACAATTGCAGCTCTACGCTCAAAGAGGATTGATAATCACGATCCATTCTTTTTGGGGAAGATACGAGAATCTCTGAGTAACCTGACAAGAAAATGTTATAAATTTACCCTAGTGTGGCTCCCCGCCCATTGCTCTATTGCGGGCAATGAGAAAGCTGATAATTTAGCCAAGATTGGTGCACTAGATGGTGAAATATATGAAAGACCCATCGCTTACAATGAATTTTATAGCGCTTCTCGACAGAGGACACTTGCTAGTTGGCAAACATCTTGGGACAATGGAGATATGGGACGATGGCTACACTCAATTATCCCTAAAGTATCAACGAAGGCATGGTTCAAAGGATTGGATGTAAGTCGAGACTTCATCCGTGTGATGTCTAGGCTCATGTCCAATCATTATACTTTAGATGCGCATCTCCGTCGTATTGGGCTCGCTGAGGGTAATCATTGTGCTTGTAGGAGAAGGTTACCATGACATTGAGCATGTTGTTTGGTCCTGCACTGAATATCGTGAAGCCAGATCACAATTAGTAGATTCTTTACAAGTCCGAGGAAGACCAATCCATGTTCCTGTTAGAGACATCCTGGCGTATCGCGATCCTCTATACATGGAACTTATCTATCATTTTCTAAAAACAGCGTCTGTCAAAATTTAATTAAATTCATCTCCTCATACTCTCATCCAAGGCTAATCATTCACCAATTAAAGTGTTTTTAGTTTTTAAATTTAGACAATAACAGAAAAAAAAGTAAATAAATACACCCGAAAATACTAGATCATTATGAAATACAACAATGTAAGGAAAAAAGCAAACAATAAAGTGATTTCAGTGTTAGTTTTAGACAAAGTACTAGTATAGTTAAAATTAGTCTTAAGGATTTTTGTAACGTGCTATGTAAAAAAAAGAAACTGGCGTAAAAAGCTTTTGCAACTGCCGTGTCAAATAAACGTATGGAAAAAAAAGCTAAGCTATACAGAGTATTCCCTAAAATCCAACACGTACTAAATTGTCACCAAATGACGGTAACATCATTTAGATAATTCCATTAATTCGTGCCATATTCCTTGAAAGTGAAGCTTTTGTCATAAACCAGTTTTAATAAAATGCATTAAATGTAATAGTAGACAGAAGAGAGCCAAATGCAGCAGTGAGCCACCTAATTTTTTGGATACTATTAATGTCTATGTCTGACCATACAAAGCATTGCCACATTCAGACGCGAGCTCAATTTCCACAAGAGTAAAGCCATGTCAAGTGATCCTCGAATTGTTCGCAAAATCACCGATCTTCATGAGGTATATTTTATTGTATAGGTATTATCAAGGACAAATAATAAAGACGTAAAACGTACGAAGAACTTCTTAAAAATATGTGGCTCATTTTACACTGGTAGAATGAGTGTTCCCCGTCCCTTCAGATTTGACATCACTCACCGCTTGATGGCGCCCCAGTATGACGTGTCTGGTGAAAAACAATCGACGCAGGCCTAGGTGCAGGTGAATAAATATAAACAAAGTTTCTATGGTGAAAGATGGGGGAGATGTGCCAGAAAACTGCCGTTGGTGCTATTCCTTCGTTTTCTAGAGATGTTGGATATGTAAGTATAATTATTCCTATAATTTAATCTTTGACTGTAATCTTATTAATTTAATATACCTTTTAATTATAGTCAATTTTCGGTAGTCGTATCAGGTGAAAAATCACGAATACAACCTTGCACTGTATGGCTTGCTGTGAATATTTGGAATTCAACTACTGAGATACTAAATGATCACTTAATACAGGAGAGTCGATTCTTATGTGACCATGTATATAAATAATGCTAGTGATCAAACCGTCTCAGGTCCTGGAACTATCGTTAAAAAATATCTGCAACAAACCTGAAAACTACCAACATCTGACTCCATTCAGCATTCCGAATCAAATCATTCCTGGAAAACCTGCCAAGATGAATTAAAATCCTGATTTTGAAAGTTAACAGTATTGCCAAACTTTAGTAAATACACACAACATGGCTGCCATCTAATGCAGAAATTATTGGGGAGTATTATGATATAGTATAATGCCCTTGATAACGGTTTTTGAAAATTTGAATGGGGGCAGCTTTTCCGGTCAAATACTCCTCTATGATGTCTTTCCGGCATGTGTTACTCTTTGCTACACATTTTCAGCCCTTTTGATACACTGAAGTCTTTTTATGCGATTTTTTCATGCGACTTTTTATGCGGATTTTCAAAGTTATGCGGTTTTTATGCGGATTTTCAAAGTTATGCGGTTAACCATTCCGGGAAAACTTTGGCATCATCAGTGAGAGCAAGTATCTGGTTTGCTAGATGACCTACAATAATGAAATTATCAAATTATTAAATTATGATTTCCTCCAATTATAACGATATACATACGAGGTAGCCTTCTGTGGGAGAATGTTTATTTTTCTGGTTCGGCTATTGTTTTCTTTACCTAGATACCTTTGAGTTGTTTTTTTGCCTTTCTCAATAGAAAGGTATTGCAATTGCTCTGAAAACCGACTTTTTAACGGAGGCCCGGAGGGCCGAGTGACATATACCATTCGATTCAGTTCGTCGAGTTCGGCAAATGTCTGTGTGTGTATGTATGTGTGTATGTATGTATGTGTGTGTGTATGTGCGTATGTGTGTGTATGTGACCAAAAATGTCACTCATTTTTCTCAGAGATGGCTGAACCGATTTTGACAAACTTAGTCTCAAATGAAAGGTGCAACGTTCCCATAGGCTGCTATTGAATTTCTAATGGATCCAACTTCCGGTTCCGGAATTACAGGGTGATGAGTACGAACACGCAGAAAATGTCGATTTTAATAAATTCTGCAATGAATGTAGAAAGGTGAATTTTTTTTTCAAAAATATGACCACAACTGCTTCGATTTGTAGTATTAGGTCACTAACATCCATTCAAAGTCTATTTGGCCACATTGGCCACCATCATCGGTTCCGGAAGCCCCGGCGGAAGTATCTAAATTCAGAATAACAGTCACATCGGTTTCTCGGAGATGGCTAAACCGATTCGACTAAGCTTGGCTTCAAATGAAAGGTATTGCGTCCCAGTAAATGGCTATTTAATTTCATCCCGATCCGACTTCCGGTTCCGGAGTTACAGGTTGTGGCGTGCGATCACATAGCAAATTGTGATTCAAACCAATACTCCGATGAAAGCAAAAAAGGTAAAAATTTCATACGTCTCCCAACCTTTGAACGGAACGGATCGTTATATTTCACAGTGGTGTTCGGTGTGTAAATTCCAGTGATTCAAGGTCATCCTTTGTTCGTTCGTTAGCTGCCATTCTGCTGGTGCCGGCAGTAAATCCAGTACATTGTTTTCGCTGGTGCGGAACAATCGACGTTGTTTGCAGATAAGTTTTGCTTTATTTTTTTTTTCCTCATTTGCTTTCTTTCCTTTTCCCTACTTTTACTCTACCTTGTAATCAAATAATAAGACACTTTCCCGTTTATATAACGCTCTGCCCTCGTGCTTAAATGGCCGAGGGCGAAATACCATCTGATGTAATCATGGAAGTCCCTGATCCCCCTAATACTCGCATTGCTCCCCGTATAAAGCAGTACCCAGAAGGTTCCTCTGGGCCATGGGTGGTATATTTTCGGACCGGAGAGAAACCGGTTAATATATTAAAACTTTCTCGAGATCTGACTGCTAATTACCCGGCCGTAACTCAGATAACACGTGTTCGGGCAAACAAGATACGTGTTCTAGTGAGTGATCTCGGCCAGGCAAACGCGATTGCTTGCTGTGAGCGCTTTACGCGGGAATTTAAAGCGTACGTGCCTTGTGTGGCCTGTGAAATCGATGGGGTAGTGTCCGAACCGGGCCTGAAATGCGAAGAACTGTTGGAGCACGGGGTTGGCTGCTTTAAGGACCCCTCTCTTGAACAGATTAAGATCTTAGAATGCAAACAATTGTATACCGCAAACACCGAGGGAGGTAAGACTACCTACTCTCTATCAGGCTCGATTCGGGTGACATTAGCCGGGTCCTCTCTTCCCAACTACATCCTCCTTGACAAGGTTCGCCTACCAGTTCGCCTGTTCGTACCGCGGGTCATGAACTGCAGCAATTGCAAGCAGTTGGGCCACACAGCCACATATTGTGGAAATAAGAAACGATGCGGCAAATGCGAAGGAGAGCATGAGGATGACTCTTGCGACAAAGAAACTGAAAAGTGTATTTGCTGCGGGGGCCCTTCACATGCTCTTAAATCATGTCCTGCGTACAAGCAGCGCGGGGATAAAATTAAGCGCTCCCTTAAGGAACGCTCAAGGCGTTCTTATGCAGAAATGCTAAAGAATGCTTCGCCATCTGTCCTGTCCGAAAATCCCTATGCTGGTTTGGCTAACGTTGAGCAAGAATCTGACGACCCACGAGAGGGAACATCTTTGGTTAACCCAGGGGACCTCGTAAGGGTGCCAAGGTGTCGTCCACTCAGAGTGCGCCATCTACAACCAATAAATCCAACGGAAGTGATGCACAAAAGCCGAAGCAATTTGCTACAGGACTTGGAAATATTAATTCTAACAAGGAGTACCCACCACTTCCAGGGACACCAAAAACCCCAAGTGTCCCCTTTTTTCAAACAGATACTCAGTCCAGTAGCGGACTAATGAAATTTTCTGACATAGTGGACTTAATTTTCACAGCTTTCAATGTTACTGATCCTCTTAAAAGCCTTCTGATACGTTTTCTCCCTATAGTGCAAACATTTTTGAAGCAGTTGACTACTAAATGGCCCCTCCTTGCAGCGATCGTACCCTTCGATGGCTAAGTCATCGAACGAGATCACCGATTCGATCACTGTTCTACAGTGGAACAGCAGAAGTATCCTCCCGAAAATCGATTCCTTTAAATTTTTACTAAATAGTTTAAAATGTGATGCTTTCGCATTATGTGAAACTTGGTTAACTTCCGATATAAATCTCAACTTCCACGACTTTAATATAATTCGTCTGGATCGAGAAAACCCCTATGGAGGAGTACTTTTGGGGATCAAAAAGTGCTATTCTTTCAACCGAATTAACCTCCTTTCGACACCAGGCATTGAAATTGTCGCTAGTCAAGTTTTAATCAAAGGTAAAGACCTTTGCATTGCTTCCATCTACATTCCTCCTAGAGCCTCGGTAGGGCACCGAACGCTTTGTAATATCACGGAATCCTTACCGGCACCGCGGCTAGTTCTGGGAGACTTTAACTCGCACGGTACGGTATGGGGCTGTCTTCATGATGATAATAGATCAACATTAATCCAAGATCTTTGCGACAATTTCAACATGACCATCTTAAACACGGGAGAAATGACGCGGATTCCTACACCACCAGCACGCGCAAGCGTGTTGGATTTATCGCTATGCTCGACATCGCTACAGTTAGATTGCATGTGGAAGGTGATCCCTGATCCCCACGGTAGCGATCATTTGCCTATCGTGATTTCAATTGCTAACGGTTCAAGACCATCGGAAACAATCAATGTCTCGTATGACCTCACACGGAACATTGATTGGAAGAGTTACGCGACCGCGATATCCGTTAAAATCGAATCCACTCAAGAACTTCCTCCGGAGGAAGAGTACAGGTTTTTGGCTGGCTTGATTCTCGACAGTGCGAATCAAGCTCAGACTAAACCAGTACCCAGCGCGAATACCCATGGACGGTCTCCCACCCTGTGGTGGGATAAAGAGTGCTCAGAGCTGTACGCGGAAAAGTCCACTGCATATAAGGCCTTCCGGGAAGACGGGTTACCCGCTAGCTATCAACAGTACGCGTCGTTAGAAAGGCGAATGAAGAGTCTAATGAAAGCCAAAAAACGCAGTTATTGGCGCCGGTTCGTCGGCGGGCTAACGAGAGAAACAGCGATGAGCACTCTTTGGGGTACGGCTCGACGTATGCGTAACCGTAATAGTACCAACGAGAACGTGGAATATTCAAACCGTTGGATATTCGCTTTCGCCAAGAAGATCTGTCCGGACTCTGTCCCGGTACAGAAAACGTGCCGCGCCGCGTCTCCTCACGATACCGCGAACGAAACACCGTTTTCGATGGTGGAGTTCTCACTTGCTCTCTTATCGTGCAACAATAACGCCCCAGGGTTAGACAGAATCAAATTCAACTTGCTGAAGAATCTGCCTGACACTGCAAAAAGGCGCTTGTTGAATTTATTTAACAAGTTTCTTGAGGGTAACATTGTCCCTTATGAATGGAGGCAAGTGAAGGTCATCGCCATCCAAAAACCAGGAAAACCAGCCTCCGACCACAACTCGTATCGGCCGATTGCAATGCTGTCCTGTATTCGGAAGTTATTCGAGAAAATGATCTTGTTTCGCCTCGACAATTGGGTTGAAGCAAATGGTTTACTGTCAGATACACAATTTGGCTTCCGCAAAGGCAAAGGGACGAACGATTGCCTTGCGTTGCTTTCTACAGAAATCCAAATGGCCTATGCTAACAAAGAGCAGATGGCATCAGTCTTCTTGGATATTAAGGGGGCTTTTGACTCAGTTTCTATCAACATTCTGTCAGAGAAGCTGCACCAGCATGGTCTTTCGCCAATTTTAAATAACTTTTTGCTAAACCTGTTGTCTGAAAAGCACATGCACTTTTCGCATGGCGATTTAACAACATCGCGATTTAGCTACATGGGTCTTCCCCAGGGCTCATGTCTAAGTCCCCTGCTCTACAATTTCTACGTGAATGACATTGACGATTGTCTTGCCAATTCATGCACGCTAAGGCAACTTGCAGACGACGGGGTGGTCTCTGTTACAGGGCCCAAAGCTGCCGACTTGCAAGGACCATTACAAAATACCTTGGACAATTTGTCTGCTTGGGCTTTTCAGCTGGGTATTGAGTTCTCCACGGAGAAAACTGAGTTGGTTGTTTTTTCTAGGAAGCGTGAGCCGGCGCAACTCCAGCTTTTATTAATGGGTGCAACGATCAACCAGGTTTTCACATTTAAATATCTCGGGGTCTGGTTCGACTCTAAAGGTACCTGGGGATGTCACATTAGGTATCTGAAACAGAAATGCCAACAAAGGATCAATTTTCTCCGAACAATAACTGGAACATGGTGGGGTGCTCACCCAGGAGACCTGATCAGGTTGTACCAAACAACGATATTGTCGGTGATGGAGTACGGGTGTTTCTGTTTCCGCTCCGCTGCGAACATACACTTCATCAAACTGGAGAGAATCCAGTATCGTTTCTTGCGCATTGCCTTGGGTTGCATGCACTCGACCCATACGATGAGTCTCGAAGTGCTGGCGGGCGTTCTTCCGCTAAAAAATCGATTTTGGGAACTCTCATATCGATTGCTCATCCGATGCGATATTCTGAACCCGTTGGCAATTCAAAATTTCAAGAGGCTCGTCGAGCTTAATTCTCAAACCCGTTTTATGTCCTTGTACTTCGACTACATGGCACAGAGCATCAATCCTTCTTCGTACAATCCCAACCGTGTCCGTTTCCTAGATACTTCTGATTCTACTGTATTCTTCGACACATCCATGAAGGAAGAGATTCGTGGAATCCCGGACCATATACGCCCGCAGGTGATCCCCAATATATTTTATAATAAATTCCGAGAAGTCGACTGCGACAAAATGTTTTACACTGACGGATCAAATCTCGATGGGTCCACTGGCTTCGGTATCTTCAACAATACTATCACCGCTTCATTCAAGCTCAATGATCCCGCTTCAGTTTACGTCGCAGAGTTAGCTGCAATTCAGTACACCCTTGGGATCATCGACACTCTGCCCACAGATCACTACTTCATCGTTTCGGACAGCCTCAGCTCTATCGAGGCTCTTCGTGCGGTGAAGCCTAAAAAGCAATTCCCGTATTTTCTGGGGAAGATACAGGAGTCCTTGTGTACGTTATCTGAAAAATCTTATCAGATTACCTTTGTTTGGGTCCCCTCTCATTGTTCTATCCCGGGCAATGAAAAGGCCGACTCATTAGCAAAGGTGGGCGCATTAAATGGTGACATATACGAAAGACCAATCTGCTTCAACGAATTTTTTAGTATTTGTCGTCAGAGGACGCTCAACAGTTGGCAAACCTCGTGGAGCAACTGGGAACTTGGACGATGGCTACATTCGATTATCCCAAAGGTATCAACGAAGCCTTGGTTCGGGGGGATGGATGTGGGTCGGGATTTTATTCGCGTAATGTCCCGACTTATGTCCAATCACTACACCATGGATGCGCATTTGCGGCGTATTGGGCTTGCGGAGAGTAGTCTGTGCGCTTGTGACGAGGGCTATCACGACATCGAACACGTTGTCTGGGTATGCGCCGGGTATTGTGACGCCAGGTCTCAGTTAAAGGAATCCCTTCGGGCCCGAGGTAGACCACCCAATGTACCAGTCCGAGATATGCTGGCAACTCGTGATTTCCCCTATATGTCCCTTATTTATACCTTCATAAAAACGATAAATATCCCAATTTAGCCCCTCTCTTTTATTTCTCGTTTTTAGAGTTTCCTCCTGCCTTGTGGAACCGATCAGCTCCAGAGTGCCACTATGTAACCGCCGTCGCCCTTACCACTACGCCTGCATAGAAGGAAACTGAAGCGAGAGCGACTCGAGGTCCGATGACTTTTGAAGGATTCCCCGCGGGTCCGAAGAATACCATCCGCCAATCCGGTACTCGACGACTTACTAGACTGAGGCGCAAATTTATTTCGCTGATCCCCCTCCCCCCCCCCCCCTTCGAGCGAAAGTTGCAAGTTTTGCTCTTCTTTCCCTGTCTCTCCTCTGTCCTTGATACAACTACTGCTACACTGATGCGGAAATAAGCCACCCTCTGAATATCTTGACCAAGCATAAGTTTTAGTTAAAAAATTCAAATTAGTATTCTGTATTCCTAGTTTTAAGATAGCTATAATTTTTACTCTTTATTGAAACTCTTGTCCTCCATTTTGTAAATAGAATTGAATCCCTAGTTTTAAAATTTCTGTGAAACTTTTCATAAATATTTGTTCCCCCTTTTGTGTACTAAACTATATTGTTAGTTTTAAGATAACCGTAAAATATTTCGTAAAATACTATTACTCCCTCTCTTGTATATCAAAGTGAATCCCTTGTTTTAAATTTTTTCATAAAAAAATCTTTTGGCCCTCTCTTGTATATTGAATCTTATTTCTAGTCTTAAGATAGCTGTAAACTTTTTTTTTTCCTTTGTAGAAAAAATATTTCAACATTGTAACCTCCTAGTTTTAAGATATCCAAAATGTAAAAACATAAGCATTTGGCACCGCCAAGCTAACGCATTTGTGCCTATCAAATAAACGAAATGAATAAAAAAAAGGTAAAAATTTCGCTAAAATGTCTCTCAAACAACTTAAATTTGCTGTTCTAGGTCACCGACGGTCAACCAAACTTTCGTTGACTACATTGACCACCATAGACGGTTCCGGAAGTGCCCGGGAAAAGCGGCCATCTTTCAAAATTTACGAACTCACATCAGTTTCCCGAAAATGGATTTTCACAAACTTATTCCCAAATGACAGCTATAATATCCCCATAGATGTCAATAAAATTTCGCACGGATCGCTTATATGGGTCCGGAAATATAGACTAAATCGTCCGGTCACATATGAAATTCCCATATAAGCCGGAACTCAAATTTTTTTTTCAAAGGGGGGACCCCTTGAAATTTCAGAAATCGAATTCGTATTTTTGATGCCAAACATCTTTAAAATGCATGAAACGTCGAGATTTTGTTATCTCGAAAAAAAATTTTTTTTTCTAAAAATCGACTTTTTGGGACTTTGCCGATTTCGCACCTTTTTGCCTTTCTCATATAGAAAGGTTATGCAATCACTCTGAAAAACGTCAACCTAATCACGGCCCGAAGGGCCGAGTGTCATATCCCATTCGACTCAGTTCGTGGAGATCGGAAAAAGTCTGTATGTGTGTGTATGTGTGTGTATGTGTGTGTATGTGTGTGAGTATGTGTGTGTATGTGTGTGTGTGTGTGTATGTGCGTATGTGTCAACTAATGTCACTCATTTTTCTCAGAGATGGCTGGACCGATTTGCCCAAACTTAGTCTCAAATGAAAGGTGCAACCTTCCCATCGGCTGCTATTGAATTTTGGATCGATCGGAATTCTGGTTCCGGAATTACGGGTTTCAGAGTGCGGCCACACAGAAATTTCTCATATAAACTATAGGAAAAATTGAAAATAGAATTTTTATTTTTGATGCTAAATGTGTTCAAGGTGCATGAAACGTCGAGATTTGATGCAAACTCGAAAAAAATTTGACGACGATTCACTTTTTTGGATTTTGGCACATTTTTGCCTTTCTCATATAGAAAGGTTATGCAATCACTCTGAAAAACGTCAACCTAATTCCGGCCAAATTTTTTTTTCGACTCGCATAAGGTTTCTGGATTTTAACAGGGGCGTAGTTGATGGTTTACGGAGAGGGGTTACAGCCCCCCCCTCTACTGATCACTCTTTAAAAATCTCCGTAAATCACCCCTCAGACCACCACCCCATCCAGCCATCATACTCCTCCCTTTCAACCCCACCATCTTTAAACCACCACTATATCACAAAGCATACCAATTTAAGCTGGGGAGTCGTTCGTTCATGGGACTTTCGCCCTCCTCACATACCCACCCCCGCATGACAAAATGAGTTAGCAAGCAAATAACATTGATCTAATGCTGATTAGGCTAATGGAGTATGATATTTTTTTCTTTCAAGTGTTTCACCGTCGACACATAGCTCATCAAGTTCGTGGATGGAATGCCATTGTGTATAAGTGCAAAGTGTACTAAGAATGTAACGGACATTTCCACAATTATGTTGAACATAAAAAGCCTCCGTGCCATAGTTTAGAGAAATGAGAAAGGCACAATTGCACCGCTAGGTGGATTAAAACAGGTTTTTTCCTTAGATACACTATCGATAGAAAAATGAGTGTCCTTTTGATTTTATATCAGCAAAACGTCATGGATCGGTTTGACATTTCGAGGGACCGTGAGTTACTTATTGGCGAATCCATAATGAGCCAAAATATAAACGTTAGAGGCAAGGCCCTGGTATTATGGTGATAAGCTGTTGGTATAAATATTTCGTTACAATTCCTTTTTACATTTCTTACAAAAGAAATGTATAGGATTCGCTCAAACTTTGAAAACTTTTTCCGAGGCCCGGAGGGCCGAGTCTCATATACCAATCGACTCAGCTCGACAAATTAAGACAATGTCTGTATGTGTGTGTATGTGTTTTTTTTTTACAATGGAGAAGACCTTTATGTCCTAGCCCAGTACACGTGCTAACGGTAGGGTCCAATCTACCACACGGGGTGCACTGGGGGCGTGTCGGACTCGAATGGTGACCAGCCATTAATACCGACTAAACTCCATTGGGCTCCGCCATCGTTCCTCCCAGGAACTACCTCTCGGTATTACTTCTGGGGGGATGGCTGTACTAAATGTACTCATTCACTCTCACTCACGCGATCATACATCCTGTATGAGGCTTACTTGGGTGCTCTCTCAATCGCACTTTGATTCACTCTCAAACACTCCCACATGAGGCTGACTTTTGTGCTCACCTTTTACGTTCCATGCGAGGCTGACTTGTGTGCTCACCTTACTCATTCCTTGCTAGGCTTACTTTTGTGCTCGCCCTACCCATCCATGTGAGGCTGACTTGGGTGCTCACCCTATCACCTGATTCACTCTCAATCGTGCCACTCTGTTGTACCTTTGTCACTCCCTCTGGCATCCCATGTGGGACATTTTTCTTAGGCCCCACTTCTGACATACCATGCGAGGATGACTTTTGTGCTCACCTTTTTCATTCCTTGCTAGGCTGACTTTTGTGCTAGCCTCTACCAACCTGTGAGGCTGACTTTTATGCTCACCCTTAACATGCAGTGTGAGACTGACTTGGATGCTCACCCTTTCACTCCTCTGCCACGCCATGAGGCATCGATAGCTTAGTTCCAACATACTACGCTACGACCCTCCCGTCTTGGCATGAGGCAGTCCACTTATACGTCTATACACTCACTCTTCTGTCTTGCTTCGGGGTGGCTGGGTTTACCCCTTACGCGGTTGCCATTCGCTGCGCCAACCTCCCTCGGCATGAACAGACCATTCACTCTCTTATTTTGCGCTTGGCCTTTTTCGCTCCAACTAACCAATCACTAGTTAGCCGTGCCCGCCGTCTGTTGCTCGGTTCGCCAGATTACCTGTAGCCTACTGGCAATCTGGATGGTAGCAGCCGAGACTGCGTTCCACTTCTCCACCGTTTGACACATCCGCTGAATAAGGGTATCCGGGGTTGTGTCCCAGCCACAGACGTCAAGCATTGCTCTTCTTTCGACGTCGAACCGATGACATACGAACAGTATGTGTTCGGCAGTTTCATCTACACCTGGGCAGTCCGGGCAGACTGGGACCTCCGCGTGTCCGAACCTGTGGAGGTACTGACGGAAACAGCCATGGTCTGACAGGAATTGTGTCAGGTGGAAGTGAACTTCCCCATGGGGTCTTCCCACCCAGCTCGATATGCTAGGTATCAGCCGGTGGGTCCACCTACCTTTCGAGGAGTTGTCCCACTCACGCTGCCATCTGGCGACCGAAGTCACCCTGGTGCGCTCGCGGGCTCCCCTATTTCCACGTAGCTCAAAGCACTCCTCATCTTCCCGAATGACCAGCCCGACTGGCATCATGCTCGCTATCACGCAGGATGCATCGTGTGATACCGTGCGGTAGGCAGATATCACTCTGAGGCACATCACGCGGTAGGTGCTCTCCAGTTTCTGTAGGTAACTGGTTACCCTCAGTGCTCTTGACCATGACGGGCCGCCGTACCTGAGGATAGATACGGCAACGCCTGCCAGTAACCTACGTCTACTGGCGCACACCTTTGAGCTGTTGGACATCATTCTCGATAGTGCCGCAACAGCAGTCGACGCTCTCTTGCACGTATAGTCGACATGGCTGCCGAAGGTCAGCTTGTCGTCTATAATGACTGCGAGAGACTTCAGACTTCGCTGTGAAGTGATCGCGACTTCTCCCACATGGATAGCTGCATGCTGTGCCGACTTGCGGTTGTTGACGATAACTACCTCCGTCTTATGATGAGCGAGCTCCAGGCCTCTCGCGCTCATCCATTCCTCCACCGTGCTAATCGCGTGTTCTGCGGTTAGTTCTACCTCAGGAATTGACTCCCCGTAGACCTCCAAGGTTACGTCGTCGGCAAAGCCGACGATCTTGACCCCAGGAGGGAACTTCAGTCTCAGAACCCCGTCATACATGAGGTTCCATAGCACCGGGCCTAGGATCGAGCCCTGCGGGACTCCGGCGGTAATCGGAACCCTTTTCTGACCGGCATCGGTCTCATATATCAGTACGCGGTTTTGGAAGTAACTTTCCAGGATCCGGTACAGACCCACCGGTAGGCTAAGCCGGTGTAACGAGAGCGCGATGGCATCCCAGCTTGCGCTGTTGAATGCGTTCTTCACGTCAAGTGTCACTAACGCACAGTATCGAATACCTCGCCTTTTTCGTTGGATCGCTATCTAGGCAGTATTTATCACTGAGTTGAGAGCGTCCACGACTTACCCTTCCGAAAGCCAAACTGGTTGCTTGACAGACCGTCCGTACCTTCCGCGTACGGGGTGAGCCTGTTGAGGATGATCCTCTCAAGCAGTTTGCCAGTCGTGTCTATCAGACAGATTGGTCTGTACGCCGATGGGTCGCCTGGCGGCTTCCCGGGCTTCGGCAACAGCACCAGTTTCTGCCTTTTCCATCTGTCGGGGAAACGGCACTCGTCAAGGCATCTCTGCATAGCTAGCCTGAACATGTTAGGGTTCGCTATGATCGCTGCCTTGAGAGCATTGTTTGGAACTCCATCCGGCCCTGGAGCTTTGTTCATTGCTAGGGATTTAGCCACTGCGAGTAGTTCTTCATTCGTCACTGGAGCCACCATTTCGACCGTGCCCGCACTGTCTCGTAGTGCAGGTGGCCAGGGGCTTGTGACTCGAGACGGGAAGAGTACTTCGATAATCGTTGCCAACCGGTCCGGAGACCGTTCTGGGGGTGAGGAGCCCCCTTTGGTCTTGGCCATCACAATGCGGTAGGCGTCACCCCACGGATTCGCGTTGGCACTCTCACACAGGTTGTCGAAACACGCTCTCTTGCTGCTTTTAATAGCCTTGTTAAGGGCTAATTTCGCAGCTCGAAACACTTCACGGCGGTTCTCTCTTGCATCCTCGGTGCGAGCTCTTTGCATCCTACGTCTAGCTCTGAGACAGGCTGACCGTAGAGCTGCAATCTCGGCACTCCACCAGTATACCGGGCATCTACCGTTTCTTGGCAGTGTTTTTCTCGGCATAGTGGCGTCGCACGCGCGTGATAGAACAGCTACCAGCGCATCCCCGCTTAGACTGTCGGTGTTGGCCTCCAGTCCCAGGGCCGCGGTGAAAGCTTCGCTGTCGAAGTGATTGGACTTCCACCCGCGTACCTGACAGGGATCTCCCGCCCTCGGATGCTGCACACCATAGTTGATCTTAAAGCGGATTGCTAAATGATCGCTATGGGTGTAGCCTTCGTCTACCCTCCATTCCATGCCTGGAGCCAGACTCGGGCTGGCAAAGGTCAAATCAATCCACGCCTCCACTCCGTTTCTACGGAATGTACTAGCGGAGCCATCATTAGCTAGCACAGTATCGAGTTTCGCAAACGCTTCCATTAGCGCTTGACCCCTGCTATTTGTACAGCGGCTGCCCCACTCCACTGCCCAAGCGTTGAAGTCTCCCGCTATTACTACCGGTTTCCGGCCCACGAGGTCCGACGAGAGCCTGTCGTTCATCTGGTAGAACTGTTCTATTGGCCACCTTGGTGGGGCGTAGCAGCTGCAATAGAACACACCATTGATCTTGGCAATCGCCACACCCTCGGCGGAGGGGTGTATTACCTCTTGAACCGGGAACCTTCCCGTTGTACAGATTGCCACCATTCCAGACCCGTCCGACACCCAATTGCCGTTGCCGGCAGGGATGCTGTACGGGTCTGATAAGAGGGCGACATCTGTCCTCGACTCCGAGACCGACTGCCACAGCAGCTGTTGGGCTGCTGCACAATGGTTAAGATTTAGCTGTGTGACTCTCACGGCTTCTTCTTATTTAACTCGCCGAAGGGACACGAAGGTCCGCCCATAGCATGTTTATGGGCTTGCTTCTTAGCGGTGCAGATAAGGCACTTATATGCCTTAGTGCACCCCCGCTCTTTATGCCCCTCCTCGCCGCATCGACGACATAGCTTGCTCCTATCTATGCCTTTGCATTCGTAAGCTTTATGGCCGGATTCTAGGCACCGATAGCACCTGTCCACTGAAGGCGGCTGGGGTATACTAATAGGGCATACCGACCAGCCGATCTTCAGCTTCCCTTTCTCGGTTACCTTTTTGGCATCCGCATTCAGTAGCCTGAGGTAGGCTACTTGGGTGCCAGAGGGTCCGTCCCTCAATCGCACAGAGGCCCGCTCGATTGTGACGCCGCAGTGCTCCTTGACGGCTGCGACGACGTCTTCTGCGGTCGTGAACTCGTCCAAGTGCTTGCACTGGAGAGTTGTTTCCGCACCTAGCGACCTGATTTGGGCGCCCTCACCAAGGACCTCTTGGGCCAAGGCCTTATATACTGCACTTGATTGTGCGCCTCGCTTCAGCACCAGGAGCATCTCTCCCGTGTTGGTGCGTCTTACGCTACGCACATCCTGCCCAAGGGCCGAGAGACTTTCGGCCGCCTTCATCGATTTAAGGACATCGGCGTATTTGTCCTTGTCGGTTTTTAACCACAAGGCTTCGCCTCTGTCCTTGACCTTCCTCGCAGGCCGCGGTACCTCCGGTGTCGGTGCCGGCTTTTTCTTGGTGACCAGCGTCCAGGGGTTTGAGCCCCCCTGCCCCGGTCGTGCCGGGTTGCTGGTACCAACGCTCTACACAGCGAGGTCACTCTCGCCCTCGCTTACCTCACCCAGGCGGCGTTTGACCTTGACGGTTGCACGCCGAGTGGTGTCGGTTTTGGCACCCTCGCCTGGCGACTTCCTAGGGCGCTTCGCATTCGATGCCGTCTTGCGATTGCCCTTTCCTTTTCCCTTCGAGGGGAACTCGGTCGCCGCTCCGATCGACGTGGCTGCTCCGTAGAAGGTAAAGGCCACTGTCTGTGAACCTCTATCGACCTTCTCTCTTTCCTCCCTATTGGAGGCCACTGTCTGGGTTTCTCTGTCGGGCCTCTCCCGACATTCCACCCTCTCAACATATGCCTGCTGTTCCTGTCTTGTGACACGAACAGCTTTCCGGAGCTCCAGGAGGCTCAACTAAACTCCTTGGCTATATTCTGCTTTCCGCTAGCGAAGTCGATTATAGAATCGAGTTGCTTCGCTACTTTGCGCATCGCAGCTATTGGCCCCTCCGATGCATTGGTAGGGTTATTGCCTACCGCCGCTGGGGGGTCACTGGTGCTTTCGGATGCAGCACTCGTCGCTCCACTACTCTCTCCACGAGGGGGAGACCTCGCCAAACCACCTCTTGCGAAGGGGTTTGGCACCTCCGTCTGCTTGTTTTTATTTTTGTTTATCTCCATGTATAGTCCCACGAGTAGCGCGAGAAATATATGTACGCCACGCCAGAGCTCCGCATTAGCGTGGTAAGGGACGCTTACTGTGGGGGTTGCCCAGGTACCCCACAGGCTCCGTTAACGATCGAGCATCTTTTTCACCCCCTCGATCACTCATCCCTCGGCACGGGTCGCTTCACGCCTTGGAATTGGGGTTATGCCCTACCTTGCTTTACGTGGTGATCTCGGCCCGGATCATCACAACCATCCTCCTTTACCAGGGCTTTGGACCTGTAGCTCTGGTTCTCAATAGTTCCATGTACGTATGTTATTACAGACATGCTACTATTGGGATCCGTCATTCGCTAGCGGAGTTATGTGTGTGTATGCTTTTTTTTTACAATGGAGAAGACCTTAATGTCCTAGCCCAGTACACGTGCTAACGGTAGGGTCCAATCTACCACACGGGGTGCACTGGGGGCGTGTCGGACTCGAATGGTGACCAGCCATTAATACCGACTAAACTCCATTGGGCTCCGCCATCATTCCTCCCAGGAACTTCCTCTCGGTATTACTTCTGGGGGGATGGCTGTACTATATGTACTCATTCACTCTCACTCACGCGATCATACATCCTGTATGAGGCTTACTTGGGTGCTCTCTCAATCACACTTTGATTCACTCTCAAACACTCCCACATGAGGCTGACTTTTGTGCTCACCTTTTACGTTCCATGTGAGGCTGACTTGTGTGCTCACCTTACTCATTCCTTGCTAGGCTTACTTTTGTGCTCGCCCTACCCATCCATGTGAGGCTGACTTGGGTGCTCACCCTATCACCTGATTCACTCTCAATCGTGCCACTCTATTGTACCTTTGTCACTCCCTCTGCAATCCCATGTGGGACATTTTTCTTAGGCCCCACTTCTGACATACCATGCGAGGCTGACTTTTGTGCTCACCTTTTTCATTCCTTGCTAGGCTGACTTTTGTGCTAACCTCTACCAACCTGTGAGGCTGACTTTTATGCTCACCCTTAACATGCAGTGTGAGACTGACTTGGATGCTCACCCTTTCACTCCTCTGCCACGCCATGAGGCATCGATAGCTTAGTTCCAACATACTACGCTACGACCTTCCCGTCTTGGCATGAGGCAGTCCACTTATACGCCTATACACTCACTCTTCTGTCTTGCTTCGGGGTGGCTGGGTTTACCCCTTACGCGGTTGCCATTCGCTGCGCCAACCTACCTCGGCATGAACAGACCATTCACTCTCTTATTTTGCGCTTGGCCTTTTTCGCTCCAACTAACCAATCACTAGTTAGCCGTGCCCGCCGTCTGTTGCTCGGTTCGCCAGATTACCTGTAGCCTACTGGCAATCTGGATGGTAGCAGCCGAGACTGCGTTCCACTTCTCCACCGTTTGACACATCCGCTGAATAAGGGTATCCGGGGTTGTGTCCCAGCCACAGACGTCAAGCATTGCTCTTCTTTCGACGTCGAACCGATGACATACGAACAGTATGTGTTCGGCAGTTTCATCTACACCTGGGCAGTCCGGGCAGACTGGGACCTCCGCGTGTCCGAACCTGTGGAGGTACTGACGGAAACAGCCATGGTCTGACAGGAATTGTGTCAGGTGGAAGTGAACTTCCCCATGGGGTCTTCCCACCCAGCTCGATATGCTAGGTATCAGCCGGTGGGTCCACCTACCTTTCGAGGAGTTGTCCCACTCACGCTGCCATCTGGCGACCGAAGTCACCCTGGTGCGCTCGCGGGCTCCCCTATTTCCACGTAGCTCAAAGCACTCCTCATCTTCCCGAATGACCAGCCCGACTGGCATCATGCTCGCTATCACGCAGGATGCATCGTGTGATACCGTGCGGTAGGCAGATATCACTCTGAGGCACATCACGCGGTAGGTGCTCTCCAGTTTCTGTAGGTAACTGGTTACCCTCAGTGCTCTTGACCATGACGGGCCGCCGTACCTGAGGATAGATACGGCAATGCCTGCCAGTAACCTACGTCTACTGGCGCACACCTTTGAGCTGTTGGACATCATTCTCGATAGTGCCGCAACAGCAGTCGACGCTCTCTTGCACGTATAGTCGACATGGCTGCCGAAGGTCAGCTTGTCGTCTGTAATGACTGCGAGAGACTTCAGACTTCGCTGTGAAGTGATCGCGACTTCTCCCACATGGATAGCTGCATGCTGTGCCGACTTGCGGTTGTTGACGATAACTACCTCCGTCTTATGATGAGCGAGCTCCAGGCCTCTCGCGCTCATCCATTCCTCCACCGTGCTAATCGCGTGTTCTGCGGTTAGTTCTACCTCAGGAATTGAATCCCCGTAGACCTCCAAGGTTACGTCGTCGGCAAAGCCGACGATCTTGACCCCAGGAGGGAACTTCAGTCTCAGAACCCCGTCATACATGAGGTTCCATAGCACCGGGCCTAGGATCGAGCCCTGCGGGACTCCGGCGGCAATCGGAACCCTTTTCTGACCGGCATCGGTCTCGTATATCAGTACGCGGTTTTGGAAGTAACTTTCCAGGATCCGGTACAGACCCACCGGTAGGCTAAGCCGGTGTAACGAGAGCGCGATGGCATCCCAGCTTGCGCTGTTGAATGCGTTCTTCGCGTCAAGTGTCACTAACGCACAGTATCGAATACCTCGCCTTTTTCGTTGGATCGCTATCTCGGAAGTATTTATCACTGAGTTGAGAGCGTCCACTGTGGACTTACCCTTCCGAAAGCCAAACTGGTTGCTTGACAGACCGTCCGTACCTTCCGCGTACGGGGTGAGCCTGTTGAGGATGATCCTCTCAAGCAGTTTGCCAGTCGTGTCTATCAGACAGATTGGTCTGTACGCCGATGGGTCGCCTGGCGGCTTCCCGGGCTTCCGCAACAGCACCAGTTTCTGCCTTTTCCATCTATCGGGGAAACGGCACTCGTCAAGGCATCTCTGCATAGCTAGCCTGAACATGTTCGGGTTCGCTATGATCGCTGCCTTGAGAGCGTTGTTCGGAACTCCATCCGGCCCTGGAGCTTTGTTCATTGCTAGGGATTTAGCCACTGCGAGTAGTTCTTCATTCGTCACTGGAGCCACCATTTCGACCGTGCCCGCACTGTCTCGTAGTGCAGGTGGCCAGGGGCTTGTGACTCGAGACGGGAAGAGTACTTCGATAATCGTTGCCAACCGGTCCGGAGACCGTTCTGGGGGTGAGGAGCCCCCTTTGGTCTTGGCCATCACAATCCGGTAGGCGTCACCCCACGGATTCGCGTTGGCACTCTCGCACAGGTTGTCGAAACACGCTCTCTTGCTGCTTTTAATAGCCTTGTTAAGGGCTAATTTCGCAGCTCGAAACACTTCACGGCGGTTCTCTCTTGCATCCTCGGTGCGAGCTCTTTGCATCCTACGTCTAGCTCTGAGACAGGCTGACCGTAGAGCTGCAATCTCGGCACTCCACCAGTATACCGGGCATCTACCGTTTCTTGGCAGTGTTTTTCTCGGCATAGTGGCGTCGCACGCGCGTGATAGAACAGCTACCAGCGCATCCCCGCTTAGACTGTCGGTGTTGGCCTCCAGTCCCAGGGCCGCGGTGAAAGCTTCGCTGTCGAAGTGATTGGACTTCCACCCGCGTACCTGACAGGGATCTCCCGCCCTCGGATGCTGCACACCATAGTTGATCTTAAAGCGGATTGCTAAATGATCACTATGGGTGTAGCCTTCGTCTACCCTCCATTCCATGCCTGGAGCCAGACTCGGGCTGGCAAAGGTCAAATCAATCCACGCCTCCACTCCGTTTCTACGGAATGTACTAGCGGAGCCATCATTAGCTAGCACAGTATCGAGTTTCGCAAACGCTTCCATTAGCGCTTGACCCCTGCTATTTGTACAGCGGCTGCCCCACTCCACTGCCCAAGCGTTGAAGTCTCCCGCTATTACTACCGGTTTCCGGCCCACGAGGTCCGACGAGAGCCTGTCGATCATCTGGTAGAACTGTTCTATTGGCCACCTTGGTGGGGCGTAGCAGCTGCAATAGAACACACCATTGATCTTGGCAATCGCCACACCCTCGGCGGAGGGGTGTATTACCTCTTGAACCGGGAACCTTCCCGTTGTACAGATTGCCACCATTCCAGACCCGTCCGACACCCAATTGCCGTTGCCGGTAGGGATGCTGTACGGGTCTGATAGGAGGGCGACATCTGTCCTCGACTCCGAGACCGACTGCCACAGCAGCTGTTGGGCTGCTGCACAATGGTTAAGATTTAGCTGTGTGACTCTCACGGCTTCTTCTTATTTAACTCGCCGAAGGGACACGAAGGTCCGCCCATAGCATGTTTATGGGCTTGCTTCTTAGCGGTGCAGATAAGGCACTTATATGCCTTAGTGCACCCCCGCTCTTTATGCCCCTCCTCGCCGCATCGACGACATAGCTTGCTCCTGTCTATGCCTTTGCATTCGTAAGCTTTATGGCCGGATTCTAGGCACCGATAGCACCTGTCCACTGAAGGCGGCTGGGGTATACTAATAGGGCATACCGACCAGCCGATCTTCAGCTTCCCTTTCTCGGTTACCTTTTTGGCATCCGCATTCAGTAGCCTGAGGTAGGCTACTTGGGTGCCAGAGGGTCCGTCCCTCAATCGCACAGAGGCCCGCTCGATTGTGACGCCGCATTGCTCCTTGACGGCTGCGACGACGTCTTCTGCGGTCGTGAACTCGTCCAAGTGCTTGCATTGGAGAGTTGTTTCCGCACCTAGCGACCTGATTTGGGCGCCCTCACCAAGGACCTCTTGGGCCAAGGCCTTGTATACTGCACTTGATTGTGCGCCTCGCTTCAGCACCAGGAGCATCTCTCCCGTGTTGGTGCGTCTTACGCTACGCACATCCTGCCCAAGGGCCGAGAGACTTTCGGCCGCCTTCATCGATTTAAGGACATCGGCGTATTTGTCCTTGTCGGTTTTTAACCTCAAGGCTTCGCCTCTGTCCTTGGCCTTCCTCGCAGGCCGCGGTACCTCCGGTTTCGGTGCCGGCTTTTTCTTGGTAACCAGCGTCCAGGGGTTTGAGCCCCCCTGCCCCGGTCGTGCCGGGTTGCTGGTACCATCGCTCTCCACAGCGAGGTCACTCTCGCCCTCGCTTACCTCACCCAGGCGGCGTTTGACCTTGACGGTTGCACGCCGAGTGGTGTCGGTTTTGGCACCCTCGCCTGGCGACTTCCTAGGGCGCTTCGCATTCGATGCCGTCTTGCGATTGCCCTTTCCCTTTCCCTTCGAGGGGAACTCGGTCGCCGCTCCGATCGACGTGGCTGCTCCGTAGAAGGTAAAGGCCACTGTCTGTGAACCTCTATCGACCTTCTCGCTTTCCTCCCTATTGGAGGCCACTGTCTGGGTTTCTCTGTCGGGCCTCTCCCGACATTCCACCCTCTCAACATAGGCCTGCTGTTCCTGTCTTGCGACACGAACAGCTTTCCGGAGCTCCAGAAGGCTCAACTTCAACTCCTTGGCTATGTTCTGCTTTGCGCTAGCGAAGTCGATTATAGAATCGAGTTGCTTCGCTACTTTGCGCATCGCAGCTATTGGCCCCTCCGATGCATTGGTAGGGGTATTGCCTACCGCCGCTGGGGGGTCACTGGTGCTTTCGGATACAGCACTCATCGCTCCACTACTCTCCCCACGGGGGGGAGACCTCGCCAAACCACCTCTTGCGAAGGGGTTTGGCACCTCCGTCTGTTTGTTTTTATTATTTTTGTTCATCTCCATGTATAGTCCCACGAGTAGCGCGAGAAATATATGTCCGCCACGCCAGAGCTCCGCATTAGCGTGGTAAGGGACGCTTACTGTGGGGGTTGCCCAGGTACCCCACAGGCTCCGTTAACGATCGAGCATCTTTTTCACCCCCTCGATCACTCATCCCTCGGCACGGGTCGCTTCACGCCTTGGAATTGGGGTTATGCCCTACCTTGCTTTACGTGGTGATCTCGGCCCGGATCATCACAACCATCCTCCTTTACCAGGGCTTTGGACCTGTAGCTCTGGTTCTCAATAGTTCCATGTACGTATGTTATTACAGACGTGCTACTATTGAGATCCGTCATTCGCTAGCGGAGTTATGTGTGTGTATGTGTGTGTGTATGTGTGTATGTGTGTATGTATGTATGTACAAAATGTCATGTAATTATCTCAGCAATGGCTGAACCGATTTTAATGAAATTAGTTTCAAATGAAAGGCCTAACACTATTATTTTTGACACTATTATTTTTGATTTTCGATATGTTGTTTACTTTCTGAGATATGGGCGATTTTGTCAAAACACAGCAGGTTTTTTGCAAATAACTGTTGAACATTACAATATGTACATAAATAGAAAGCTTAAAATACCTGTTTGGGCCTAGGGGTGGCCCTTGTTGTTGGAACTTTGCAGCTTGCTGTTGGTGGCTGGCTATGTTTACACTTGTCCGCAGACAAATACAACTCCTCGGATGGACCACCTAAAACAATCTGCAAACAACCTATGTGGACTGTATTTTGGAAAACCACTTACTACTGGATGTGATTTATTGGGAGGAAAAACACTTTTTGCACTTCACACCTTACTCTTTTATTTTCACTCTTCACTTGTACTTCACACTTGTTGAAATAAAACTGACTGCTGCGATGCGCAGAACGCGCGTATCTATATTACACGCCACACGTTCTAGAAACGCGTGGCTCATCCGCGATGCTTGTCGATGCCATGTCACACATCAATTACATGTCATCTCCTTCCCACATCATACGATTGTATCGTTGGGTCACTCACGCTCGCTGACGATGATGCAATACCGCACCGCATGTATTGCTGCTGCTGCTATTATTGCTATTGCTCCTACTGCTGCTTGCTTACCTATGTGTTATGACCATACGCGCAAAATATATATTGCGGGAATGTTCTTGATCGTTTGTGATGCTGCGCGATTTTAATAAAATAAAACGAGCGAAAATTATTTGTTCACGACAGTTAAAAACATTTCACTAGGCGGAAGGACATCCGCCAACATCCTGCCCCGCGGCTGCGAAGCTGAAGTTATCCTTTGTCGGAACAGGAGCTAGTTTACTTATAGAGCGTCGAAACGTTCCACTCGAAGACTTGACGTCCACCACACGAACCAAGGAGTCCGATCCCGGGTAAGTATTGATCACGATTCCTAGCTTTCACACCTGCGGTGGAAGATTGTCTTCGATTAAAAGCACCACCGTTCCGGGTTTGACACTCGGCGATGCTGCAGTCCACTTGCCCCGTGACTGAAGAGACGTCAAATATTCGCGAGACCAACGTCCCCAAAAGTGTTCACGAAGCTTATCAAGATAACGCCAGCGAGATAAACGATTGTCTGGAGTTCCTTCGCAAGATGGCTTTGGAATGCAAACCAGTGGCCTCCCGATTTGCAAGTGCGCTGGAGTAATTGGAAGCGGTTCATCTGGACTTTCGGAAGCACTGAACATGGGTCTCGAGTTTAAAATTGCTTCTACATGCATGAGTATTGTGCAATATTCTTCAAATGTTAATATTGCATTTTGCAGCGTTCTCTTCAAATGCGTTTTGACACTTTTCACTCCTGCCTCCCACAAGCCACCAAAATTTGGTGCTCTGGGGGGGATGAAGTGCCATTCTATGTCTCTAGACAATAAAAAATCATTTACCTTACGACAGTGTGCCTCACTACTGAAATCCAGGTACAATTGATGAAGCTCATTGGATGCCCCAACAAAATTGGTGCCGTTGTCAGAAAACATTTTGCGCACCAGACCACGCCGATTGATGAACCGTTCCAATGCGGCGATGAACGTAGCGGTGGTGTGGTCCGACACTAGTTCTAAATGCATGTTTTTTGTCGTCATGCACACAAAAACGGCGATATAGCACTTCACAATCTTCGGACGATACTTTCCTTGCTTCACAGAAACTGGCCCAGCGTAATCTACACCAGTATACTCAAAAGGAGCGGTCATATTCACCCTTTCTTCAGGTAGACTACCCATAAGCTGTTGGAGACCTCGTGGACGCGTTCGAAAACATGAAATGCAACTTCTTGTCACCTTTCTAATAGTGGACGAACCCTTCAATGGCCAGAACGCTTGCCGGACGATAGCCAATAATCGTGAAGGTCCTACATGTAAGTTCTCGACGTGAAGAGCTCTTATGATCATTTCGGTTACCGGGTGTCTTGGCAACACAATCGGATGTTTCGTTTCGAATAGTAGACACGTTTTCTGTAAACGACCTCCTACCCTCAGCAAATGATCTTCACAATGCATTTCAATGCATTTCAATGCAGCTTGCATTTCAGAAACACTCAAATATACTGTCGGATTTAAAAATTTACTGGACTTGCCCTTGCAATTACGAATAAAGCGCTGGACGTACGCAATAACACGTTGAAGTTTACGAAAGTCACTAAACCTTTCAAAAACTGGCAAAATATTTATTTTCTTCAGAGTGGTATTGACCACCTTCAATTCAGGAAGATCCGATTCCACGATCTGGCAAATATCAGGATCGCAGTATTGCTCTTGACCAAGAAACTCCGGCCCATTCCACCAGAGAACACCTTTGCTCAACGTCGCTGGCAACTGACCTCGAGATACAACGTCAGCGGGATTTTGTCATGTATTTATGTATTTCCAAACTAAATTACTGGTAAGCCGGTTAATCTCTGTCACCCGATTTTGGGCGAAAACTTCTAAGGACCCAAGTGGCCTTTTCAGCCACGCCAAAACAATCTGACTATCACACCATAATGCATTGCCCGAGAATTCAGTTCTCAAGGCTGCAATTACCTTTACTACCAGCCGAGCCAAAATCAAAGCAGCTAGTAGTTCCAGTCGCGGGATTGTAGTTGGCTTTAATTGTGCCACTCTAGATTTGGAACACATGAGATGCAACACTGCTGTTCCATCAGCTAAAACACTTCGCAAGTATATACAGGCACCGTAGGCTGTAACTGATGCATCCTAAAATCCATGGATTTCATACCGAACAGCATCAGGTAACCTAAAACATCTCGGTACACGGATCTGATTCATCATGGTCAACGATTTACGAAATGCTACCCACTCGTCCAGCAGCTCACCTTCAAGCTCATCATTCCAGTTTATCTTCGACGACCATAGCTTCTGCATAATCACCTTTGCACAAACTATTACTGGTTGCACTAGTCCCAATGGATCATATAGTTTCGAGATTTGTGACAGTACGTATCGCTTTGTCGGTGGTTGATCGTTGGTCTCTTCTGGCCAACTCTCAAACGTTAACTCATCATTTTTTGTATCCCATAGCACTCCAAGAGCCTTTATTCCTTCATTTAGTCCACTTTCACCAATCTTCATTAACCTTTCCCGTTCATTTTCAGGCACATTTTCGAGGACCGCCGTAGAATTCGAACTCCATTTGCGAATCGGAAACCCTTCAGCAGATAGTAGTTCCTTCACTTGCAACAGTCGTTGTATTGCTTCCTCTTCTGTGTCTGCTCCGGATAACATATCATCAACGTACATGTCTTCTAACACCATCTTGGACGCGAATGGAAAACGATGTTGCTCCTCAGTTGCCAGCTGCACCAAACATCTTGTCGCGAGAAATGGTGCAGCAGCGGTTCCATATGTCACAGTGACTAACTCCAACACTCTCAATGGTTTTAAAGGATCATCTCTCCAAAAAATCCTCAAGAACCGGGTTTGGTTACGGTCAATCTTAATCTGCAGGTACATTTTTGTTATGTCACCAGAAAATCCAAACACGTGCTGTCGGAAACGCAAGTTCACGGCAAATATATCGTTCTGCACAGTTGGACCGGTTTTCATCACATCGTTGAGGGAGTAGTGTTAATCCTTCGCGCTCGCGTCGAACACCACCCTTACCTTTGTCGAGGAGCTCATCAGCTTAAACACCGCATGGTGCGGTAAGTAATATCGCAGCATCCCCTGAATGTCGTCTTCTTCGTTGATTTCTTTGCAGTGGCCAAGCAGTTCGTAGTCTCTCATAAATTCAAAATATTGCTTTCGTAGTTCAGGATTGCGTGACAATTTCCTTTCTAAGGCAAAGAATCGCTTCAACGCTTGGCTTCGATTGTCTTCAAGTTCCGTGACTGTTTCCCGAAACGGCACAAATCGACCGGATTCATCCCGGCAATACGTTTCTAAGAAATGCTGCTCAACTTCTTGCTCTTCAGCGTCAAATGATGGGCGCTCGACCACTTCCTCCAGAGACCAAAACCTTTCCAATTGCTCGTCCAATGGATCGTCATGCATAGTTACATTAGATAGCAGAATATTGGCACTCACCTGTTGGTACGGGTCGAATGTACCTGTGATGATCCAACCTAGATCGGTTTCTCGCAGTGATGCAGTACCATTCGCGAGTACCACCTTTTTGGTTCGAAGCAAATCCCATACATAGTTCGAAGCCAGCACCAAATCGATGTCGCGTGGCTTAAAAAAGTCTGGATCCGCAAGCTGCAATGCTGGAGGAATATTCCACGATGACACGTCGATTGCTACGGATGGTATAATTCCAGTAGGTTTATCCGAAATCAAGCAAGTGATACTGTCTTGAAGATCACAGTATCTTGATGAGAAATTCAGGTTCAACCCTTTTTGACTTGTGTCTTCACTGCGTTTGCACCTACTACTGTTATATTACATTTCAGAGTTGGAAAGCCGAGTACTCTAGCCATTGCTTCTGACAATATGTGCGCCTGTGAACCTGAGTTCAACAGTGTACGACAAGGATATAGACGGCCGTGTACATCGATCACATCAATCACAGCAGTTTGAAGAAGCACCTGTTTGGTTCGGCGTTGTCCACCAGCAAAGCAAGATGTGGTCACTGATACGCTTCCATTCTCCTGTGGCTCTGGATCCATTCTGCTGGTGGCTTCCTGATGCTCTGCAGCCTTTTCCTCTGGCTTATCCTTTGGTTTATGTGGTGCAGAACTTTCCAGCTGATCTTGATGAAGCATGCTGTGATGCTTCTGATTGCACTTGGCACACGTTCGTTGCGACGGACATGCTCTGATCATATGGCCCTTACGCAAACAGTTGAAGCAGACTCTAACTTCTCTGACCTTTGCCAACCGTTGCGCAATGCTCATATTTTTGAAGGCGCTACATTTAAAATTTGGATGATCCCCACCACATAGTTCACATGTAATTTCACTGGATGTGGTGGCTGCTGCGGAAATCTTGAAAGCCTTAGTAGGAGGTGCTGCCTTCGAAGAAGCTTGCTTAGAAGAAGATAATGCAGGTGCGGTTGATTCACATCACTCTAAGATGAGACAGCGTTTCCTGAGGAACTCCAAAGTATCTTCATAGTTTGGAAGGTCTCCGTGCTCGATTGTAGCCTCCCAAAGTTCCCTTGTTTCCTGATCGAGCGATGCTGACAAGATATGAATAATAATAAGTTCCGAAACTCCCTGAAGTAGCTGGTCGTGAAACTTTAAATTCTCCACATGTCTTGAACACTCATCGATGAGGCTGCGTAACTCCTTAGATGACTTCTTCGACACCTTCTTTAGCTGCATTAGTCCTTGAACATGAACATCGATAATCAACCTCTTATTTTCATATCGTTGTTCCAAAATCTGCCAGGCTTGTTGGTAATTGTTGTCTTGAATAGTTTTTGCATCGATGATTCCTGCCGCGCTTCCTACCAGCGACTTATCAAGATGATATAATTTCACTGCGTCAGAGTCTGGAGAATTTCGCACCAAATCCTGAAACATCGATTTGAATTTAGGCCAGTTCTCGTACCGCCCGTCGAATGTTGGCAGAGGGGCCCGAAGAGCCTGCTGGTGAATTACGATCTGCGGCTGACCGTCTTGCTGGGCTGCAGCTGGAAGAATGG
Source organism: Topomyia yanbarensis (assembly GCF_030247195.1). NCBI lineage: Eukaryota > Metazoa > Arthropoda > Insecta > Diptera > Culicidae > Topomyia > Topomyia yanbarensis. The sequence continues at coordinate 234,352,467 of NC_080671.1, forward strand.
CTCGCTCACGGTTAGCATGTTGTACATGAGCTTCCATTAGCGTTTCGATGACAACTTGTACTTCGTTGTACAGTTCCTCAAACTCTATTAACTTTTCTTCCTGGGCCTCCTTCTGGTTGTCGTGCACAGCTTGCATCACCGCATCATGTGATTCATTAAACTCGTTGTAATACTTTTCCACATTCTTCGAATGGACACGGAGCTGAGGCATGGACAAGGCAAGTGGATCTTCTTGAGCTGCACCAATCGCACTTTGAATCCGCATTATCTTACCTTTCACTGCTGCACGTTTGGAAATTAGCGATTTTAGCTCCGCCATTTTTCCTTCTTTAGCACACTTCGGTGTGGATTTAGATTCCTGCTCCGACTTGAGCGTCGTACTCCGTGTCTGTGTTATTAAGTCGTGCACGCCACTTAGGATCGACAGATCAGTAGCGGGACTACTATCCGTCTATATGGAGGAAGCAACGGGATTACTTCCAGTTTGCTCCAGCTCTTTGAAGCCAACAAAACAAAATGGCGGCACGCACTCAATTTTTCCTTACTAATTCCTTACAAATTCACTTTTCACTTCTACGATTCCACACTCATCGCTCTAGCAGTACGGCAACTTGCGATATCTAGTCACTTTTTCACTACAAATTTGTTCATTTTTCACGCAGCCATTTTAAACACACTTTCACTCCGGATCATTTCCGGTTCGATGGGCCAATGTTTGGGCCTAGGGGTGGCCCTTGTTGTTGGAACTTTGCAGCTTGCTGTTGGTGGCTGGCTATGTTTACACTTGTCCGCAGACAAATACAACTCCTCGGATGGACCACCTAAAACAATCTGCAAACAACCTATGTGGACTGTATTTTGGAAAACCACTTACTACTGGATGTGATTTATTGGGAGGAAAAACACTTTTTGCACTTCACACCTTACTCTTTTATTTTCACTCTTCACTTGTACTTCACACTTGTTGAAATAAAACTGACTGCTGCGATGCGCAGAACGCGCGTATTTATATTACACGCCACACGTTCTAGAAACGCGTGGCTCATCCGCGATGCTTGTCGATGCCATGTCACACATCAATTACATGTCATCTCCTTCCCACATCATACGATTGTATCGTTGGGTCACTCACGCTCGCTGACGATGATGCAATACCGCACCGCATGTATTGCTGCTGCTGCTATTATTGCTATTGCTCCTACTGCTGCTTGCTTACCTATGTGTTATGACCATACGCGCAAAATATATATTGCGGGAATGTTCTTGATCGTTTGTGATGCTGCGCGATTTTAATAAAATAAAACGAGCGAAAATTATTTGTTCACGACAATTAAAAACATTTCACTAGGCGGAAGGACATCCGCCAACAATACCTTTCTAACAAGCTATAGATTGTCTAAATCCGTGCACGAGCGGCGGAGATATTAAACATTTTGTATTTTTAGTCCTCGCTTACCAATTTCCACTAACTAAAAATGAGACCGTTTCATACAGAGTATTGGTTTACTGGTGTTTTAGGGGCAAAACTAAACCGATTTTAAATATCGGGGTATGAAAACACATCTACGTGATTCAAGAAATTCGTTGTTGAGATCATTTTGTGAATTACCTTTATAACAAATTAACTATTTCTCAAAAATCCATATATAAGTTCACTTCAAAGACAAAATAATGTGTTGATAAAGAAACAGTGAGTTCTAGTATTTATCCCTTGGATTAGGCATTGCGTTAAATCATGAGGTAAATGTTGGATGGTATATCAATATACAGATCAACAAGTAATTCACCTAGTAGTGAGATAAAAGATTTCTCATATAATTATACTCGTGGCGTCACCAAAAGCAACTGTATGTTTGAAGCCCAAAAATCTAGCGAAAATTTAGCTCTTTTCCAAGATTTAGGTTATACTGGTTATGGCGCAAAAATTACTACTCACATTAATTATGACAAAAATGAAAGAAATCAATATATCATAATAATCTGGCAACACTTCAGATCGTTTGTTTTGATTTGTGTCCGCTTCGCAAAATTTAATCAGTTTTCCGTGCTAAACCGTTTATTAGTGCAATTTTTCCGTCACCTAATGTTTAACGTCGAACGCTAATAACGTGTGTGTTTTATGGTCTGTGAATTACCGCTGCGCAAAACCCAGAAAAAGGTCTCTCTGTACGCGGCTTGAAGGGGAACGCTGTAAGATTTGCTGCCATCAATTCGTTCAACCCGATAGTTGTCCCGCAAATTATCAGCCACCACTACTCCTGCCGCCACCGTTCCACTAGCCGTTTGCTCCAGCCTGAACCGCTCCAGCCGAACATACTAAAATCGTAGTGTCGAAGTGACTTTATATGTACCTGTACCACAAGAGGGAGGAATAAATATCTGCTTCTGCTGTTTTCATTTCGATTCGACCTGACCCTGCCTGCACCAGTTTGCGGACCGATGTTTGTTCATATGATTGCCAAGTAGCGCTACTGGTTTTGCTCATCGCTGAACTACAGATGAACCAACTGTGAATCGTATGAATTGTTTGTTTGTGGAAGTGTTTTGTTTTGATTTTCGGCTACTCGGACTCTGCTTGGGGTAATCATCCCGAAAATTAAACCTAGAATATTACAAAATTAGCCCTTTCAACACCAGCGATTCAATTCTGTGATTTTCTGATCATGAATGCACTTTGTGAAAAATGCACTGGTACCCTTACCGATGAATTTATTATTTGTGGTGGGTTCTGCTCGGCGCGTTTTTGCTTGCGTTGCTCAGGCATGTCGACTGATATAAGATTGGCAGTGAAGAGCAGCGTGCATCTGTGCTGGATGTGTAATGCTTGTTCTACTCTCCTGAAAAAAACGAATTTTGCTACTGCTTTAAAATCGATAGACGCAGCCAATGAAAATATTATCGAGGCTCTTAAGACTAATATCCGCGATACTATTTTGACCGAGATCCAGTCTGAAATTCGCAGCAATTTGAAATATTGGATGGAATCGGTCCCTGCCACTCCATTGGTTGTGAACAGAAAATCACCTTTCATTAGATCTGATAGAAGAGAGAAACGCAAGAGGGACGATGATTTTGATGAAGCTGTATCTAGGCCAGCAAAAAAGCTTTTGTCTGGTACCGACGTCCATGGAGGTGATGCTTCATCGATTGCAGCAGCTTCTACTCAGAATGGGGAGCCAAAGTTTTGGTTGTACCTGTCCGGGGTAATGCCACAGGTACCAGATGATACGGTAACAGAAATGGTCAAGTCAAGACTGGACACCAACAACGTCGAAGTACACAAGCTGGTTCCTAAAGGACGAGATGTGCGCACTTTAACATTTGTTTCCTTCAAAGTTGGATTGCCTGTTGATAGAAAAGACAAAGCGATGACTGCTTCCACATGGCCCGTTGGTATCCGATTCCGCGAGTTCGAAGATAACACAATCAAGGGGTTTTGGAATCCCACCCCTCCTCAACCGATAGCAGAAACACCGAAGGCAGCAAAGTAAAGCCTGCTCCACCACATGCTGCCAGTGTCCAAATAAGCCAAGCTCCAAACCGGCGCTTCATCGACACAACTTTGTCTCGCCTGCCCACTCAAGCCGTCAATCCCAATCCTAAGTTGACCGCCAATCTAAGTCGGACGGTTTCTTTTCCGTCTACTAACAAAATGTTCGAGGAATGAGAATAAAAACTCAGGACTTCTTGCTGGCGCTTTCCTCTTGCGATTACGATGTTATTGTTCTCACAGAAACCTGGCTGCGTGCTGACTTGCATAACTCGGAACTTTCAATGCACTACACAATCTATCGTTGCGATCGCAACTAGTCAACTACGTCGCGGAGGTGGCGTTCTTATTGCGCCAAAAAATCTCACCGGCACTGTAATAAAAATGCCTGGTTTTGAATGCTTGGAACAGTTATTGTGCGCATTTCACTACCAAATAGCGCTCTATACATTTGTTGTATATATCTGTGGCCGAACAGCAGTCCAGATCTGTACAATGCCCACTCCTCTGCAGTTCAACAAATTCTGGATAAAGCTAGTAGCTCAGACAGTGTCCTTATTGTAGGTGATTACAACCTTCCCCATCTCAGATGGATATTCGACGATGATCTCAAATGTTACCTGCCTGAAAATGCCACAACCGAACAAGAGATAGCTATCACGGAAACGATAGTCGCTGGGGGACTGTGTCAAATCAATTCGCTCACTAACGCAAATGGACGGACGCTCGATCTGGCATTCGTGAACTACGACGATTTAGTCGAACTTCTCGAGCCTCCGACCTCTATACTCAAAGTGGACGCTCACCATAAACCCTTCGTGCTGAGGTTTAACATGCAAGTTGAAACAGAAGACGCTTTTGCCGAATCCGTCGACGGTCTCAATTTTGACTTCAATCGCTGCAATTTTGAAGAAGTGTCTGCGGCCTTCGATGCTGTTGACTGGTTCGATCTGTTAAGTGGAAACGATCTGGATCATGCTGTCGCGGTGTTCTACGGAACTCTATACGAGATACTACGCCGCATAGTTCCTAAGAAACGTGTCAACAGAAAGACGGACTACAAATATCCGTGGTGGAATTCCGAGCTTCGTCGTCTACGCAACATTCTCCGAAAAAATCGCAAGCGTTACTTCCGTCATAAGACCGACGAAAACAAAGCTGTTCTTCGCCGAACCGAACTTCAATACGAAACAGCCCGGAATAGTGCATTCGGCGAGTATATAAGTCACGTCCAAAGCAACCTTCGGAACAACTCCTCGACGTTCTGGAAGTCTGTGAACAGCAGAAAACGCGCTGGTGGCATTCCCGTAAATGTTTATCTTGGAGATGTCAGTGCGCAATCCACAGCCGAATCCGTAGACCTTTTTGCAGAACATTTTCGTGGGGTATTCACCAACCCAGCTATCTCTCCCTCACAAGAGTATATAGACACATTACCATCATACAATATCAGTCTCCCTTGCTTGAATATCACTGAAGCAGACGTGTTGAAAACTCTATCCAGTGTCGACCCGTCGAAAGGACCAGGCCCGGATTGTTTGCCTCCGATATTCATAAAAGGATGTGCAGGATCATTGTCATTGCCGATCAGCATTATTTTTAACCGCTCAATCACTGAAAGCATCTTCCCGAGTGCATGGAAACAAGCGGCTATATTTCCAATTCACAAGGCTGGAGACATTCATAATGTTGAAAATTACAGAGGAATCTCACTTTTGAACTGTTTTGCTAAAGTCCTTGAAAAATTTGTTTACAATGAGATGTACGCTGCTGCTTCTCACATCATCGACGAATGTCAGCATGGATTTGTGAACCAACGTTCTACAACTTCGAATTCGATGATGTACACTAGTATCTTGGTCCCCTCTGTTGAGAAGCGTCAACAAACCGATGCAATATATTTTGACTTCTCGAAAGCATTCGATAAAGTACCTCACAACATTGCTCTTCTGAAACTGCAAAGACTAGGATTTCCTGCGTGGTTAACTGGATGGTTGCAATCATATCTGTCTAGTCGGAGTGCTTTCGGTGAAATTGGTTCAACACGTTCTAGCTTGCTCGACATGCCAACCGGAGTCCCTCAAGGAAGTCACCTAGGGCCGCTAATTTTCATTTTATTTATAAACGACATTTGTGCTCGTATCGAATCTGGAAAACTATTCTTCGCCGACGATTTGAAGATTTTTCGTTCCATTGCTTCTGGACTTGACTCTGCTGCACTTCAAGATGATGTACTTAATATTGAACAATGGTGCCTGTTGAATGGTATGCAGATAAACGTTGACAAATGTAAAATGATAAGTTTCAGGCGATCATCCACTCTATCTCATTATGAGTACTTGCTCCAAGGCCGCGTCATCGAAAGAGTGGACTCCATTCGTGACTTGGGAATGCTTTTTGATAGAAAGCTTAGCTTCTCGGATCACATCACCGCAACGACGGCGAAGGCATTCGCAACACTTGGTTTCCTGAAGCGAAATACCGCTGGCTTTAACGATTTCTACGCACTAAAATCTCTATATTGCGGATTGGTGCGAAACATTTTGGAGTATGCTGTGCAAGTGTGGGTTCCACATCACAACGTCCAAATATACCGATTAGAACGCGTACAAAGATGTTTCGTGCGATATGCTCTAAGAAATTTGCCGTGGAACGACCCTGCCCATCTACCACCTTACAATGATAGATGCATGCTGCTTGAGTTACCGACGTTAGAGTTCCGCCGCACATTCTTGCACAGAATGTTTATATTTGATATGTTGTGTAATAACATTGACTGCCCAGATATTCTTGCACGGATTAATGTGTTTGTACCTCCTCGCGATCTAAGGAATCGTCCTCTTTTGTGGATTCCTAGACATCGTACTGTTTACGGTCAAAACAATCCTGTGGATAGATGTTGCTACAAATTCAACGAAACTTCACATCTGTTCGATTTTAATGTAACCAAATCTAGTTATAAGTTAGCTATTAGGAATTTTTAATTGATTTAGATAGTATGTTCTATTTTTTAATAATCTGTACGGTATCTACCGAAGATCGAACAAATAAACAAATAATATACCTATAAAAATAATGTCACTGCATTAACCATCATTTGCCATTCCTCACACCCCCCCCCCTCATCACTCTCTCTCTATTTCTCTCTTCTATCGCATCTATCTAGCTATTTCTGTATCCATTTCTAAGTTGTGTGATAAGATCTTCTGCCAATCTGAAATATTTATTAATTGTAATTGCGAAGGTTTGAGAAAACAAAACTATTTTTGTCTGCTGCTACATCAACTCAACTTTAATTCAATTGTATTCAAAGCCTGTGTCTACACTATAATTAAGGAAATTCATGGCTATATCAGAAAAATATTTGGCTTAACTGGGTAATATAAAAGTTTGACGATGAAAATTTTCAAAAGAGACATTCCACGTGCGATATTTAAACTATTCGTATCTCTATTGAATTTTGAATGAAATATATGCTCAAAGACTGAAAGCTGAATCCAGCAGGATTGGACTTGCCATCAACGTTTCGAAGACAAAATTTATGAGAGGAGGAGGTTCTAGAGACGACAATGTGAACCTCCCACCCGAGTTCGGATTGACGGTGACGAAATCGAGATGGTCGACGAATTCATGTATTTGGGCTCACTGGTAACCGACGACAATGATAACAGCAGAGAAATTCAGAGACGGATCTTGGCGAGAAATCGTGCCTACTTTGGACTCCGGAGGACGCTCCGGTCGAACAAAATTCGCCGCCGCACGAAGTTGATTATCTACAAGACGCTGATTAGATCGGTGGTCCTCTACGGCCACGAGACGTGGACTATGCTCGTGGAGGACCAATGCGCCCTTGGAGTTTTCGAACGAAGGTGTTGCAGATGGAAGACAGAACGTTGCGCAGGCGAATGAACCATGAGTTGTATCAGCTGCACATTCGTTGTATTGGTACGAACTTTCATGAAAAAACATGTCTTCTAACTTATCGTCGTCCATATCTGGATATACTGAGTAGTTTGAAACAATTCTCTTTCACAGTATTGGTCTGTATAGGACTTATTTATCTATATTTCCTGCACGAGAATTCCGAACGAAACATTATGAAAGCTATAAGGATGAATGGAAAGAGACTGCATTGCAATCAACTGAATGCACGGCTTTTATGCTATCGACATAGCCTAGACATTTCACACTATTTACTTCAATGCAAATAAAAGTTTTGAAATATCTACCTGTCTCATTCACGAATCGCATTCTCCCTGTCGTTATCTGTTCAAGGGGCTTGAAAGCACATGTGACCTTGTCTCACTTTACTATATTCAATTGCGCGTTAAAATACTGGACCAGTAAATTCTATTCTGTACATAAATCTTTTTTTCGGGAATATGTGACCAAAAAGTAAACTTCGAATTTCAAAGCAAATTGAACGTTCCAGGTTCCTGGAAAATAATTAAGGTCCAACAATAAAGTAGAAACACCAGATAATCTTAAAACGACGCCGTCAAGTAAAGAAGCATGAAAACAAAAAGAATAAAACCAAAAAAAGATGGAGGCGCTAGAAAGTCCATTGCATATTTATTAGCCTTTTCTCAGAAGATGGGATTTTCAAAACATTTCAAAACTTTTTAATGCAATGGTTCTCAAATTCGTACAATCCGGTTTATTCATTTTCTTAATTCAAAAATGTTTTTAGCATCAAATATATGAAAATTTCATTTTAATTAATTGTTTCATTCCGCATCTTTTTATACGTTTTGTTCATCTGCTTTCATTTTACTTATTTTATTCGTTTCATTCTTTGGATTCACTCTGATCAGTTTATCCTTTTTGTGCATTTTACTCATATCATTCATTTAACTTATTTTATTAATTGTTTTCATTGTATGCATTTTATTCATTTTTCCAGTTTATTCATTTTGTTCAGATTCTTCATTTTAATAATCTGACTACTTTTTCAGTTTCAATCATTTCACCCAAATAAATTATTTGATTCAATTTATTTCTTTATATTAATTTAGAGCCTTTTATCATTGTTCAATTTTTCATTTTAATCAATGCATTTAATTCTGCTAATTTTCTTCTTTTTATTCATTTTATCACTTCAGCTCATTTTGTTTATTTGATTCGTTTGTTTTATTTATGCATTTCATTTATTTTTTACTTTATTCATTTTGTTCATCCATTCTTTTTATTCATTTGATCCATTTCATTAATTTGATTCACTATATTCACTGGATGAATTAAATCAATCTGATTCATTTGATTAACTTGATTCTTGTGATTCATGTGATTCATTTGATTCATTTGATTCATATGATTCATATGATTCATTTAATTCATTTGATTCATTTGATTCATTTGATTCATTTGAGTCATTTGAGTCATTTGATTCATTTGATTCATTTGATTCATTTGAATCATTTGAGTCATTTGAATCATTTGAATCATTTGATTCATTTGATTCATTTGATTCATTTGATTCATTTGATTCATTTGATTCATTTGATTCATTTGATTCATTTGATTCATTTGATTCATTTGATTCATTTGATTCATTTGATTCATTTGATTCATTTGATTCATTTGATTCATTTGATTCATTTGATTCATTTGATTCATTTGATTCATTTGATTCATTTGATTCATTTGATTTATTTGATTCATTTGATTCATTTGATTCATTTGATTCATTTGATTCATTCGATTCATTTGATTCATTTGATTCATTTGATTCATTTGATTCATTTGATTCATTTGATTCATTTGATTCATTTGATTCATTTGATTCATTTGATTCATTTGATTCATTTGATTCATTTGATTCATTTGATTCATTCGATTCATTTGATTCATTTGATTCATTTGATTCATTTGATTCATTTGATTCATTTGATTCATTTGATTCATTTGATTCATTTGATTCATTTGATTCATTTGATTCATTTGATTCATTTGAGTCATTTGATTCATTTGATATATTTAATTCATTTTATTCATTTGATTCATTTTATTCATACCTTTAATTTTATGCATTTCATGTTCAGTTATTCGTTTTATTTCATTCAATTTGTTAGTATGAGTCAATTTATTCTATTAGTCTTATAACTATTTCTAAATATAATCATAATTTTTATTTAATAACCTAATCTAATTTGATTCGTGTATATTATAATTTTGATTTACATTAATTTTATTAATTTTTCTTTTCATTTCATGAATTTAAAAACCTATTATTTCATTTTTTGCTTTACTTTTTTATTTCGTTCGTTTTGTTGATTTCTTTAATTTATTCAGTTTATTCGAGATTTTATTCGTGCAAGACTAGAAACTGTTTTCATCCCACCTCTAGTTGGGTGCCTACTTCTCGTGAGTTCTGCAAACTAATCCAATAGTGAAATGTGTAAGTAATGTCTCATCTCACTGCTAGGTGGATTGAATCGGTTTTTTCTATAAGATATTAACCCTTAAACTTTATTGCATGATAAAATTGAAAATTTTATATCTCAAAAACTACTGAAGATAATTCAACAAATTTTTGCACACCTATTGAATGATATTTGTACTATCTTATAAAAATGTTTTTACTTTATAATTGTGTGAATAACGTCTATTTAAAATTTTCAATTGTACTTTTTCTTGTGTTCTTCACGCTAAAAATTTTCAAAACGTATGTCAAATTATGCGGCAATCTTTCACCTTCAATAATCTGTATTGATCATTTTTCATTTTTGTTCCTATCGAGAATTATAGAGATTTTGTAACAGTGCGCTCTTTCAACACACGGTCCACTTTGGTGCAACCCGCGAGAACGTATATATTGGCAACGCCGCACGTCGCAACGTCCTAATGCGCATCGCTTTGAAGGAGCGTGTCTCATGTTCAAAATTGGTATCTCTGAGATTAAAGCAAAAAGACAACTTTTTTTTTTGAAAGTGATGTTTTCTGAGTAATTTGCATGCTCTTTAGCGTTTTTATATTGTTCAGGAGTTATTTAATTTTCTGTTACTCAATACTTCGGACAAGCGCGCTCGGATGTTGCGAGCCGATGAGCAAAGTTGAGCAGTGGGCATGTTTTAACCTGCGTTGACATATTTTTCACAAATTGACATACTTCACCACGTTTAATTTTCAGTTGGTTTTGTCTGAGAGGTAGCACGGTATATTGCGAATCTTTTCTTAAGTCCACATAGCCACTTTTCAGTCATGCGCCTTCGGGTTGTGTGTTAAATTACGCGCTCATTTAATTTGCATCAGTTCTAGTGAGAAAACTTTTTGACGTTTGTTTTTGTTTCGATCGCAATTGGGTGTTTTTTTATATAGAGACAACTCGATGAAATGTTATATTATCTCAAGATAGACAATATGTGCTCAAAATTTTTTTATTGTTTTATGTTATAAATATGGGTCGATCACACGAATGATGCAAATAAATATGTACGTCGTATCTTGTTTTTGTGGCATCCATGTGGAGTGATAAATTTAAAAATTATATTGGTCAACACATGTGTAGCATATGTCGTAATGGGCGCAAAAAATACAACGAAAATAAATATGGACATGAACAAAACACAAAGTAATTGAACTGGAATATTCGATGACTCAACAGGTACATACGAAAAACTAACGATGATTTTGAAATAAAGAACGTTGATGATTAATTGAAATTCGACAAAAATAAATAATATCTTTCCAGAACAAGGAGAATCACCAATTAACAGAATTATCAGAAGCAACAGTGATAAAGAAAACCCCAACATCGATGCGATTGAACAACATGTTTTATGTAAACTTTTTTTCAAAATCACATCGTTGTTTAAAGGTGAAAATAAAAACGTGAAATAAAATTCTGTTGGAATAAGATTTTCCATTTTCATATATTAATGTTGTAGACTAAATAAGAATTTGTGTATAACGTAGATGTATTTTGACGAAAAAAAGTGTATTTAACGATGTTAATTGTTAGTATTGTTAAATTATAATAATAAAAACCTGTTTTAATCCACCTATAGGTGCAATTGTGCCTTTCTCATTTCTCCAAACTATGATTTAATAGCTGGTCCGTACAATATAACACTATGAAAATGTCTTTCATTCTTATTACACTTGGTAAGTATATATAAGAGCACGTTTTTGCATTCATCGCGTTATCGGTTTGAATCGGAGTTTTCTATGTGATCGCACTCCACAACCCGTAACTCCGGAGCCGGAAGTCGGATGGAGATGGAATTTAATATCAGTTTCCGGGGACGCAACACCTTTCATTTGAGACTAAGTTGATCAAATCGGTCTATCCATTTTCGAGAAACCAATATAACCGTTATTCTGAATTTGGATACTTCAGGATCAGTGCTGTAGTTGCGGTTAGTCACGGTTAGTCGGCGACTAACCAGCTCCTGGAACCGAAAAAAAATATTTTTTGAGCCAAAAAAAAAATTCCGTTGGCCTTATCATTCTGGAAGGCAAATTTAATGATCCCAGCTAATTGGAATTTTGTGAATCTATTCAAACTCGTAGGGTATTGTAAACTCCCTGCCGCGCTAGTATGATATTTTCATAACTCACATGGCGATCCCAGACTGTATGGGGCACTGGTATGATATGCTCATAGGATACTCTCAGATACTTGAAAGCACTAGTATGATATTCCCACACCGCGCAGAGCGTTTCAACATTAGTTTGATACTTACAAGTCACGCAAGGCGCTCTCAGATTCTCTCGGACGATAGTCTGATGTTCCCATCGCTTGCAGGGCGCTTCCACACTCTCTGGGGCGCCAATATGATATTTGCAAAACTCATAGGACGCTAGTATGATATTCCGATAGCTCGCAGGGTGCTCTCAGACTCGCAGGGGCACTAGTTTGTCATTTTCAAAGCTCTCAGGGCGCTCTCAAGCTCTTCAGGGTGCTAGTATGATATTCACAAAACTCTCTAATATGTTATCTTAATTTGCCGGGCGCTTACAAATTCTCTGGGGCGCTAGTCTAATATTCTCATAGATTGCAGGGCGCTCTTAGATTCTCTCGAGCGCTTTTACGATATTCACATAATTCGCAGGGCGCTCTCAAACCGGCTAGGGCGCTAGTCTAATATTCTCATAGTTCGTAGGGCGCTCCAAGATTCTCTGGAGCGCTAGTATAATATTACCATAGCTCGGAGAGCGCTTCCGCACTCGCTGGGGTGCTTTTCACAGCTCACAGGGCGTTAATATGACTCTATGGGGCGCCAGTATGATATTCGCAGGGTGCTCTCAGACTCGCAAGGGCACTAATTTGTCATTTTCAAAGCTCGCAGGGCGCTCCGAGACCCTATGGGGTGCTATTGTGATAACCACATAGCTCGGAGACCCCTTTACACTCGCTGGGGTGCTATTACGATATTCTCATAGCTCGCTGGGCACTCTCAGTCTCTCCAGGGCGCTAATATGACTCTATGGGGCGCAAGTATGGTATTCACATAGCTCGCAGGTTCTCTAGAGCGCCAGCATAACATTCCCATAGCACGCTGGGCGCTCTCACACTCTCTAGGATATTATGAAACTCTCATCGTCCGCAGGGCGCTCTCAGATTCTTCTTTTTCGGACTCTCTGGGGCGCTACATGATACTCGGAGAGCGCATCCTTGGTCGCTGGGGCGCTAGTATAATATTCTCATAGCTCGCAGAACGATTTCAAGCTTTCTAGGGCGCTAATATGATTATAGGGCGCTAATAAAATATTAACATAGCTCGCGAGGCGCTCTCAGATACACTCGAGCGCCAACATGATATTCCCATAGCTTGCAGGACGCTCTCGAGCTCTCTTGGGGGCTAGTTCGATGTTCTCTTAGTTTGCAGGGCGCTCACGAATTTTCTGGAGCGCTAGCATAAACACTCTCAAACTCACTAGGGTGCTAGTTCGATATTCTCATAGCTCTCTAGGGCGCTAGTATAACTGTATGGGGAGCTAGTATGGTATTCCAGGGCAGGACGCTCTCAGATTCTCTCGAGCGTCAGTATGATATTCCAATAGCTCGCAGGGCGCGCCCAAACTCTTCAGGCGGTAGTTCGATATTTTCATAGTTCGCAGGGCGCTTACAGCTTCTTTGGGGCGTTAGTCTAATATTCCTATAGTTCGCAGTGCGCTCTCGGATTCTCTGGGGCGCCAGTACGATATTCCCATAGCTCGCATGGCACTCCAAAACTTACTAGGGCGCTAGTTTAATATTCTCATAGCTCCAGGCCGATTTCAAACTCTCTAGGGCGTTAGTATGGCTCTATTGGGCGCTAGTATGATATTCCCATTGCTCGCAGGGCGCTCTCATATTCTCTCTGGCGCAAACATTTTGTTCCCATAGCTCGTAGGGTAATCTCAAACTCTTGAGAGCGCTAGTCTGATATTATCATTGTTCGCTGGGCGCTTTCGGACTCTCTAAAATGCCAGTATGATATTCCCATAGCTCGGAGAGCGCTTTGACACTCGCTGACGCGCTAGTATGGTATTCTTATAGCTCGCAGGGCGCTAGTATGGCTATATGGGGTGCTAGAATGATATTCACATATCTCGCAGCCAGCATATCATGGCGCTCTCAGATTCTCTCGAGCGCCAGCATGATATTCCCATAGCTCGTAGGGCACTCTCGAACTCACTAGGGGCTAGTTTGATATTTTCATTGTTCGTAGGGTGCTTTCAGACTCTCTGGGCTGCTCGTGTGATATTCCCATAGCTCGGAGAGCGCTTCCATGCTCGTTAGGGCGCTAGTATACTATTCTCATAGCTCGCAAATCGATTTTAAGCTCTCTAGGACGCTAGTATGACTATGGGGCGCTAGTATGATATTCGCATAGCGCGCGAGGCGCTCTCAGATTCTCTCGAGCGCCAGCATGATATTCCAATAGCTCGCAGGGTGCTCTCAAACTCTGTAGGGTAGTCTGATATTCTCATAGTTTGCAGGGCGCTCTCAGATTCTCTGGGGCGCCAGTGTGATATTCCCATAGCTCGCCGGGTACTTTAAAACTCACATTGGCGCTAGTCTGATATTCTCATAGCCCGCAGTACGCTCCGAGACCCTATGGGGTGCTATTGTGATATCCACATAGCTTGGAGAGCGCTTCCACGCTGGGGTGTTATAATGATATTCTCATAGCTCGCTGGACGCTCTCAGGCTATCTAAGGCGCTAGTATGACTCTATAGGGCGCAAGTATGATATTCACATAGCTCGTAGGGCGCTCTTTGATCCTCTCGAGCGCCAGCATAATATTCGCATAGCACGCTGGGCGCTCTCAAACTCTCTAGATTAGCTTTATATTCTCAGCGCTCGCATGGCGCTCTCAGATTCTCTCTGGCGCCAGTATAATATTTCCATAGCTCGCAGGGCGCTCCCAAACTCGCTAGGGCGCTAATCTGATATTCCCATAGTTCGTAGGGTGCTCTCAGATTCTCTGGGGTACCAGTATCATATTCCCATAGTTCGAAGAGTGGTTCCATGCTCGCTAGGGCCTCAGTGTGATACGTAGTATCATAGCTCACAGGGCGCTCTCAAGCTCTTCAGGGCGCTAAGATGATATTCACAAAACTCTCTATGTTACTAGTCTGATGTTATCTTAATTTGCCGGGCGCTTACAAATTCTCTGGGGCGCTAGTCTAATATTCTCATAGATTGCAGGGTGCTCTTAGATTCTCTCGAGCGCTTTTACGATATTCACATAATTCGCAGGGCGCTCTCAAACTCGCTATTCTAATATTCTCATAGTTCGTAGGGCGCTCTAAGATTCTCTGGAGCGCTAGTATAATATTACCATAGCTCGGAGAGCGCTTCCGCACTCGATGGGGTGCTTTTCACAGCTCACAGGGAGCTAATATGACTCTATGGGGCGCCAGTATGATATTCACATTGCTCGCAGGGCGCTCTCAGAGTATCTCGGGCATCGCATAGGTTGCAGGGCTGTCTTAAACTCCCTAGGGCGCAAGTCCGATATTCTCATAGTTCGCACGGCGCTCCGAGACTCTAAGATTTTCTAGAGCGCTAGTATGATATTCCCATAGCTCGGAGAGCGCTTCCGCACTCGCTGTGGTGCTTCTCATAGCTCACAGGGTGCTCTAAAGCTCCCTATGGTGCTAATATGACCCTATGAGGCGCCAGCATGATATTCACATTGCTCGCAGGGCGCTCTCAGTCTCTCGGGCACCAGTTTAATATTCGCATAGGTCGCAGGGCTCTCTTTAACTCCTTAGGGCGCAAGTCCGATATTCTCATAGTTCGCACGGCGCTCCGAGACTCTATGGGGCGCTAGTATGATATTCACATATCTCGCTGGGCGCTCTTCGATTCTCTGGGACACTAGTATGATATTCCCATAGCTCGCAGGGCGCATTCAAACTCTCTAGGTTACTAGTCTGATGTTCTCTTAGTTTACTGGGCACTTACAAATTCTCTGGGGCGCTAGTTTAATATTCTCATAGTTTGCAGGGCGCTCTCAGATTCTCTGGGGCGCCAGTGTGATATTCCCATAGCTCGCCGGGTGCTTTAAAACTCACATTGGCGCTAGTCTGATATTCTCATAGCCCGCAGTACGCTCCGAGACCCTATGGGGTGCTATTGTGATATCCACATAGCTTGGAGAGCGCTTCCACGCTGGGGTGTTATAATGATATTCTCATAGCTCGCTGGACGCTCTCAGGCTATCTAGGGCGCTAGTATGACTCTATAGGGCGCAAGTATGATATTCACATAGCTCGTAGGGCGCTCTTTGATCCTCTCGAGCGCCAGCATAATATTCGCATAGCACGCTGGGCGCTCTCAAACTCTCTAGATTAGCTTTATATTCTCAGCGCTCGCATGGCGCTCTCAGATTCTCTCTGGCGCCAGTATAATATTTCCATAGCTCGCAGGGCGCTCCCAAACTCGCTAGGGCGCTAATCTGACATTCCCATAGTTCGTAGGGTGCTCTCAGATTCTCTGGGTACCAGTATCATATTCCCATAGTTCGAAGAGTGGTTCCATGCTCGCTAGGGCCTCAGTGTGATACGTAGTATCATAGCTCACAGGGCGCTCTCAAGCTCTTCAGGGCGCTAAGATGATATTCACAAAACTCTCTATGTTACTAGTCTGATGTTATCTTAATTTGCCGGGCGCTTACAAATTCTCTGGGGCGCTAGTCTAATATTCTCATAGATTGCAGGGCGCTCTTAGATTCTCTCGAGCGCTTTTACGATATTCACATAATTCGCAGGGCGCTCTCAAACTCGCTATTCTAATATTCTCATAGTTCGTAGGGCGCTCTAAGATTCTCTGGAGCGCTAGTATAATATTACCATAGCTCGGAGAGCGCTTCCGCACTCGATGGGGTGCTTTTCACAGCTCACAGGGAGCTAATATGACTCTATGGGGCGCCAGTATGATATTCACATTGCTCGCAGGGCGCTCTCAGAGTATCTCGGGCATCGCATAGGTTGCAGGGCTGTCTTAAACTCCCTAGGGCGCAAGTCCGATATTCTCATAGTTCTAGAGCGCTAGTATGATATTCCCATAGCTCGGAGAGCGCTTCCGCACTCGCTGTGGTGCTTTTCATAGCTCACAGGGTGCTCTAAAGCTCCCTATGGTGCTAATATGACCCTATGAGGCGCCAGCATGATATTCACATTGCTCGCAGGGCGCTCTCAGTCTCTCGGGCACCAGTTTAATATTCGCATAGGTCGCAGGGCTCTCTTTAACTCCCTAGGGCGCAAGTCCGATATTCTCATAGTTCGCACGGCGCTCCGAGACTCTATGGGGCGCTAGTATGATATTCACATATCTCGCTGGGCGCTCTTCGATTCTCTGGGACACTAGTATGATATTCCCATAGCTCGCAGGGCGCATTCAAACTCTCTAGGTTACTAGTCTGATGTTCTCTTAGTTTACTGGGCACTTACAAATTCTCTGGGGCGCTAGTTTAATATTCTCATGGATTGCAGGGTGGTCTTAGATTATCTCGAGTGCTTTTACCATTTTCACATAGTTCGCAGGGCGCTCTTAAACTCGCTAGGGTGCTAGTCTAATATTCTCATAGTTCGTAGGGCGCTGTAAGATTCTCTGGAGTACTAGTCTGATATTCAAATAGCTCGGAGAGCGCTTCCGCACTCGCTGGGGTGCTTCTCATAGCTCACAGCGACTATATGGGACGCCAGCATGATATTCATATTGCTCGCAGGGCGCTCTCAGAGTCTCTCGGGCACTAGTTTGATATTCGCATAGGTCGCAGGGCTCTCTTAAACTACCTAGGGCGCAAGTCCGATATTCTCATAGTTCGCACGACACTCTGAGACTGTATTGGGCGCTAGTATGAATTTCCCATATATTGCAAATAGAAACATGGTGAAAATAAGCTCATTACCCTATAAGTTAATGGTATGGTAACGGGGCGTTGGGGCGGGACAGAACGGTTCGAACGGTACATATTAGAGACAGCAACGCTATGTTCGCGCTAAAATTATAAAGGTGAGGGCGATTGAATCCCAATAACGACCAATAAAAAAAAATTTAATTTAATTTTTTTTCAGGGTGAATAGGCAATTTTGTTACCCTAAAGGGTGAATTTTTAGTCGGTTTGATCGTATCTCTAACCGTTTCTGCAGAATTCCACAAATGGCGCGCAGTATCTCAAAAGGTAGACAATCAGTGTTTGCCTCTAGTAACGTTAGGAGAAAGGTGACTTTTTTAGCCTCACAAAATCATGTTTCCATAAAATCATTTTTACTGACTGATTCTATTTAATAAGCCAATTGTTATTTGGAATATTAAATACGACCTAGGCCTACTATTTCGATACTGTAGACTAATTATTGTGATATGACAATCTGATAAAATTAGAAGTTAACAAAAAGAATACTGGGCAAATTCGAAAAATTAGATTCCTCAAAGTACAATATCAGTCAATTAGATCAGTTTGAAGGTATTTGTAATTAATAAACAATTTCGCAAATGCAAAAATATATTACATAACATCACATTAATATATTGACTTGCGGTTTGAATATTGAAAAAATCATAATTTTGTCATAAAGCCCTAAAGCTTTGGCGGTCTGAGGGAGTGGGAGCTAGAATACTGGAACTTGTGCTTCTAATCAAACAAAACATTACGCTGCTCACTACACTACAGTGATTAAATCATGACAATATTTTAACCGATTTGGTTAACCCAACATTTATTCATACATAGAATCTCGACATCAACATACCATGATCAGCCTCTTCATGACTTTACAAGTGTTCTCAACAAATTCCTTTGTTGGTATTAGAATTAGTTACAACTTTACTGAATAGAGTAAGTCTCTATTTGAATTTGTTTGGAATCGAAAAAACGCGTTTGGAAATAACGAAAATTTTCCGAACTAACCGCAAAACGCTATTAATACAGAGCACAAAAATAACATTTTAAAACTCAACACTGTTTATGTTCACTAACCAACCAAAAGTTTACAATTTCGTTTACCATAAGCAATTTCGAAAAAATATTATTCTGCTTAAAATTTCAGATATAGTAAGTATCTCAGAGCTAATGAGTATTCAATAGAAAATTCAGCCAAACTGCAGCAAGTTCTACTGCCCATGATCACAAATCATTTAGATAAAAATTAATAATCCCAAATATATGACAAATATGTGATCATGAGCAGTATATTGCAGGTGAGTAAGTTTGGCGATATCTGTCATTAAACACCAGAAAGACAGAGTCTGCGAACCTGGAGCGCATTTTGATTGAACCCAAAAATGTTTGTACGGAGCATCCAGCGATAATGATAGTAATACCAAATACAAATTCACAAAACATATTTGTATTTGGTAATACCATCATAAACCTAATAGCTTAGAATATAACTTTGTCAAAAATGCAATAAAGCGTGCCACACACCAGAAATAACAGATATGCCATAACCGGGAACTTTCCCTTATTAATTAATACTATCGATTCCGCTTACAGGCAGCAAAAAAATCAAGAGCCAAAACTAATACCCTTCAAATCTGGCTGTTTATGACGATAACATCTGAACATTAAGGCCACTTATGTTGCTATGCTAGTTGCATCAGTCATTTTACATCAATTTGAAAGAAACCTGTAAATTTTCATTGAATCTGATGTAGTAAAACGTGTCGTTCAAATATATCTAACAAAAAGCATCTTTCAAATATAACATCGCGATATGAACATCATATCGTAATTAGAAAAAAATCCAGCGATAATGATAGTAATACCAAATACAAATTCACAAAACATATTTGTATTTGGTAATACCATCATAAACCTAAAAGCTTAGAATATAACTTTGTCAAAAATGCAATAAAGCGTGCCACACACCAGAAATAACAGATATGCCATAACCGGGAACTTTCCCTTATTAATTAATACTATCGATTCCGCTTACAGGCAGCAAAAAAATCAAGAGCCAAAACTAATGCCCTTCAAATCTGGCTGTTTATGACGATAACATCTGAACATTAAGGCCACTTATGTTGCTATGCTAGTTGCATCAGTCATTTTACATCAATTTGAAAGAAACCTGTAAATTTTCATTGAATCTAATGTAGTAAAACGTGTCGTTCAAATATATCTAACAAAAAGCATCTTTCAAATATAACATCGCGATATGAACATCATATCGTAATTAGAAAAAAAAAAAAAGAACCAGAAAAAAACAGGGAGGTAGCGGAATGGGCTTGAACCGGCCAATTACCACCAACCATTTGTTTACTCCGTAGCGTGTTTTCGAACCATGCCGTACCAACAGACAGTCACTTGGTTGAAATATAACATACATGAACTTCTTCTGAGTGCCATAAGTTCACCGAGTTACGGCTAGTAATTTTAGGGGAATTACGAATAAAACCGATCCCCTGCGACTTTCTCCATAAATACATTTTTTCTTCACTTTATAATGACAGGTTATTATTTGTACGATTATGTACAGCATTTGAAGACAAATTAAACTTTCATTAGTACGTCAAATGTCACAAAAAACAAAACAAACGACAGCAATGTTAATCGTCCGGATGTTAGATTTTACTGGTGGATGTTATGGTTTTAATCAAAATAACCCTCTAGTTCCTAACACCGCCTCTAGGCTGTCTCTTTAAAAATCTAAATAAAACTACTAAAACATGATTGTCTGTTGTCATCCGCACTAGTATTTCTTCCCAACGCTCACACCTTTCATACACACACATTGTTTGAATAATCGTAGCTTTCTGTTAAAGGAAATTGAAGCTGAAAGTGTTTGTGTTTAGTGGTAATCTTCATTAAACAAATTTTAACTATTTTTGGAAATTTTAACAACAAAATTTTTTTTGGGTAGCTTGTAGCATTTTACTTTTTTTTGTTTTGCTGAGCTGTAACAAAAACATGCTATCGTCGAAAGCAATCATCCCTGCAAAGTTAGGCTCCATTTAGAAAGTTCCATCTGGTGATTAGGAACCATTCATAAATTACGTAACGCGTTTAGGGGGGTACGAAAAGTTGTGACATATGGGGGAGAGGGAGTAAGCCAGATCGTTACGAAACAATTTTTTTTCGAGGAATTTGTTACGTAATAGGGGAGGGGGGATAGAGAAATTTATGACAACTTGTTACATGGGGGGAAAAAGGAGACAATTTTGGGCAATTTTTGCGTTACGTAATTTATGAATGGTCCCTTACCTATCATTGAGAATGGCCATGGCTTTAAATTTCCAAGCACAAACGTGATTGGAACACTTCAGTGAACCACCTGTTTCTTCTCTTTTTTCTTTTAGACAATGCGGTGCACATGCGCCGGGCATGTCATGCTTGTGGATAATAAATAAATAATACGTAATACGTAATAAATTACGTAACGTAAAAATTGCCCAAAATTGACTCCCCCATGTAACAAATTGTCACAAATGTCTCCATCCCCCCCTCTTCTATTATGTTATTCATTGAAATTTTTTTTCTTCGGTGAAAACATATTACGTAACTATCTAGCTTACTCCCCCTCCCCCTATGTCACAACATGTCACAACTTGTCGTACCCCCTCCCCCTAAAAGCGTTATGTAATTTATGAATCGTCCCTAAACAACTGTTTTCTTCGTTCCTTAGAGCGTTGCAGTAGTTCTGTGTAAGGGTTGGGGTTTAGAGATAAAAAGAGGCATGAGTTCTCGCTCCTCCGAGTTTTGTTAATATTTTTTTCATCAGCTTATATGTCAAACATAAAATTTCAGAAACAAATAATATAGGGGAGCCCGGGGCTAGTTGGCGGTTGGGGTATGTTGGCGGAACCCCCTTTTCTCCGTTTCTATTAGACATAAAGCGTTGTCTCTCGTTGTGTACCTTAAGTAATGTGAAACGCATTATCCAATGTGTTTTTGTTGCGAAACATTATGTTTTGTAGAAGCTGTGGACGAAATTGTGTTTTTGAGCATAATTTGTAAATTTTCTTAATTTTAAACATTTTGTGTAATTTAAGGTCCCGAACGATTATATTTTTCGGTAGTGCGTGAAAAGAGGCTTCAGCATCCGTATAGATATTATGCCTATTCATACCCAAAAGTAATTTTTTAAATCCTTTTTTATAAAATATACGGTTGGGGTAAGTTGGCGGTAACGCACACGGGGTAAGTAGGCGGTACTATTAATAGTGCAAAAATAGTCATAATATATTTTTATTTCTGGAATTCACTCCAAAGTAAGAGAAACTTTTTCTTATGTCTCTCGTCAATGAAATGGACAATTATTTCAGCCAAACGCCTGAAGAATTTCGTAAATTTGCTTTTGAATATGGAGTACGCGTCGAAGTCAAAATGACAGGGTATTGAAACTGAAATATAATGAGATATGTCGAATACTATACAGTTTTATTGAAAAGACAATCGGCACATTACATATGGACCACTTATGTGATTGTATTCCTAATGAATTGCTTATTTTCTGGCAGTCCGCCAACTTACCCCATGCATACCGCCAACTTACCCCGAGGCTGGGGTAAGTTGGCGGCTTTTCCGCGTTACTTTTTTTGTCTCTAGAAATGAAGACAACGTATCAAACATTTTAATAAAATTCAGAGATGTTGCCAACAGTCCACTATTTCATGCAACGTGTTCTATTTTGCAAGATCTACCAAAGTCAAAGCAGTAAAAAATGAAAACTGAAAACACCGCCAACTAGCCCCGGTCTCCTTTACCGTTAGTAGCACAGCTGGCTGGTTGGCTGGCTTGATTGCAGAGGGGAAAGGAGCTCTCTGGCCCGGAACTTCATTCTCATTCAAAAGTTCGGTATGGCTTGACGTCGCAGGTAAATAACTCTTACGTATGCGTTGGTGACCAACTGACATAAAAATAAATTCGCGTTAAACAATTACCAAGATTTGAACCGACAATCAATATCTCACCAAAGAAACCCCTTTACTAACTGTGCTATAGCGATACATGACAGAGTCTTCCGCAAAGTGACATACATAAGTTTCGCTTGAGCGTGAACGATTCAAGCGTATTGAGCTGCGGCCCGTGCATGGCATGGGTATGGGACATTGCAAGTTGACGTCATATGAGTAAAAATGCTCGAAGATATGACACGCTCACTTGCACTGAATCGGAATAAAAAAATTTCGAAGTCCATGTAAACAAGCTCGCTGAGCTGTCATTTTTTCGAGCATTTTTACTTATACGGCGTCATCTTGCAATGTCCCATACCCATGCATGCACGAGCAGAAGCTCTGCGCTTAGATCGTTCACGCTCAAGCGAAACTTATGTATGCCACTTTGCCATCACGCTGTTATGTATCGCGTTAGCTCAGTTAGTAAAGGGGTGTCTTCGGTGAGACAATGATTGTCGGTTCAAGTCTCTTGGGTAAATTATTTTAACGCGAATTTCTTTTTATGTCAGTATGGTCACCAACACATACGTAAGAGTAATTTGCCTGCGGCTTTAAGCCATATCGAACTGTTATGAGAAATAAGTTCTTGGTCAGATAGCTCCTTCCCCTCTGCAATCAAGCCAGCCAGCCAGCCGGTGCTGTGCTACTACGCGGTATGTTAGTTGTTTCTGAAATTTCATGTTTGACTATACTTATACAGCTCATGAAAAAAAAACAAAACTCGGAAGCCCGAAACTCATGCCTCTTTGCATCTCTAAGCTCAAACTTTTACACAGAGCTACTGCAACGTTCTTTGGAGCGAAGAAAAAAGTCGTTTAAGAACAAACATGACATGCCCTCCCCCCCCCCCCCCCACCCGCATTGGAAAAAAGAAAAAAACAGGTGGTTCGCTGAAGTGTTCCAATCACGTTTTTGCTTTGAAATTTAAAACCAATACCATTTATAGTCTAGAGAATTCGTTGTGGTGGTTCTGACATTGTGCCCACCAAGTCCGCTCCCGTCTTTTTCGCGTTTGCACGCACGATTAAATTAACTACGTTTGATATTTGGTATACTCCAATAATTATTAACAAGTTCGTCCTATACGTTGGAATTTTTATTGAGAGATTCACTGAAACGTACACGCCGCACCAACTGTTTCTTAAATGCCGCTGTAAGGTTGCCAGTAAGCTTTTGGTGTAACTAGCAATTGTATTTGCTATTTGCGCTTGAAATTTAGTATGTAGCGGTAATAATAAGCCTCCCATTTTGTTTTAAACACAAGCACAATTTTTAAAACAGAATTTGATTGATTAGTTTATCTCATTTAACCAATTTTATCAATTCTGTAATCTAAAAGGACTTTTCAATTCAGAATGAACGTTGTGAATTTGGCACCACTTGCACCTGGTATAATCAACCTGCACAAAACGTTGCATAACGCAGTGCTGTTTTCTGGAACAATATGTGTTATCCTTTAGCCCTTCTCCTTTTGTGGCACAGACCTGTTGGTTCATATTTATTTAGCCCTTCGTTATGCAAAATCGCGATATTATGACAGATGGGCTAAGCGCGGCGTATCATGGAGCGCGGCCGTTCCTTTCAATCGGGAAAGGCCGCGTGGAATTTTGGGGAAATTCGCTAATAATTAGGATGAAAATAATGTTTTATGCTTATAAAAGTTATTCATCTTTGTATGCAAAACCCTTCGTTCATAATTTAGGAAATATTTCTAAACAAATCAATCGTGCGAATGCTCTGTGCACGATTACATTTTCACTGGATACATTTCAAGATAAATGCCGTAGCTTCGTCAGTTTTAACTATTTTCACATACATGTTTAACAAACATATGACTACTAGGGTGGCACAAATTTTCATATTTAAATTTGTGTAGACAGTTTCCTATATGTTCTAAAAAATGTACAATGCTATCTCCGGCAGATACTAGTACAGTGTTCAACTTTTCCAAGAAAAGTAATAGGCTACGACTTCTGGTTCAAAAGTTATTCTGTATACCCACAGTGTCTATATCGTTCAAGAAAATTGAATTTATCTGAATACCCTGGCTGATATTGCAAACAAGTTAACCAACCTCTCATTATAAAATTATTATTATGACAGAGGAACAACATCTCATAGTAATTTTCTGGCTAATAAAATTTTAAATGGTTTAACCTGTAGGAGAAGTATGATTAAAACCGATACCAAAAGCTTTAGATACCTTTTCTGAGTTGTCACAAAACCAATAAAATTATATTTTTTGTTTAGAATACTTGTTTGGAAGGTTCTTGGCAAGACCTATTTTTGTGAGGTCCTCAAAAAAAAATTTAATAAAAAATAATTTTCGCTGCACTTTATCATTGAAAATGTAATATGTACGTGTGTTCAAAGTGAAAGTAAGTGTGATGTATAGATAAGTATATGTGATACAAATATGTGCATATTGTAGCTTCATCACGTAGTAAAAGGAAGAGAGTGCAAAAGTTTAGTGTTATAAGCAAGAGTATTTCATCCTATATGATTTTTTCATGGTATGGATGTTTTCAAATAATCCTTCCGAACATCATTGCAACCTTCATAAGATATTTTGGCTGAAAGTTGAATGAATAGCGCGCAAGTCTCGGGCAGAATGACAGATAATATTTCGTGCCGTGTCGTTGGACCTTTGTCCAACTGAAAAACATCTGAACGCCAAAATCTCATGTCAAATTTGCTTTGACAATCTATTTATTAATCTTTTACACTACTAACGTCTTCTTTGGAGAGTTTTTGACATTTGTCAGTTGGTCCAACTAGCGAATCAAATTCGTTAGTTGGACATAGGCTGTGGGCCAACCAGTGAATCACGACTGTATATTCCTCATTCATGACTATAATACAACCCGTGCAAAAACGGCTTTCGTTGATAATGGTTTGCCTCAAGGCGAGATGGATGTCGCAATAAAATCACCTCCCCGACTAAAAACGAACCCACCCTCCGCAACCGGGCCATTTGTAAACTTTTCCGGACCGAAGACAAAAAATGTTTGGATCTATTGCAGATTTTTCGAGTTCTGATGAAGCAATATTCGGCGGTGACAGAAACATCAATAATTAGCCCTGATAAGTTTCGGGTGGAGGAAAATAATTTGAAGCACGCAAATTATATTGCTGGCTACGGGCCTTTTGCAAAGGAGTATAGTGTATATGTACCATCTAATCGGGTTGAATGTGACGCGGTCGTCCTCATGTTAGCTGTTTTACCCCTTTATAAGACAGTGGCAACTATATTGTCACCTTTTCTTTTCCTGCATGGACAATACAATTAACTCGATTTTGAATAAAATACTCTACACCCTATAAGTTGGTGATCAAAATTTGTAAAAACAAGTATTTTTTATCCGAAAACGCGGTTCTTGAGTTGCAAAAAATACAAAGATCAAAATAAAATGAATCTAAATAGGTGGCAATATAGTTGTCTCAAACCCATTCCAATGAAGGCTTTGAATTACTTTTGAAATGTTTCCCTTCTTTCTGAGCTTGCAACATCAGCTATGGATGAAAAACAACAAACAAACAACACGAAGTCAGAGAAATCGGGATAAGATCATCCAAAAAAATACCACCGCCTGTGGTCTGTCCTAGTGCCTGAGAGCTAAATGGTTTACGAAAACGGGAATGGGTAAGCAAAAATTCCTATTCCTGTGAGAGTACCCCGCTCAGCACCAGCTAAATAGGATAATTCGAAACGACTAGCGCCAAGAAAGGTAGTTGCAAAGACATGTCGGTCATTAAGGTCAGCACCTCTGGATCGTTTCGCGTCTCGGCAGGTGACGATATTTACAGTAGACATCAGCAAGTTAGATATAGCGCGAAAGTTGGACAGCAAGCAAAAAACAACAGCAATGGGAAATCTACGAACAATTAACACAATATAAAAAGAGTAAACACACAATCCCTACTGAGGTAATACCTAACGGTGACTGCGTAAGTTGAAGGCTGGAAGGAACAAGAGGTTTAGGTTTAGTCGGTAAGCTTACTATAAATCACTGCAGTAATCCGCACTGCCACGAGCCACAGGCAGCACTGTCTGTTCAAGATTCCTTCTCGATAACAGACATTGTCCCAATTTGTTGAGCTGAGTCGATTGATACAAAAGAATAGGGCCTCCAGACCTGAGAAAAGATCTTCAAAGTTTGAGGGTTGCTATACCCTTCTTTTGTAAGAAACGAATAAAACCAACCCCCTTAAAAATGTCCTGAGCACTGGCCTGAACAGAGATGGAGGTAAAAACAGTGAATCTAGCAATAACAAAAATGGTTACATAAAAACGGGCATAACGGTAGCTAGCTTAAGCTTTCGTTTGGATTTCTTCCTATACTATCCTTAAGAAATAGAGTTTCATAAAATGTGTTTACCGGGCGGTGGCAACTATATCGCCACCTTTTTCAAAACAGTTTTTATTACGAAATAAATGTAGATTCTAAACTAAGTGAAAGAACCGTGTTTCCATTAATATAACATTCATTATTAGCCCCAAACTCTCGGCCTTATCAAGGGTTAAAGACCCCATGCTTCAGTCAGGGAAGATACAGGATGTTTGCATTCAACATCAGTGGCAGCTGACAGGAATACGTCATACGTCAACTTAGACTCTTATCGGGTGACCTTCGTCGGTTTTGCTCTACCTACCTCCTCTTTGACAATGATCGTCTACCTGTTCGCCTTTTTGTGCCACGGGTAATGAAATGCAAAAATTGTAAACAATCAGGACACACAGCCTCCCATTGTAGCAATAAGGTTCGTTGTGGGAAATGCGATGAGAATCATGTGGATGACTCCTGGGGGAGGGGTGTCGAAAAGTATCTTTACAGTGGGGGAAATCAACATAATCTCCCGACATGATGATACAGTGCGGAGAGAAACTGAAGAGTTCCCTTCAGGGACCCTCTAAGGGATCTTTCGCAGAAATGCTGCTTTAAATAGCTAAGCCACAAGTCTCTACAAAAATCTATACTGGCTTGTCTACTGACGATGGTGACTCTGATGAACACCAGGAGGGAACATCTTCTGCTGCGCCTAGAAGCAATAGAAAAAGGAGGAACTTTTCCTCTCCTAAGATTCGTTGTAATGTTCAGAAGGTGTCTCTTTAATGTCCTCCAAAATAACAGTACTTACTGGTGCAAAACCGAAGCAAACAGCTCCTGGTCTCCGAAACCTGAGCTCAGAAAAGAAGTTCCCAGCACTGTGGACCGTATTGTTACAGAACACCCTCTTAAAAGCATCCTGGTAAGCTTTCTCACTGCAATAAAAACATTCTTAATGCAGTTGACTGCAAAATAGCCCCTCCTTTCAGCGATTGTATCCTTCGATAGCTAATTCGAACGAGGTCACGGATTTGATCACTGTTTAACAGTAGCATTAAAAAAACATTATCCCGAAACTCGATCCTTTTAAAATTTATTATGCGAAACATGACGTACTTCAGAAATAGATTTTAATTTTATTTGCTTGGATCGAGAACACTCTTACGGAAGAGTACTTTTGGGGATCAAAATGTGCTATTTTTTCAATAGAATTAACCTTCCCTCGACACCAGGCATTGAAGATCTTGCGACAATGCAGAACTCTTTCCCGCACTGAACTTAGTTTTAGTTGATTTTAACTCCCACGGCATAGCATGGAATTGCTTTCATGATAATGATAATCGAAATCTACCTCACTCCAAAAACTTTGTGATAACTCCATTGACAATTTTGAACACCGGTGAAATGACACGGATCCCTGCTCCCCCAGCGCGCCCAAGCTCCTTAGACTTGTCCCTCTGCTCGACTCGGTTAGATTGCATGTGGAAGGTAATTCCTGATCGACACGGCAGCGATCCTGTGTCAATTTTAATCACTATTGCTAACGGCTTAAGACCAACGAGTACAATCAATATTTCGTCTGACCTCAAACGAAACAGTGATTGGAAGAGCTAAGCATCCTGCATCCGGTAAACTCGAGTCCATGCAAGACCTTCCTCCAGAGGAAGAGTACGGCTTCTTAGGTGGCTTTATTCTCGACACCGCTATTCAAGCTCAGAAAACGTGTACCAAACGCGAACTCTCGTGGAAGGTCTCCCAACCCGTGGTGGGACAAAAAGTGTTGAAACGTGTACGCGAAAAAGGCCACCGGCGTACAAGATCAACCGGAATGGCGGGTTACCTGAGCCAATGAAAATTTTTATGAAAGCCAACAAACCCTTACTGTCGCTGGTTCGTTGACGGATTAATGAGAGAAACCGAACCTGAAACAGTACTAACGAGAGAGTTGGACATTCGATTTCGCCAAGAAGGTTTGTACGGATTCCGCCCCGGCACAGAAGATCTACCGCGCCGCTTCCCCCCGCGGACGATAATGTAACAATAATGCCCCAGGACCAGACATAATGAAATTTTACTTGTTAAAGAATCTGCCAAGAGACGTTTGTTGAATTAATTTAGTATGTTTCTTAAGAGTAACCTTGTCCCTCATGGCTGGAGGCAAGTGAAGGTCCACGCCATAAAAAAAACAAGAAGAACAGCCTCCGATCACAACTTGTATGGACGGATTGAAATGCTCTCTTCTATTCGGAAGTTAATCGAGAAAATGGTCCTGTTCTGTCTCGACAATTGGGCCGAAGCAAATAACTTACTGTCAGATACACAATTTGGCTTTCGTAAAGGCAAAGAGACGAACGATTGCCTTGCGTTGCTCTTAACAGGAATTCAAATAGCATATGCTAGCAAAAAGCAGATGGCATCAGTTTTCTTACTGACTCAGGGGGCTTGTTGTCTGAAAAACATATGTATTTTTCGCAAAATTATTTGTCGACATCACGAATTAGCTACGTGGACCTTCCCCAGGGCTCATGTCTAAGCGCCCTTCTCTACAATTTTTAAGTGAATGACATTGACAAATGTCTTGTCAATTCCATCACGCTAGGGCAGCTTGCAGATGCCGTTGTGGTATCTATCTAGGATAGGATCCGCCAGCTGGCTTCTTCTTATATTTTACTAATCCCTGTTGAAAACGACATACCCCCACTCGACCAATGTTTCCAAAATATTGGTTTTGTTTCGGTCGTATATTTGTTCTGATTAAAATATTCTATATTATGTACCAATTTCATGCTTCTGGAAAAATCAAAGATTTAGTCTTTATATCCGCATTTAAACGATCCTAACGTTTTTTTTCCATCGGAATACAGAAAAACAAAATAATATATATTCGTTGTTGGACATTACGAAAAATATCTTCATGCCTCTTCATTTTTGTAAGTTGCTTTCTGAGTCAAGCAACCTCTGTCTCAAGAATAATCTTCTCTGTTCGGATTTATTTTAAATATTCTAAAACTACTTTTCTGCAAGGTTTAATTTTTGTTTTGGAGCAATGTATAGGTTTGTTCCAGTACTACATGTGATCGTTTCGGAGAAAACAGCAGTAGAAAATACACGCTCCTATTTACACCGATGATCGATTCAGTTGAAAACTGTAAAATTCAACTGTATCGATAGTACCAAAGGAAGAACAAGAAGCGACTTCCGGGATAACTTTCTCCCTGTTTGCTCAGTACTTCCAATTGACTCGGTACTGGAACAAAGACAATTTTTACATGAAGTTCCAAATATTTTCATACTTTCGCTACACAGCCTGTTGATTTCGAAAGGAGGCATTTCCGCATTATTCTGCACAAAGAACAGAATGCACGATAACCGCGCTACCGGATCTCTTGGGAACTTTGATTTTTTTAAAGTGCTTAATTTGCATTAAGCACTTTAAAAAAATCACGAACTTAGCTCACTTTTTCGCCACAACTTTGTATATAACCACTTCATAGAGGTATATTTCAGTCCCTAGGGTGGCTCAGCTTGTTGAACAAAGCCTATGATAAGAGTTAGCATATTATGTACTAGACTACCGCACCAATACCTCAACAGTAACAGTTCCAGGGGGTTCGATTAGGGCGTATGTTTAAAAACAGGGCATTGCCATCACCAAACAAAATTCACATCAGATTTACAAACCATTTTGTAAGTTTCTATCACAGGGTGTCTACTATAAAGTAGCCTTGCTTTATTGGTATTATTGAAATATCTCATGAAGTATTCATACTCCCATATGAATCTTTTACACCATCTTTCCAACATGATTCTAAATATTTAGAAAGTAAAAAATGGATCGAGATATAAAAATATTCAATTTGTTTATACTAATTTCCGAACTCTTCAATAAAAACCTGTTTTAATCCACCTAGCGGTGCAATTGTGCCTTTCTCATTTCTCTAAATTATGGCACGGAGGCTTTTTATGTTCAACATAATTGTGGAAATGTCCATTACATTCTTAGTACACTTTGCACTTATACACAATGGCATGCCAGCCACGAACTTGATGAGCTACGTGTCGACGGTGAAACACTTGAAACAAAAAAATATCATACTCCATTAGCCTAATCATCATTAGATCAATGTTATCTGCTTGCTAACTCATTTTGTCATGCGGGGCTGGGTATGTGAGGAGGGCGAAAGTCCCATGAACGAACGACTCCCCAGCTTAAATTGGTATGCTTTGTGATACAGTGGTGGTTTAAAGATGATGGGGTTGAAAGGGAGGGGTATGAGGGCTGGATGGGGTGGTGGTCTGAGGGGTGATTTAAGGAGATTTTTAAAGGAGGGGCGCGAACAGTAGAGGGGGGGGGGTGTAACCCCTCTCCGTAAACCATCAACTACGCCCCTGTTAAAATCCAGAAACCCTAAACGAGTCGAAAAAAAAATTTGGCCGGGATTAGGTTGACGTTTTTCAGAGTGATTGCATAACCTTTCTATATGAGAAAGGCAAAAATGTGCCAAAATCCAAAAAAGTGAATCGTAGTCAAATTTTTTTTTCGAGTTTGCATCAAATCTCGACGTTTCATGCACCTTGAACACATTTAGCATCAAAAATAAAAATTCTATTTTTAATTTTTCCTATAGTTTATATGAGAAATTTCTGTGTGGCCGCACTCTGAAACCCGTAATTCCGGAACCAGAATTCCGATCGATCCAAAATTCAATAGCAGCCGATGGGAAGGTTGCACCTTTCATTTGAGACTAAGTTTGGGCAAATCGGTCCAGCCATCTCTGAGAAAAATGAGTGACATTATTCGACACATACGCACATACATACACACACACATACACACACACATACATACATACACACACATACAGACTTTTTCCGATCTCGACGAACTGAATCGAATGGGATATGACACTCGGCCCTCCGGGCCGGGATTATGTTGACGTTTTTCAGAGTGATTGCATAACCTTTCTATATGAGAAAGGCAAAAATGTGCCAAAATCCAAAAAAGTGAATCGTAGTCAAATTTTTTTTTCGAGTTTGCATCAAATCTCGACGTTTCATGCACCTTGAACACATTTAGCATCAAAAATAAAAATTCTATTTTTAATTTTTCCTATAGTTTATATGAGAAATTTCTGTGTGGCCGCACTCTGAAACCCGTAATTCCGGAACCAGAATTCCGATCGATCCAAAATTCAATAGCAGCCGATGGGAAGGTTGCACCTTTCATTTGAGACTAAGTTTGGGCAAATCGGTCCAGCCATCTCTGAGAAAAATGAGTGACATTATTTGACACATACGCACATACATACACACACACATACACACACATACACACACATACATACATACACACACACATACAGACTTTTTCCGATCTCGACGAACTGAGTCGAATGGGATATGACACTCGGCCCTCCGGGCCGGGATTAGGTTGACGTTTTTCAGAGTGATTGCATAACCTTTCTATATGAGAAAGGCAAAAATGTGCCAAAATCCAAAAAAGTGAATCGTAGTCAAATTTTTTTTTTCGAGTTTGCATCAAATCTCGAAGTTTTTTCCTATAGTTTATATGAGAAATTTCTGTGTGGCCGCACTCTGAAACCCGTAATTCCGGAACCAGAATTCCGATCGATCCAAAATTCAATAGCAGCCGATGGGAAGGTTGCACCTTTCATTTGAGACTAAGTTTGGGCAAATCGGTCCAGCCATCTCTGAGAAAAATGAGTGACATTATTTGACACATACGCACATACATACACACACACACATACACACACACATACACACACATACATACATACACACACATACAGACTTTTTCCGATCTCGACGAACTGAGTCGAATGGGATATGACACTCGGCCCTCCGGGCCGGGATTAGGTTGCCGTTTTTCAGAGTGATTGCATAACCTTTCTATATGAGAAAGGCAAAAATGTGCCAAAATCCAAAAAAGTGAATCGTAGTCAAATTTTTTTTTCGAGTTTGCATCAAATCTCGACGTTTCATGCACCTTGAACACATTTAGCATCAAAAATAAAAATTCTATTTTTAATTTTTCCTATAGTTTATATGAGAAATTTCTGTGTGGCCGCACTCTGAAACCCGTAATTCCGGAACCAGAATTCCGATCGATCCAAAATTCAATAGCAGCCGATGGGAAGGTTGCACCTTTCATTTGAGACTAAGTTTGGGCAAATCGGTCCAGCCATCTCTGAGAAAAATGAGTGACATTATTTGACACATACGCACATACATACACACACACATACACACACATACACACACATACACACACATATACATACATACATACACACATACAGACTTTTTCCGATCTCGACGAACTGAGTCGAATGGGATATGACACTCGGCCCTCCGGGCCGGGATTAGGTTGACGTTTTTCAGAGTGATTGCATAACCTTTCTATATGAGAAAGGCAAAAATCCAACTTTAATTTTAATTTCTTTCCATATATTGTAAAGTTTACAAGTTATCATTATGGTTATTATGGTATATGTACAATTTATTGAATAATAAGCTTAACAAATAACAATTGACACACTTTTTTGTTAAAGGGTGTGAGAAATTTTTTTCGAAGAAATCGGATATTTATTTTTATGTGGAATGCACCCTTCATAGCAAAAAGCACCAATTTAGTACTTTTCGTTATGTTTGCATTCACGTCGCTCATTTTCCGATCCAATTTACGTATAGTGGCGTTATAGTTTTCGTACCCCATCAATGTCGTTGCGCCCCATCCAGGTTGTTGCACCCTATCCAAGTCGTTGCGCCCCAGCTTTAAATTGGCGACTAACCAGCAAATATTCTACAACAACAGCGCTGTTCAGGATCCGTCGATGGTGGCCAGTGTGGCCAAAGAGACTTTGAATGACTGTTGGGGACCTAGATCTACAAATTCAACAGTTGTGTTTACATTTTGGAAAAAAAAATCACCTTTTTACATTCATCGCAGAATTCGTTAGAATCGGGATTTGCTGCGTGATCGTACGTATCACCCTGTAATTCAGGAACCAGAACTCGGATCCACACAAAATTCAACAGCAGCTGATGGAGTGGCTGTGGTCCACTAGGAGGTTGATAATTCTATTATCTTTCTCCGGACAAAACCAGCCTAGAGGCCGTGTGGCATCCGGCGGGTTGAAGTATGTCAACCAAGAATTGATCCACTGGGTTCCTGTTCCCATGTCGTAGGAGGCGACTGAAAACAGGAGTCCTCAAGTCAAGGTGTTACTCCGTGCCGAGGACTGAATGGCTGGCAGGACCAGTCGCGCACGGAGTGTCGTGGGTCTTACCCTTGCTGTGTTATGCGAATCTCTGACACAGTGGACGTTCGTTTCTTCGCAAATCGTGGGATTCAAATGATATTCATGTCCCTAATACCCATTTCGGGGTTCGCTATATGCGATTATAAGCCAACATGTTTGGTATCTTCTAGTTGCTGTAGAACAAGTGCTGATGATGAAATGTGTAGTGCTGTAATCGAATATGGTTAGAGTAGCACAAATTAATCTTCAGCATAAAGCAGGAAGCTTCCATAGCTTTGGTTCAAGAACCGTATTTCCATAAAGGAAACTTCTATGTTGGAAAGCTACTTAACCCCGTCTTCGTAGCTTTCAACAAAAATGGCATGACAAATCCACGTGAAATGCCTCGTGCATTTATACTTGCGAATAGTGCTATTGACGCTTGTCTTATATCGGACCTCACAACTCGTGATATTTGTACTGTCATGGTAAATATGACTGTTGACAACATAAACAAGAAATACATCTATTGTTCGGCATATTTGCCGCATAATGAACCATCACCTTCTGATTATTTCAAAAGGGTTGTATCATACTGTGGCAGAAATGGGTTTCCTCTCATAATCGGCAGTGATGCAAATTCCCACCACATATTTTGGGGCAGCTCTGATATCAATTTGAGAGGCACCGAATTGATGGAATACTTAAGTAGTACAAATCTGCACATCCTTAATGCAGGAAACCGCCCAACTTTTGCACGAGCTGGCAGAGAAGAGGTGTTAGATGTAACTCTCTGCTCTGACAGTATTACGCATGAGTTGACAAACTGGCTCGTACCAAACGAGCTCGAACCGTCGTTATCTGATCATAAGTACATCGTCTTTGATCATTTAAACGTCTCGCTAGATATCGTCACCTATCGTAATCCCAAATCTACGAACTGGGACCTCTACGAAGAGGGCTTGGCGACTAGGTTTCATGGGTATCTTCCGACGATTGAATCTCCAAGTGATTTGGATGAGGTCGTGGATAAAACAAGCTCACTCATAGTAGCAGCATACCAAAAGGCTTGTCCGCTTCGAGTTATGCGTGCTTCTAGAGGAACACCTTGGTGGAATACCGAACTTGTTCGACTCAAAAAGTTATGTAGGAGAGCCTGGAATCGCAGTCGCAGGGACGGGTCGGCGGCATTTAAGTTGGCTCGCAAAGCATACAGAAATGCCCTTCGATCCTCTGAGCGAAGTGGTTGGAAAAGCCTCTGCACAAATGTCTCAAGTCTCAACTTTCGAAATCGAAAGACTTTCATGTCAGTTCCATTAGAACTGCTAATGGTGAATACTCGTCTGACGAAGATGTAGTACTCAACTGTCTTTTTGACACACACTTTCCAGGTTGTACGGAGCCATCACTGACGACTGCCCCTGAGTTCTTTTCAGGCAGTTCTGATTTTTGAGCATTTGCTCGCAGAATTGTGACAACCGAATCGATCAAATGGG
Organism: Topomyia yanbarensis; assembly: GCF_030247195.1. Classification (NCBI taxonomy): domain Eukaryota; kingdom Metazoa; phylum Arthropoda; class Insecta; order Diptera; family Culicidae; genus Topomyia; species Topomyia yanbarensis. The sequence goes on from NC_080671.1 coordinate 234,388,386, forward strand.
CTATTGAAAGTTTTGCTCCGTATAAGTCTCCGGGAAACGACGGAATTATTCCAGCTCTACTACAAAAAGGATATGAACACTTCAAGCATATTTTGAAAAAAAGGTTCTTATTTGCAGTCTTGCAACAGGATACATTCCATTAGCGTGGCGGGAAATAATTGTCAAATTCATTCCCAAAGGTGGCCGCGTCACTTATGAGGAGGCAAAGAGCTTTAGACCGATCAGTCTGACCTCCTTCCTTCTCAAATCAGTGGAACGTTTAATCGACCACTACATTCGGGATGGTAGCTTGGGCGAGCACCCGCTGCATGCAATGCAACATGCATATCAGCGGGGGAAGTCTACTACCACCCTGTTACACAATGTTGTCTACAAGGATTACAACCGGAGCTCGTCCATTGCAGTTTTTTGACTCTGAAATTATTGTCGAAGATCAAGTTAAGTACGTTGGGGTAATTCTCGACTCAAAACTTAATTGGACAGCTCACCTCGATTTCAGGATCAAGAAAGCTTGCATGGCCTTTGGCCAATGTAGACGGGCTTTCGGCAAATCTTGGGGATTCAAACCCAAATACATTCAGTGGATCTACACAACAATTGTTAGACCAATACTGGCATACGGGTGCCTTGTTTGGTGGCAGAAGGGAGAAGTCATGACAATCCAATCAAAGTTAAACCATCTTCAGAGGATGGTCTTGATGGCGATGACTGGTGCGTTCTCGACAACACCTACTGCTGCTCTCGAGGCACTCTTGAACATAAAACCACTACATGTGTTTCTGAAACAAGAAGCACTTTCTTGTGCATACCGTCTTAAGGTTACTGGGCTCTGGAACAGTAACCCAATAGATCGTGCCACACAAGACTGTGGCCCCAAATGGTTACTTGGGATGAATATACACTTGCTCCCAGTGACCTTACACTCACATGTAGTTTTCCTTCTAAAACTTTCAATGTGAGATTTCCTCTTCGTGAGGAATGGCTGTCTGGCTGGATGGAGCGACAACTTGATGAATACGTAGTTTGTTATATGGACGGCTCTTTGTTGGAGGGCCGAGCCGGTGCTGGTGTCTATTGTCATGAGATGAGATTAAACCAATCTCACTCGCTTGGTAGATACTGTACCGTATTCCAAGCAGAAATCTTTGCGATTCTGTGTGGCGTACAATCCGCACTTCAACAGGGAATTTGCGGTAAAAGAATCTATTTTTGCTCTGACAGTCAGGCTGCCCTGAAAGCACTTAGTTCGGCAGATTCGAGATCGAAATTAGTAATCACATGTCGAACTCAAATCGAAGAACTTAGCATTTCAAATGCTATCTACCTTCTATGGGTACCCGGTCATTCCGGTATTACTGGAAATGAATGGGCGGACGAATTGGCTAGAGCTGGCGCTGCGACTGATTTCGTTGGTCCAGAACCAGTTCTACCACTGTCAATAAGTTGGATAAAGCACAATATTCGCTCTTGGGCTGCATTTGAACATGCCAACCATTGGCGTAGCTTGCAAACTTGCGTTCAGACAAAGGCTTTTCTGCCGGATGTGAGTCCAAAAATGTCCAGAAATTTGTTGCATTTTTCCAAGCACAACTGCAGTATTCTGGTCAGGGCCCTGACTGGACATTGCAAACTCAATTATCACATGGCTACTATTCAGGGCGCTGAGTATTATTCATGTGATCTTTGTGAATCCGATTACGGAACATCATATCATTTGATATGCAATTGCCCTGTATTAATGCAATGTATGTACAGAGAGCTGAAATTTAAGGATATGCTTTTGTTCCTAACCCAGTGTGGTAAAGAGCTATAGTTTTTTAGCCGTATTTGAATGACAATATCTCTTCGGGGGTGTTGTCGTTCTGTTATCTCAATTTCCCCTAGGGGGTGTTGATATATCCGCTCACTGTTTGAGTAGAGATTCGAAATCCCTCCGGGGGTTGGAAGTTTTATTCCTGCTGTTGTAGCACCTGCAGATCGTTCAGCATCACTCCGGGGGTGCAGAATGCTCTGTTTTAATTGTTCTGTGTCGTTGTTTTCCTTACCCCTAACCTTACCACTTCCCCAATCCTTCCCATAAGGAAAATGATGAAAAGACGATTCTTGGCAAGGCACAAATCTCCGATCAACATGGGGAACGTGCCATTTGAGCCAGACGCTACTGATTACATTTTGGAAAAAAAAATTCACCTTTTTACATTCATCGCAGAATTCGTTAGAATCGGGATTTGCTGCGTGATCGTACGTATCACCCTGTAATTCAGGAACCAGAACTCGGATCCACACAAAATTCAACAGCAGCTGATGGACCTTTCATTTAATATCAAGTTTGTCAAAATCGGTTCAGAAAATTCCGAGAAACCGATGTGGACAAATCAACAAATTTTGTTTTGTAACCATACTCTTCAACTCGTAATCCGAAACAAGATGTCAGTTGAAAATGAAATTCAATAGCAACCTATGGGAATATGATACCTTTCATTTGAATCTTAGTTTATAAAAATCGGTTCAGCCCAGGGTTGTTAATCGATAATTAATCGTCATCGTCGATAACGTTAACCACCCGTCAACGTCATCGGAAACTTCGTTAACGATAATGTATCGTCGGATTCATCGTCATCGTCGATAATTCATCGGTGGTTATCGCGATACATTTTGCGTTACTTTCCCGTTTATTGGAGTTGAAGTTGATGCGGTAAACTTTCAAATGTTTAGAAAAAAATAACTTTTGAAGGACATGTTGTTGGCAGTTGAAAATCAATAGTTTTGGATATTTTATATGCACAGGGGGGGGGGGGTCCGACGATGTGTCTAAATGGATTTTTTGTCAACTTTTCGCAAGAGTTTTATATTGAAGGGAATGTTATTGGCAGTTGACAATCAATAGTTTTTTTTGGGGGTTCGACGATGTGTCAAAATGATTTTTTTAACTTTTGGGGAAAGTTTATTATATTGAAGAAGTTATTGGTAAGTGAAAATCAATAGCTTTAGGCATTTTCAATATACCGTCGCACAGTGGGGCGAAAGTGAAAAAAGACGGTCAAAAGTCTTTCCTGAGTTTCACAGATGTTTTCATGCTTTGATGTCTTCAGGACAGTTTCCTAGGACTACATCCTACATCTTTTAGGATAAGCACCTTAATTTTTCTTAAGGTGCAACTGTCATTTAAAAAAAGGTTTTTTAGTTCGACGACAAAAAAATTTTTTGCGCGGAATCTTATAGAGTAATTTATTTTGAACAACTTTGATGAACATATCCGCCATCTATATATTTTTCCTTAAGAGATATGTACGTTGCACCTTAAAATCAGTTTTTTATCTTTCTCTTCTACAACTTAATTTTTTCTACATTGGTATGTCCTAGAATGTTTTAGATATCGTCAAGACACATAACTTTTCTGAAGACTCCAATGATGTATGACATGTGTTTCGGGATATAAATCGATTTTTCTCTAAAAAATGGTCATTTTCATAACAAAATTTCTCAAAATTGTGAAACATTGTGAACCAAAACTCGGCATGATTAGATTCACCATGTTATGTAGTATATGTAATCGAAATATAGCAATCCGAACTTTTCGGGTTTTTTACTTTTTATGCATTATTATACTGCATAATGTGTGGATATTTCACAGTATCTTCAGATTGCCCATTAGTAAATCAACACGTCATAATACAGAATACTAAACTCAATGTAAAATATATCTTCTATTATCAACAATCATCATGTAAAAATAGTGAAAGTGTATAAAGCACAAATTATACATTAGAAGTATTTTGTATTGAATGATTAAAACTAAAACTAAAATCTTGTAAAGATTATGAAATTTTGGCATTATCTCTCTCATTCTTCGTAAGAGTCAGCAGTCCAGTAACTCACGAATCCACAAAACTCAAGCTCTGAGAGTGATTTAAAATGATATTTGCTTTGACGTGTATTTTCTTTTATTTTCAATAATTCACAATAAAATATTCATAACACTAATGCTATTAATTATTGGATTGCTTTTAGCATGTAATATACTCGCGTAAAAAGCAATTTGAGTGTCCTTCGAATGTATAATTATTGCTTCATTTACTTTCATTGATTTTACATGTTAATTGTTGATAATAGAAGAAATCACACGTGTTTTTAGGAAGGGCCAGTAAGCATACTGTCAAAATTCACTTTGAGAGGAAACTCTGGTCAAACCATTAATTGCCTATTAAAATGTACTCCAACAGAAAAAGCGAAAACATTTCTCTTTCATAAAATGTTAACATCCATTCTAGGCAGTTACGGTTTTTCCGGAATTTTCTCTCAAAGTGAATTTTAACAGCATGCTTATTGGCCCTTCTCAAAAAACACGCAAGATATATTTTGCAATGAGTTTAGTATTCTGTATTATGACGTGTTGATTTACTAATGAGCATTCTATAGATACTGCGAAATATCCATACATTATGCAGTATAATAATGCATGAAAAGCTAAAAACCCGAAAAGTCCGGATTGCTATACTTCGCTTACATATACTACATAACATGGTGAATTTAATCATTCTGAGTTTTGGTTCACAATGTTTCACAATTTTGAGAAATTTTGTAATGAAAATGACCATTTTTAGAGAAAAAACGATTTTAATCCCGAAACACATGTCATACATCATTGGAGTTTTCAGAAAAGTAATGTGTCTTGACGATATCTAAAACTTTCTAGAACATACCAATGTAGAAAAAATTAAGTTGTAGAAGAGAAAGATAAAAAACTGATTTTAAGGTGCAACGTACTTATTTCTTATAGAAAAATATATAGATGGCGGATATCTTCATCAAAGTTGTTCAAAATAAATTAATTTATAAAATTCCGCGCAAAAAAAAATTGTCACCGAGCTAAAAAAAATTTGTTTTTAAATTACAGTTGCACCTTAAGAAAAATTAAGGTGCTTATCTTAAAAGATGTAGGATGCAGTCCTAGGAAACTTTCCTGAAGACATCATAGCATGAAAACATCTGTGAAACTCAGGAAAGACCTTTGACCGTCTTTTTTCACTATCGCCCCACTGTGCGTCGGTGCGTAAAAATAGAATTTTTTCAACTTTTTGCGAACTTTTTACATTGAAGGGCAGGTTGTTGGCAGTTGAAAATCGATAGTTTTGGACATTTTCACTTCACAGGAGGATCCACCAGTGCACAGTGTTTCCAAAGTGGCAAAGAGGTGAAAGAAATTCATTGAACCACGAAAAACAATTTTATCTATAGTGACTTCAGCAAAGTTTATTTGTATTTTTTTTGCATTTAAAAAGTTTTAGTTGGGTGATTAATCCCTCTAAAGCTGTGAAGCAAGTTTTTGTTTGGTCATATATGAAAATAAAAAAAAAAACTTTATTTGGCAAAGTTGTTGAGAATATCTTAAGTATTAAATTCGCTGAAGAGACTATGTGACTTTAAAAAAAAACTTTTCCTGGTAATTTTGTAAAATTTCAAAATGTCGCACGATTTTGTTCAGCATAAGAAAATACAGAATTTTTGTAATGTAAGTTTATTTGTATCTCTTACGACTTAGAAGTTATCGAATGTTTTAGTGTCCAAAAAGCAATATTTTGGTATGGAAGCCGCAATTTTCCGTATACGACGACCAATACGAATCTGTAAAACAAATACTATCAAAATCGTTTGGTGGGCTCTAGCCTACTTTCAAGTCAAATTCGAGTAAATTCATTCTTTAGCATATTTTTCTTATCTTAGAGATGCAAAATATACAAAAATAATAAAACTGTACTGTAAGCCCTCCTTAAGGGAAATTTTTACTAAATAATCAGAACGGGTTATGAGGTTTTGTCGAGGAACTAAAGAAGAATATTTTAACCGCTGCGGTTTATTAAAAGAAAAAAATATGTTAGTCCAGGTGTTTGCGTTTTGACTTCGTCTCTTCAAAACCAGAAAAAATATGTGCCGATTTTGTCAATGTCATCGTTTTATCAGCCTAAAATTCGTCTAGGGGCTGAAAAAAACGGGTCTTCACTTTATTCAAAAAACGACTAAAACTCTATTATGAGGCCGTTCATAAATTACACTACATATTTAAGGGTAAAAGAAGAAAGCATGAAGCATCTTGTAACATAGCGGAGAGAAGAAACGGAGGAGGGGGCTAAAAGCTTCCCAACTAGAAAAGGAAATCAAACATTGGAAATATGCACGTCCTTTTTCAAATCCAAAATCTTCTAGTTTAAATTAAATTGTGAATGGCCTAATAAGTTCAGTAGTTTCTTCAAAATATGTTTTTTCGCGCTAAAAATAATTACACAACAATTACACAATAGCTCAAAATGAGTTTTCTTCACGGTCAAAATAATTTTGATCACCTTTTGCCGCTTGGAAACACTGTGCACCTGGGACTCTTCTGTGCACCAACTTACTCGAAAAGTTGAAAAAATTCTAGTTTGACACATCGACCTTCTGCGTATTGAAATGTCCAAAATTATTGATTTTCAACTGCCAACAACTTCCCCTTCAATATAATACACTTTCCCGAAAAGTTGAAAAAAATCATTTTGACGCATCGTCGGACTCCGCTGTGCATAGAAAATGTCCAAAACTATTGATTTTCAACTGCCAACAACAAGTCCTTCAATAGGTATTTATTTCTAAAAAAATTAAAGTTAACCGCATCAACTTCAACTCCAATAAACGGGAAAGTAACGCAAAATGTATCGCGATAACCGATGAACCGACGATGATGATGAATACGACGATACAATTATCGACGATGACGATGAAGGCGACTATACATTATCGTTAACGGAGTTTCCGATGACGATACATTATCGTTAACGAGTAACGCCGATAAATTATCGTGAAAAATGTATCGTATTAACAACCCTGGTTCAGCCATCTCCGAGAAACCGATGTGTACATTTTGTTAACAAATCCGCACATACACACATACATACATACATACATACACACATACATACATACACACATACATACACAGAGATATTTTTCGATCTAGGCGAACTGAATCGAATGTTATATGAGACTCGGCCCTCCGGGCCTCGGTTAGAAAGTCGGTTTTTGGAGCAATTGCATAACCTTTCTATATAAGAAAGGCAAAATAATAATATTTAATTAGTTTAATAAGCATGAGTTCAATGTTATCTGCATGTGATTATAATTTTTAAATGTTGGTGGAATAGGTTTGAACGTGTAGGGAATGGGGGGTTAGTAGAGCGGGAGTGGAGGATGCGTCAGAAATCCTTCATCTTATTTCGGTATACGGGGTGGATGAAGGAAATGCGGGTGTGAGGGTGGTCCAAGAGGAGGGGAGTGATGAAAGAGGGAGTTGTAAGGGCAAGGCGGGGGGGGGGGGAGAGGCGGCGACGCAATACTCAACTGCATATTTCGCCTTCCATTTGAGACTTGGTTTGAGAAAATCGGTTCAGTCATCACCGATGAACCGATGTGATTTTAATTGTGGAATATGCCCGGAATTCCGGACTTCCGGAATCGTCAATAGTGGACAATATATTCAAAGAATGTTTGATTGGCAATCAGTGATCTAGATCTGCGATTAGAAGTAATTTGGTGACCATTTCAATAGTTTTTAGCCTCTGAGGTATTACGATTGTACCGATTTATATGGGAAATTCCAGTGTATCCTTACTAACACCCCTGTAACTCCGGAAGCAAGAGTCAGAACCCAATGAAATTCAGCAGCAGTCAATGGTATTACTGTATCTTTCATTTCAAATCAAGTTTGTAGAAATCGGTAGAGAATTCGTTGGGGAATGGATGTGATATTAGCTTAGGAACTTGGCGGGTTCCCCGGGGGCGTCATGAACCGTCATAGGTGGCCAATGTGGTCAAAGCTGCTTTGATTGATCATTAGTGATCCAGACCCGCAAACTAGAGTAATGTTACATCAATTTTAATATGTTTTACATCATTTGAACATCATGGTGGTACAAGTTTATATGGGAATTTGCTGTGTGACCGCACTCTTCAACCCGTAACTCCGGAGCCGGAAGTCGGATCAACTAAAAATTCAATAGCAGCTTATGGAAGCGTTATACCTTTCGGATGAAAATAAGTTTGCGAAAATCGGTTCAGCCATCTCTGAGAAAATTGTGTGAGTTTAAATGACACACAGACACACACACATACACACACATACATACACACAGACACACACACATACACACAATGACACACAGACACACACACATACACACACATACATACACAAACTCCGCTAGCGAATGACGGATCCCAATAGTAGCATGTCTGTAATAACATACGTACATGGAACTATTGAGATCCAGAGCTACAGGTCCAAAGCCCTGGTAAAGGAGGATGGTTGTGATGATCCGGGCCGAGATCACCACGTAAAGCAAGGTAGGGCATAACCCCAATTCCAAGGCGTGAAGCGACCCGTGCCGAGGGATGAGTGATCGAGGGGGTGAAAAAGATGCTCGATCGTTAACGGAGCCTGTGGGGTACCTGGGCAACCCCCACAGTAAGCGTCCCTTACCACGCTAATGCGGAGCTCTGGCGTGGCGGACATATATTTCTCGCGCTACTCGTGGGAATTTTCATGGAGCAAAATAAAAATAAAAATAAACAGACGGAGGTGCCAAACCCCTTCGCAAGAGGTGGTTTGGCGAGGTCTCCCCCCCGTGGGGAGAGTAGTGGAACGATGAGTGCTGTACTCGAAAGCACCAGTGACCCCCCAGCAGCGGTAGGCAATACCCCTACCAATGCATCGGAGGGGCCAATAGCTGCGATGCGCAAAGTAGCGAAGCAACTCGATGCTATAATCGACTTCGCTAGCGCAAAGCAGAACATAGCCAAGGAGTTGAAGTTGAGCCTTCTGGAGCTCCGGAAAGCTGTTCGTGTCGCAAGACAGGAACAGCAGGCATATGTTGAGAGGGTGGAATGTCGGGAGAGGCCCGACAGAGAAACCCAGACAGTGGCCTCCAATAGGGAGGAAAGAGAGAAGGTTAATAGAGGTTCACAGACAGTGGCCTTTACCTTCTATGGAGCAGCCACGTCGATCGGAGCGGCGACCGAGTTCCCCTCGAAGGGAAAGGGAAAGGGCAATCGCAAGACGGCATCGAATGCGAAGCGCCCTAGGAAGTCGCCAGGAGAGGGTGCCAAAACCGACACCACTCGGCGTGCAACCGTCAAGGTCAAACGCCGCCTGGGTGAGGTAAGCGAGGGCGAGAGTGACCTCGCTGTTGAGAGCGATGGTACCAGCAACCCGGCACGACCGGGGCAGGGGGGCTCAAACCCCTGGACGCTGGTTACCAAGAAAAAGCCGGCACCGAAACCGGAGGTACCGCGGCCTGCGAGGAAGGCCAAGGACAGAGGCGAAGCCTTGTGGTTAAAAACCGACAAGGACAAATACGCCGATGTCCTTAAATCGATGAAAGCGGCCGAAAGCCTCTCGGCCCTTGGGCAGGATGTGCGTAGCGTAAGACGCACCAACACGGGAGAGATGCTCCTGGTGTTGAAGCGAGGCGCACAATCAAGTGCAATATACAAGGCCTTGGCCCAAGAGGTCCTTGGTGAGGGCGCCCAAATCAGGTCGCTAGGTGCGGAAACAACTCTCCAGTGCAAACACTTGGACGAGTTCGCGACCGCAGAAGACGTCGCCGCAGCCGTCAAGGAGCAATGCGGCGTCACAATCGAGCGGGCCTCTGTGCGATTGAGGGACGGACCCTCTGGCACCCAAGTAGCCTACCTCAGGCTACTGAATGCGGATGCCAAAAAGGTAACCGAGAAAGGGAAGCTGAAGATCGGCTGATCGGTATGCCCTATTAGTATACCCCAGCCGCCTTCAGTGGACAGGTGCTATCGGTGCCTAGAATCCGGCCATAAAGCTTACGAATGCAAAGGCCTAGACAGGAGTAAGCTATGTCGTCGATGCGGCGAGGAGGGGCATAAAGAGCGGGGGTGCACTAAGGCATATAAGTGCCTTATCTGCACCTCTAAGAAGCAAGCCCATAAACATGCTATGGGCGGACCTTCGTGTCCCTTCGGCGAGTTAAATAAGAAGAAGCCGTGAGAGTCACACAGCTAAATCTTAACCATTGTGCAGCAGCCCAACAGCTGCTGTGGCAGTCGGTCTCGGAGTCGAGGACAGATGTCGCCCTATTATCAGACCCGTACAGCATCCCTGCCGGCAACGGCAATTGGGTGTCGGACGGGTCTGGAATGGTGGCAATCTGTACAACGGGAAGGTTCCCGGTTCAAGAGGTAATACACCCCTCCGCCGAGGGTGTGGCGATTGCCAAGATCAATGGTGTGTTCTATTGCAGCTGCTACGCCCCACCAAGGTGGCCAATAGAACAGTTCTACCAGATGATCGACAGGCTCTCGTCGGACCTCGTGGGCCGGAAACCGGTAGTAATAGCGGGAGACTTCAACGCTTGGGCAGTGGAGTGGGGCAGCCGCTGTACAAATAGCAGGGGTCAAGCGCTAATGGAAGCGTTTGCGAAACTCGATACTGTGCTAGCTAATGATGGCTCCGCTAGTACATTCCGTAGAAACGGAGTGGAGGCGTGGATTGATTTGACCTTTGCCAGCCCGAGTCTGGCTCCAGGCATGGAATGGAGGGTAGACGAAGGCTACACCCATAGTGATCATTTAGCAATCCGCTTTAAGATCAACTATGGTGTGCAGCATCCGAGGGCGGGAGATCCCTGTCAGGTACGCGGGTGGAAGTCCAATCACTTCGACAGCGAAGCTTTCACCGCGGCCCTGGGACTGGAGGCCAACACCGACAGTCTAAGCGGGGATGCGCTGGTAGCTGTTCTATCACGCGCGTGCGACGCCACTATGCCGAGAAAAACACTGCCAAGAAACGGTAGATGCCCGGTATACTGGTGGAGTGCCGAGATTGCAGCTCTACGGTCAGCCTGTCTCAGAGCTAGACGTAGGATGCAAAGAGCTCGCACCGACGATGCAAGAGAGAACCGCCGTGAAGTGTTTCGAGCTGCGAAATTAGCCCTTAACAAGGCTATTAAAAGCAGCAAGAGAGCGTGTTTCGACAACCTGTGTGAGAGTGCCAACGCGAATCCGTGGGGTGACGCCTACCGTATTGTGATGGCCAAGACCAAAGGGGGCTCCTCACCCCCAGAACGGTCTCCGGACCGGTTGGCAACGATTATCGAAGTACTCTTCCCGTCTAGAGCCACAAGCCCCTGGCCACCTGCACTACGAGACAGTGCGGGCACGGTCGAAATGGTGGCTCCAGTGACGAACGAAGAACTACTCGCAGTGGCTAAATCCCTAGCAATGAACAAAGCTCCAGGGCCGGATGGAGTCCCGAACAACGCTCTCAAGGCAGCGATCATAGCGAACCCGAACATGTTCAGGCTAGCTATGCAGAGATGCCTTGACGAGTGCCGTTTCCCCGATAGATGGAAAAGGCAGAAACTGGTGCTGTTGCCGAAGCCCGGGAAGCCGCCAGGCGACCCATCGGCGTACAGACCAATCTGTCTGATAGACACGACTGGCAAACTGCTTGAGAGGATCATCCTCAACAGGCTCACCCCGTACGCGGAAGGTACGGACGGTCTGTCAAGCAACCAGTTTGGCTTTCGGAAGGGTAAGTCCACAGTGGACGCTCTCAACTCAGTGATAAATACTGCCGAGATAGCGATCCAACGAAAAAGGCGAGGTATTCGATACTGTGCGTTAGTGACACTTGACGTGAAGAATGCATTCAACAGCGCAAGCTGGGATGCCATCGCGCTCTCGTTACACCGGCTTAGCCTACCGGTGGGTCTGTACCGGATCCTGGAAAGTTACTTCCAAAACCGCGTACTGCTATACGAGACCGATGCCGGTCAGAAAAGGGTTCCGATTACCGCCGGAGTCCCGCAGGGCTCGATCCCAGGCCCGGTGCTATGGAACCTCATGTATGACGGGGTTCTGAGACTGAAGTTCCCTCCTGGGGTCAAGATCGTCGGCTTTGCCGACGACGTAACCTTGGAGGTCTACGGGGAGTCAATTCCTGAGGTAGAACTAACCGCAGAACACGCGATTAGCACGGTGGAGGAATGGATGAGCGCGAGAGGCCTGGAGCTCGCTCATCATAAGACGGAGGTAGTTATCGTCAACAACCGCAAGTCGGCACAACATGCAGTTATCAATGTGGGAGAAGTCGCGATCACTTCACAGCGAAGTCTGAAGTCTCTCGGAGTCATTATAGACGACAAGCTGACCTTCGGCAGCCATGTCGACTATACGTGCAAGAGAGCGTCGACTGCTGTTGCGGCACTATCGAGAATGATGTCCAACAGCTCAAAGGTGTGCGCCAGTAGACGTAGGTTACTGGCAGGCGTTGCCGTATCTATCCTCAGGTACGGCGGCCCGTCATGGTCAAGAGCACTGAGGGTAACCAGTTACCTACAGAAACTGGAGAGCACCTACCGCGTGATGTGCCTCAGAGTGATATCTGCCTACCGCACGGTATCACACGATGCATCCTGCGTGATAGCGAGCATGATGCCAGTCGGGCTGGTCATTCGGGAAGATGAGGAGTGCTTTGAGCTACGTGGAAATAGGGGAGTCCGCGAGCGCACCAGGGTGACCTCGGTCGCCAGATGGCAGCGTGAGTGGGACAACTCCTCGAAAGGTAGGTGGACCCACCGGCTGATACCTAGCATATCGAGCTGGGTGGGAAGACCCCATGGGGAAGTTCACTTCCACCTGACACAATTCCTGTCAGGCCATGGCTGTTTCCGTCAGTACCTCCACAGGTTCGGGCACGCGGAGGTCCCAGTCTGCCCGGACTGCCCAGGTGTAGATGAAACTGCCGAACACATACTGTTCGTATGTCATCGGTTCGACGTCGAAAGAAGAGCAATGCTTGACGTCTGTGGCTGGGACACAACCCCGGATACCCTTATCCAGCGGATGTGTCAAACGGTGGAGAAGTGGAACGCAGTCTCGGCTGCTACCATCCAGATTGCCAGTAGGCTACAGGTAATCTGGCGAACCGAGCAACAGACGGCGGGCACGGCTAACTAGTGATTGGTTAGCTGGAGCGAAAAAGGCCAAGCGCAAAATAAGAGAGTGAATGGTCTGTTCATGCCGAGGTAGGTTGGCGCAGCGAATGGCAACCGCGTAAGGGGTAAACCCAGCCACCCCGAAGCAAGACAGAAGAGTGAGTGTATAGGCGTATAAGTGGACTGCCTCATGCCAAGACGGGAGGGTCGTAGCGTAGTATGTTGGAACTAAGCTATCGATGCCTCATGGCGTGGCAGAGGAGTGAAAGGGTGAGCATCCAAGTCAGTCTCACACTGCATGTTAAGGGTGAGCATAAAAGTCAGCCTCACAGGTTGGTAGCAAGCAAGGAATGAAAAAGGTGAGCACAAAAGTCAGCCTCGCATGGTATGTCAGAAGTGGGGCCTAAGAAAAATGTCCCACATGGGATGCCAGAGGGAGTGACAAAGGTACAATAGAGTGGCACGATTGAGAGTGAATCAGGTGATAGGGTGAGCACCCAAGTCAGCCTCACATGTATGGGTAGGGCGAGCACAAAAGTAAGCCTAGCAAGGAATGAGTAAGGTGAGCACACAAGTCAGCCTCGCATGGAACGTAAAAGGTGAGCACAAAAGTCAGCCTCATGTGGGAGTGTTTGAGAGCGAATCAAAGTGTGATTGAGAGAGCACCCAAGTAAGCCTCATACAGGATGTATGATCGCGCGAGTGAGAGTGAATGAGTACACTTAGTACAGCCATCCCCCCAGAAGTAATACCGAGAGGTAGTTCCTGGGAGGAATGATGGCGGAGCCCAATGGAGTTTAGTCGGTATTAATGGCTGGTCACCATTCGAGTCCGACACGCCCCCAGTGCACCCCGTGTGGTAGATTGGACCCTACCGTTAGCACGTGTACTGGGCTAGGACATAAAGGTCTTCTCCATTGTAAAAAAAAAAAAAAAAAAAAAAACACATACATACACACACACAGACGGATTGTGATGACCAAGACCAAAGGGGGCTCCTCACCCCCAGAACGGTCTCCGGACCGGTTGGCAACGATTATCGAAGTACTCTTCCCGTCTCGAGCCACAAGCCCCTGGCCACCTGCACTACGAGACAGTGCGGGCACGGTCGAAATGGTGGCTCCAGTGACGAATGAAGAACTACTCGCAGTGGCTAAATCCCTAGCAATGAACAAAGCTCCAGGGCCGGATGGAGTTCCAAACAACGCTCTCAAGGCAGCGATCATAGCGAACCCGAACATGTTCAGGCTAGCTATGCAGAGATGCCTTGACGAGTGCCGTTTCCCCGATAGATGGAAAAGGCAGAAATTGGAGCTGTTGCCGAAGCCCGTGAAGCCGCCAGGCGACCCATCGGCGTACAGACCAATCTGTCTGATCGACACGACTGGCAAACTGCTTGAGAGGATCATCCTCAACAGGCTCACCCCGTACGCGGAAGGTACGGACGGTCTGTCAAGCAACCAGTTTTGCTTTCGGAAGGGTAAGTCCACAGTGGACGCTCTCAACTCAGTGATAAATACTGCCGAGATAGCGATCCAACGAAAAAGGCGAGGTATTCGATACTGTGCGTTAGTGACACTTGACGTGAAGAACGCATTCAACAGCGCAAGCTGGGATGCCATCGCGCTCTCGTTACACCGGCTTAGCCTACCGGTGGGTCTGTACCGGATCCTGGAAAGTTACTTCCAAAACCGCGTACTGCTATACGAGACCGATGCCGGTCAGAAAAGGGTTCCGATTACCGCCGGAGTCCCGCAGGGCTCGATCCCAGGCCCGGTGCTATGGAACCTCATGTATGACGGGGTTCTGAGACTGAAGTTCCCTCCTGGGGTCAAGATCGTCGGCTTTGTCGACGACGTAACCTTGGAGGTCTACGGGGAGTCAATTCCTGAGGTAGAACTAACCGCAGAACACGCGATTAGCACGGTGGAGGACTGGATGAGCGCGAGAGGCCTGGAGCTCGCTCATCATAAGACGGAGGTAGTTATCGTCAACAACCGCAAGTCGGCACAACATGCAGTTATCCATGTGGGAGAAGTCGCGATCACTTCACAGCGAAGTCAGAAGTCTCTCGGAGTCATTATAGACGACAAGCTGACCTTCGGCAGCCATGTCGACTATACGTGCAAGAGAGCGTCGACTGCTGTTGCGGCTCTATCGAGAATGATGTCCAACAGCTCAAAGGTGTGCGCCAGTAGACGTAGGTTACTGGCAGGCGTTGCCGTATCTATCCTCAGGTACGGCGGCCCGTCATGGTCAAGAGCACTGAGGGTAACCAGTTACCTACAGAAACTGGAGAGCATCTACCGCGTGATGTGCCTCAGAGTGATATCTGCCTACCGCACAGTATCACACGATGCATCCTGCGTGATAGCGAGCATGATGCCAGTCGGGCTGGTTATTCGGGAAGATGAGGAGTGCTTCGAGCTACGTGGAAATAGAGGAGCCCGCGAGCGCACCAGGGTGACCTCGGTCGCCAGATGGCAGCGTGAGTGGGACAACTCCTCGAAAGGTAGGTGGACCCACCGGCTGATACCTAGCATATCGAGCTGGGTGGGAAGACCCCATGGGGAAGTTCACTTCCACCTGACACAATTCCTGTCAGGCCAAGGCTGTTTCCGTCAGTACCTCCACAGGTTCGGGCACGCGGAGGGCCCAGTCTGCCCGGACTGCCCAGGTGTAGATGAAACTGCCGAACACATACTGTTCGTATGTCATCGGTTCGACGTCGAAAGAAGAGCAATGCTTGACGTCTGTGGCTGGGACACAACCCCTGATACCCTTATTCAGCGGATGTGTCAATCGGTGGAGAAGTGGAACGCAGTCTCGGCTGCTACCATCCAGATTACCAGTAGGCTACAGGTAATCTGGCGAACCGAGCAACAGGCGACGGGCACGGCTAACTAGCGATTGGTTAGCTGGAGCTAAAAAGGCCAAGCGCAAAAAAGTGATTGAATGGTCTGTTCATGCCGAGGCAGGTTTGGCGAAGCGGATGGCAATCGCGTAAGGGGTAAACCCAGCCACCCCGAAGCAAGACAGAAGAGTGAGTGTATAGGCGTATAAGTGGACTGCCTCATGCCAAGACGGGAGGGTCGTAACGTAGTATGTTGGAACTTAGCTATCGATGCCTCATGGCGTGGCAGAGGAGTGAAAGGGTGAGCATCCAAGTCAGTCTCACACGGCATGTTAAGGGTGAGCACAAAAGTCAGCCTCACAGGTGTGGTAGAGGCTAGCACAAAAGTCAGCCTAGCAAGGAATGAAAAAGGTGAGCACACAAGTCAGCCTCGCATGGTATGTCAGAAGTGGGGCCTAAGAAAAATGTCCCACATGGGATGCCAGGGGGAGTGACAAAGGTACAATAGAGTGGCACGATTGAGAGTGAATCAGGTGATAAGGTGAGCACCCAAGTCAGCCTCACATGGTATGGGTGGGGAGAGCACAAAAGTAAGCCTAGCAAGGAATGAGTAAGGTGAGCACACAAGTCAGCCTCGCATGGAACGTAAAAGGTGAGTCAGCCTCATGTGGGAGTGTTTGAGAGTGAATCAAAGTGCGATTGAGAGAGCACCCAAGTAAGCCTCATACAGGACGTATGAACGCGTGAGTGAGAGTGAATGAGTACATTTAGTACAGCCATCCCCCAGAAGTAATACCGAGAGGTAGTTCCTGGGAGGAATGATGGCGGAGCCCCATGGAGTTTAGTCGGTATTAATGGCTGGTCACCATTCGAGTCCGACACGCCCCCAGTGCACCCCGTGTGGTAGATTGGACCCTACCAATAGCACGTGTACTGGGCTAGGACATAAAGGTCTTCTCCCTTGTAAAAAAAACACACACACACAGACATTTGCCGATCTCGACGAACTGAATCGAATGGTGTATGACACTCGGCCCTCCGGGCCTCGGTTAAAAAGTCGATTTTTACAGTGATTGCATAGCCTTTCTTTATATGAGAAAGGCAAAAATATATTAAACAACTATAATTTTTGTTGTGTACTTCGGTCAAAAAAATTTAACGCATCTCAAAATATCCGGAAAAAAATCACCTGTTTATAAGCGGAGTTCATCAACTTTGCAAACAAATCTCGTGGCACTCACAGTGTTCACTCATTTATGCTGAATAAACAAATATCAAACCTAGCAGCACAATGGCGAAAGGAAAAACAACATTCGCTATTCTCCTGCTATTCTCCGCTCCTCTAATATGAAGCGCTCCAGAGACGAATTGGACAAAACAAATGATCATGTGGATGCGTTCGACTAACTTCTACCCCGAATACAAGCAATGTTTGATGCTGCCTATGCCAAATTGGAGAATAAGATCGAAGAGAGCAAATGTCATCTGTAGAACGAAATATCTACACAACACGAGGAAGTGCAGCAGTTCAAAGTTGATTGCTCGGAGGAAATTACAAATTTCGCGAATTCTATCTCCAGCTTTCGGAAGGACGTTAATCTCAATTCAGAACGTGTTCTTAATACCGAGAAGTCTAGCAATCTACTACTGTCAGGAGTACCAAATAATCCCGCGGAAAATCTTAAAACCATCGTTCAACAAGTTTGAGTTGCCATAGATTGTGGTGATCAGGAAGTAGCATTAATTCATGTTAAACGCCTGGCCCGAATGCCAATATCTGCTAGAGTTACACCTCCGATTGTATTGCAATTTGCATTCAAAATAGCCTGGGATGAGTTTTATCTCCGTTATCTCTCTGTTAAGAAGCTGTCGCTGGTTCATCTAAGCCTCAGCGTGAATAAGCGTATTTATCTAAATGAAAATTTAACGAAACAGTCCAGAAAAATCAAAGGTAGTGCGATTAAGCTGATGTAGACTAGTAAACTGTTCAGTGTATCCACTAAAGATGGCTTGGTATACGTTAAAGTAACTACGAAGCCAATTTATCGGCTTAAACAGTTGAGCTATGAATAAAAACTCTTCCCGTTAAGTTTTTCTTGGTCCTTCCTAAAATATCCATGGCTCCTTTCTTTATATTCCCGTCACTGATCGATACCTAAAAGTTTTCCTTTCCATTTGAGCTTTATCTAACTTTCTTCCATTTTGATACATGGCTCCCTTCCCTCACAATCCGTGTCTTATTCCTGGAACGTCTTGTAGCTGGAACGTGGTTGCTGCTGCTGTTGCTGTTTTGCTGTACTTTGTTGTTGTTGTTTCTGGGTGATTGCTGCTATTTACCATCAGTTTTTTTCGGCGCATGTTGCGGTTTTACTCGAGCTGAGGTATCAATATTCAAATTATAAAATTTATATATTTAGTAAATTTTAAGTATTTTCATTTTATTACTTATATGTTTGCTAGTTTCATTATGTTAGTCGTGCTTTTGCAATATCCTTCTTTTCTTATCTTACTTGATGCTGGCTGAACTCAGTAATGCACCAACAAGTATGGACTTACCATGCATTCCTCGTATTGTTATGAATTGTGCTCTAATGTCTGATCTGTTGAATATTTGTCATGTTAACATCCAAAGAATCTGTGCTCGCTAGTTAAGTGAGTTTGTACAATGTTTCACTAATAGCAAGCTTGATGTTATCTGTTTAACTGAAACATAGCTCACGGAAAACCCCAGAGACTCGGTGATTGCTATTGATGGGTATCCAGCTTTTTACGTGCCATAATGGCGGTCTAAATTGTTTAGTTTGTAATATGTTTAATTGCCCTTATTTGACAATAATCGTTTACGCCAGCTTGAGAGCAACGCCCAGTTGAAGATGTCGGGCGTTCATTGAATAAACGAATTCGACTAACGTAGGATAACTTCCTCTTGCTGGGCGCTTAACGTAAACGATTATTGTCAAAAAAGGACAATTAAACGTATTACGAACTAAACAATTTAACCGCCATTATGGCACGTAAAAAGCTGGACACGTTGATTCGTAGCGATCGAACCTATGGCAGGGGTGGTAGTATCTGTGTGTATTAGAGTGACAGGAAAAAAATGACACAGATCGGCCCACCGCTGAGTCGATTCCTAGTCCCACCAGGAGTACTTGCACCAAATTTGAAGCAAATCGGACAAGTCTAGCTACCGGACCAACGTGCCTGAAGTTTGTATGGGATTTTTCAAAAATTTACATGGAGAAAACTCACTAAGACGCATTTTCGCCGCTAGGTGGCACTGTATACATCGTATTATCATTGTAAGTGAAAATAAGAAAGATAATTTAATTGTCTACAACTTTGTCGTAGACTGCTAGTCAACCCGGCTTTGTTAAAAGAAGTTTTTAAACTTTTAACGAAGTGATGTCTGAGCCAGTTTTGCATGGGGCCTAACAGTGCATTGTTGTGTATCAGTACTCGATTCGCACGAACTAAACATTATTGTGAAATAATCGTTAGGGTTAGGTCAATGTTATGTTCAGAAGAATTATAGTTCCAAATACGAGTCATGCATTGATTAGAAAATTTTAGTTCAACATGTTACCGCATAGAGGGCGCTAACACTAACTTTTCAACGGAGAGAGATAGAAATTTGGTGTCTTTTACAAAGTTAAATCTCCTTACTCGACGACGGAAGCGAAAACTCCACGGCAGCGGGATGTACTGAATGCACTAACAGCAGTTTGTATCACACAAAAAAGGTAAGATTTTATTTCACTGCGCTTTAATTCCAATTTTCTTCTAGGCGATGTTCACCGTTCGACGGTCAAGAACTAATGAATTTTATTTCTCCGTTTTATAAACCAACTACCTAGGAAACAGCTGATCCGTACAACACTGCACATGCGGAACTACGGAAAATGAACCTAACTTTTGGTAGCAACATAACAGCGTACTAGATTCCAACAGTGACACT
Organism: Topomyia yanbarensis; assembly: GCF_030247195.1. NCBI lineage: Eukaryota > Metazoa > Arthropoda > Insecta > Diptera > Culicidae > Topomyia > Topomyia yanbarensis. The sequence continues at coordinate 234,408,193 of NC_080671.1, forward strand.
TCGCTTATCTAATTCAACATCACCGTCTCCTTAAAATAACACATTTCAAAACAAAACAAATTCGGTAATTCTACATGCTTCACATTACTAACAACTATATACTAATATTTTCTTTTTATTTTACAGCAAACCATACATATTGGGCTGGTTGTGGGTTAGTGGCCAGCAGCTAATTGTCTTCGTCGTCTCCTCATCCAGCAGCGAAATCCGGTAGCAAGCAGATTTTAGTGATCGGGCGGCTGATTGTACCACGAGCAGTGCGCAGCAGTACAACTCTTGCTAGCCCATCCGGGCCCGGGGAAGTTGACTCAATTCGAGCAAGTGGCCAACGGATTGGTGGTTGCAGTTCATCTACGAGGATGACCATACGGCCAGGCAAAATTTGTTCGTTCCGCAAATGCTTGGTGGTATCCTTTTGCAGTTCCTGCAAATGTTCTGAACGCCAGTGTTTCCAACTTTTTTGAACGTGCAACTGCAGTTGCTGATAATGATCCAGTCGGTTGACAAGAATGTTGTGGTGATATGGGTCGGGCAAGGCGTTCGTTAGGATCATCAGACATTGGCAGCACAAGGACGTGAATTCATCATTGACTCTACCCATCGCTGTTGTTGAAGAATATTTGCTAGTTAGTCGCCAATTTGAAGCTGGGGCGCAACAACCTGGATAGGGCGCAACGATATTGATGGGGAACGAAAACTATAACGCCACTATACGTAAAGTGGACCGGAAAATGGGCGGCGTGAATGCAAACATAACGAAAAGTACTAAATTGGTGCTTTTTGCTATGAACGGTGCATTCTACATAAAAATTAATATCCGATTTCTTCGAAAAAATTTCTCACACCCTTTAACAAAAAAAAGTGTGTCAATTATTTTTTTTAAAGTTTTGTTAAGCTTATGATTCAATAAATTGTACATATAGCATAATAACCATAATGATAACACGTGAACTTTACAATATATGGAAAGAAATTAAAATTAAAGTTGGATTTTTTTTATTGAACTTAAGAGTTCGGAGATTGGTATAAAAAAATTGAATATTTTTATATTTCGAACCATTTTTCTAGTATGTAATATGATAACCCTTAACATAGGCTTTGTTTAACAAGTTGAGCCACTCTAGGGACTGAAATACATCTCAATTAAGGAGTTATATACAAAGTTTTAGCGTAAAATGAGCTAAGTTCGTGATTTTTTTAAAGTGCTTTATGAAAATTTGATTCGAAAAAGCGAAAGACAGTTCGTTGGTAGTACCATCGAAGTTAGAAAAAACAAGTTGAATTAAAAAAAATCAAGATTGGCGGAGGTCTGGCCCATCCCTGAAGCGTATTTTTTTGGCAGAGGTTTGCGATGAACAGTCTCCAAGCCGAGCCGCTCAACTGAAATCAAAAAAGTAAAATGATTATGTAAGAAAAATGTATTGTATCCCAATAAAAAAGAATTTCCCGCAAAAAAAACATGTTGATAAAAAAATGGAGTGTTAAACAAAAATTCATTGCAAAGAATTGATATTTTTGGGATGAAAAAGCAACCGTTCAAGTACACGTGTAAATACAAACAATTAAAAAAAATGAAAATCGGATGAATAGTTTTTTGCGATATCACGTTCACCGCAACGGTACTTTTCAAAAAAGTTAGTTCCGAGATAATTGCGTTTATATTTTTGTGTTAAATTCATTCGCGAAAGAACCAGCACGCTGCGAACCGGCTATAGTTTGAAATCTAGTTCCGATCAGGATAAAATTTCGCACAGATATTTTCAAAAGTTTGTACTTTCAGAATATTCAAAAAAATTTCGATTTTTTGAGTTCCAACCTTGTATATAACCCCTTAACGACGAAGGTGAAAATTTCTTGATTTTTTAGAACATGAGCTAAATAATTTCATATTGTTATTTTAAAAATCGAACGCTGCTTTTATTATAAATTCTAAAAAAATCAGATGGGGGGGGGGGGGGGTTAATTTCTTGGTATCAGAGACAGGGGTTCAAGTAAACGGGAGATCCACGAAATCGATTACAGACTCGGGCGGTCTTCGTTAGATGACGATCGGCAACATACCGAGTTGCGCGTGTGATGTTTGTGGTGCAAATTCCGTGTTTGTTACTTTTTTCGGCAGAGATGTTTCGTGTCACTTGCATCAAACCATCAATGATGTACAATATATGTGGAAGAGAACAGTTCTGAGAATGATAAGAAAAATAAAAGGGGCAGGTAAATCTATATATTGATGGTTTTTAGGAAGGTACATACGAGGGACATATAAATGAGATCGTGGCTTGCCAGTACGTCCCGCATTGGGACATTGGATGATCTTACTCGGGCCTGAAGGGAATTTAATAGTTGAGATCTGGTGGAACAATGCTCGGCGCATGCTTGTGCGATTGGCTCAGTTTTCTCCTTGTAAAATTCGATACCCAGCTGGAGGGCCCAAGTAGGCAAATTGTCCAAGATATCTTGCAATGGTTCTTGTAAATGGACAGCTTTGGGATCTGTAATGGAGACCACATTGTAGCGTGACGGAATTGACAAGATATTTGTCAATGTCATTCACTTAAAAATTGTAAAGAAGGGGGCTTAGACATGAGCCCTGGGGAAGGCCCATGTAGCTAATTAGTGATGTCGACAAATAACTTTGCGAAAAATACATATATTTTTCAAACAACAAGCCCCCTGAGTCAGTAAGAAAACTGATGCCATCTGCTCTTTGTTAGCATATGACCATTTTCTCGAACAACTGCCGAATAGAAGAGAGCATTTCAATCCGTCATACGAGTTGTAATCGGAGGCTGTTTTTCCTGTTTTTTTTTTGGATGACGTGGACCTTCACTGGCCTCCAGCCATGAGGGACAAGGTTACCCTTAAGAAACATATTAAATTAATTCAACAAACGTCTCTTGGCAGATTCTTCAAGTTAAATTTGATTCTGTCTGGTCTTGGGGCTTTATTGTTACATTATCGTCCGCCGTATTGCCGTATTGTATTGGGGGAAGCGGCGCGGCCCAAGTAACCATAAGAATTAAGCCATTGCACTATATTGGCTATACATTTGCACTAGTGTTGCATTGAAACTCCATTACAGCATTAACATCGCAATAAAGCTCTATATTAGCATCAATAATGCATAACTGCACAGCCGACATACAGCATTATCGCTTGCTCTATATGCGTATATAAAGCTGATATAACGCGTACATGCTTCAAGGATCCTTAAAGCATGTAAGCTTCAAGTCCATTTAATGCCATTATAGAGCAAATAAAAAGCTGATATAATGCTATTTGTAATGCTGTGGGTTTATTTGTTATGCAACTCTTCTAGAAGATTATATTCGGCATATTTCCTTTCTAACAAACATATGCAATATAGTCCAGGAAGCAAACGCAGCGCACTTACCGTGAAGGACGAGGCAAGGTACCTTAATTCGAGACTTACTGAAGGTAATTTTCGTAAACATTCATATCATGTGAGAACGAAAACCCATTAAGGATATTCATTACAATACATTAGAACAAAGTCAATTACGATTTTAAACAGATTATTTTATTTTAATTTTTTTCCTTTTTGCTCATCATACCGAAAGGAAACATAAGAAATGGTTTTAAAACCATGGCGGACAATGACAGCCAACTGAAGCTATTTAATAGCATTATTAGTGCCAATATAAGGCTTTCAAATTTGACATTTGTACGCTTTTGCTATATAATAGCATTAGTACTGCAGAAACCAGCTGTCAATCTCTGCACAATAATAGCACTATATTTCGCCTTTTCTGACATAATACCAGCATTATATAAGTATTTAGGGCATCACGGCTTTTTAGGACAGCTTTATATGTGGATCTAAAGCAGATATTAGGCTACGTTATAATGCTTATTGGTTACTTGGGGGTAGCACTCTTTGTCCCACCACGGGTTGGGACTTCCAACTTGGGAGACTTTCCACGAGAGTTCGCGTTTGGTACACGTTTTCTGTGCTTGAATAGCGGTGTCGAGAGTAAAGCCACCCAAGAAGCCGTACTCTTCCTCCGGAGGAAGGTCTTGCATGGACTCGATTTTACCGGATGCCGTTTGAGGTCATACGAAATATTGATTGTACTCGTTGGCCTTAAGCCGTTAGCAATAGTAATTAAGATTGGCAGAGGATCGCTGCCGTGTGAATCAAGAATTACCTTCCGCATGCAATCTAACCGTAGCGATGTCGAGCAGAGCGACAAGTCTAAGGAGCTTGAGCGCGCTGGGGGAGCAGGGATCCGTGTCATTTCACCGGTGTTCAAACTGGTCATCTTGAAGTTATCACAAAGCTTTTGGAGTGAGGTAGATTTCGATTATCATTATCATGAAAGCAATCCCATGCTATGCCGTGGGAGTTAAAATTAGCTAAAACTAACTTCGGTACGGGAAAGAGTTCTGCAATGTCGCAAAATCTTCAATGCCTGGTGTCGAGGGAAGGTTAATTCTATTGAAAAAATAGCACTTTTTAATCCCCAAAAGTACTATTCCGTAAGAGTGTCGATCCAAGCAAATAAAATTTAAAGCTATTTCTGAAGTAAGCCATGTTTCGCATAATAAATTTGAAAAGAATCGCGTTTCGGGATAATGTTTTTGCAATGCCACTGTAAAACAGTGATCAAATTCGTGACCTCGTTCGAATTAGTTATCGAAGGATACAATCGCTGAAAGGAGGAACTATTTTGCAGTCAACTGCCTTAAGAATGTTTTACATTTCTTAGAAAAAAAAATGTATATAATTCGCTCAAACTTTCAAGATTTTTTCCGAGGCCCGGCGGCCGAGTCTTATATACCAATCGACTTAGCTCGACGATTTGGGACAATGTCTGTGTGTGTTTGTCGGTGTGTGTATGTAACGGACAAACTCTCATTCGTGTTTCTCAGCAATGGCTGAACCGATCTTATCCAAACTAAATTTAAATGTAAGGTCCATCACCCAGACAGAACGCTATTAAATGGTTTTTGATTCTGATGTTTGGTTTCCAAGATATGAATGTTTGAAGATGCAAAAATCGCGTTTCTGCAGTTTTTTAATTTGTTGCCGAAAATGACGACGTAACTGAACAATTTATATACTTTTAGAAAGATTATACGAATACCTTTCGAACGAACTATAGATTGTTGAAATCGGCCTATTATCAAAAGAGATATTTATCATTAAATGCGGACGAAAGATTTTTATCATTTCCCATAGCCAGAAATAAGACCATTTAATGTATTATAAGCGCCAAAACGGATAATGTTAGGTCAATATCTTCGGAGAATTCAAAACATAGAATATGCCCTTTCATTTGGTATTGTAATTTTACTGATGCTTCCCCCTAAGAGTAAGATATTTTCATAAATTTTCTTGGAAGGGATTGTATTGGAATAATGCCTTTAGCAAATTTGTAGCACGTACTTTTGCGAATAACTTTACTGAAGACATCAAATACAACGACGCTTATTTATTGTTCAATATAGTAATAATCCATTTATATATGCCAAATATTATTTCGATAAAACGAATTTCATATTTCATTTTTCTATCTACAACCGCTAGAATAACCACCGAACAATTCCAAGTTGTCTAAATGGAAATTGATCACTTATCGGTGCAAAATATTTCATTTGCGTGAACCCTCTGACTTATAACCATCGGATCGATCTGAAACATATCTCGGAAAATGAAAAGCGAAATGAATAACACCAAGCAGTGGTGTACAGTGATGTACCGATGGGAAAAATTCCATCTTCCCGGGTTTTTATTTTTGGGTTTTAATCGGGTTTTTTCCCAAATCATTTTAACCCGGATGAAATATGGGTTTTTTCGTTTTATCGAATGTATGATGCTCATTTAATGTTTTATAACATTTCGATAGTCGCGCTAGTGCACTGAGTGCACTTTGTAGAATCCAGTCCAGATATCTTAGCATGTAAAAATCAAATATAAATATCAAGCGTAAAAATCGGACAGAGATCCTTCAGCATGAGAATCGCTTAGAATATTCTCACCCGAAAAAGTCGGTAAGTATAAACCTCCAGTATAATTCGCTCACAGGAAATTCCGTACAACGTTACATTCAAGATTGAAAGTTGGATAAAGAAAAGTCCTTTGTAAGAACCGGATATACTTTTTACGGTTTTTATTCTATAGGATATAATAGAAAAGGTCCGATTTTGAAACTTGAAGTTCAAATCCAATTTTCACATTCTAGTATCTTTATAACGGGTTTTACGAAGCAATTTCTGTTCCTGTGACTTTAATTTCGGTCCATTCCATATTCCAACTTGTTTCATATAATACTGGGAACAATAGTCATTGTTAATCTGACTAGTGAAAATTAGAGTAATCGTGTGATGCCAAAACTACTTTTATTCTGCTTGTTACTCATTTTGGGGGTTGCTATAGTTTTAGCGAAATAAGGTAAGTATTCATACAAAATTTAGAAAATAACTATTTAGTTCGGTTATAAGTAAAAGTGAGTAATATGCAGAAAGCAAGTGGCCTTGACATTCGTGTTTAGTATGAACAATAATCAGAACTTTCACAAATCGAAATCCAAATTCTTTCGGAATCAACTACATCAGCAACACTAGAAAAAATGTTTAGTACGTTTAGGTGGATTCACAATAAGAAACGCAATCGAATTAGCCCAAAACGTGTTGAAAAGTTTTATCGCATATTTATAGGGTTGCCACCTCTTGAGAGGCTTTGACCCGGAGATTTTCACTGACATGGGGGGTGGTGGATTTTCAGTGGAACTAGACAGAAATTGAAATCAAAACGATTGCTCGGCATTTTAGAGCACTTTATTCGTTTTTTATTACTAAGTTAAAGTAAAGCTGTAATTTAATCTGGTGTAGTATTTAACTTCCCCGACTAAGTGCCACGAATACAAAAGCATCTGCTACTCTCGCTGTGGAGGACAAGTCGAACGAGCATTGCTCTCCTCCACAACTAACAGGAAAAAGCGAGCAAAGGAGGCAGGGCAGCAGCATCACACAGGAAGCACTATGTGGTGTCGATTATTCATCACCAGAGGTCCCAACAAGGGGCAAAACTCACCTCCCTAGCCAACAGTTACGAATCACTGGAACAACAACACCGGAAGAACTCGTTTGATGGTGACCTAGCCAGTTCGATCAGAACAAATTTACAATACCTTGGTGCAGCTCCAGCTCCACTAATAGTGAATTGATTTGGTAAATAAATTTTTTACACTAAAAATTTATAAATTTTTTACACCATTTTGAGCGACTTACTGGGATGTAACATTTCAATTGTAGCATATAGTGAAATATTACTTTCCTTAATTTGTAGTAAATTTGATTTCTTTTTCATTTTCATTTCTTTGTGAAAGAAATCAGACATATTTGGTAAACTTATCTTCGCCTTCTTGAAACGAAGGGTTAGTCAAGCAAAATAAATCTGAACCAGAGCAATAGTTAACATAGACTTTTTAAATATTTTGTAATGAATAAAAATTGAAATTATGCGTCTTCCCACCAAACTCGGAGAAATTGATATAAAACCCGGAGGCCCGGAGATCGTTGCGGAAAAGCGGAGTCTCCGGGTCAAACCCGGAGGGGTGGGAACCCTACTAATTTAACCACAATATTTGTAAAGAAATGTTGGATAACCGCTATAACAATGGTTCAATCGAGGAAAATCATTCAGAATTCATATACATGCAATACTAAAGAAAATAAAAATGTTTGGATAACAATACATTAATGTTCAATTACTAGAATATCAAAAAATTGCAAAAAACCCAATCTTTCCGCGAAAAAAACGTTTTAACCGGGAAAAAAACCTTGGGTTTTTTCCCCAAAATTATAAAAACCCGATTTGGTACATCACTGGTGGTGTAGCCAAAGGATGCTTTGGTGTGGGGATATTATAGCTATCATTTGGGAATAAGTTTGTGAAAATTGGCCCAACCAGTTCCGAAAAACTGTTGTGAGTTCGTTAATTTTTAAAGATGGCCGCTTTTCCCGGGCACTTCCGGAACCGTCTATGGTGGTCGATGTAGTCAAAGAAAGTTTGGTTGGCCGTCGGTGACCTAAAACAGCAAATTTAAGTTGTTTGAGAGACATTTTAGCGAAATTTTTACCTTTTTGCTTTCATCGGAATATCGGTTTGAATCACAATTTGCTATGTGATCGCACGTCACAACCCGTAACTCGGGAACCGGAATAGCCATTTACGGTGACGCAACACCTTGGTTGATTCGGTCTAGCCATCGCCGAGAAACTGATGTGATTGTTATTCTGAATTTGGTTACTTCCGCCCCGCCGGGGTTTCCGGAACCGATGATGGTGGCCAATGTGACCGAATAGACTTCGAATGGCTGTTAGTGACCTAGTACTACAAATCGGAGCAGTTGTGGTCACACTTTGGAAAAAATTCACCTTTATACATTCATTGCAGAATTTATTAAAATCGACATTTTCTGCGTGATCGGAACCGGAAGTCGGATCCATTATAATTTCCATAGAAGCCTATGGGAACGTTGCACCTTTCATTTGAGACTAAGTTTGTGAAAATCTGTTCAGCCATCTCTGGGAAAAGTGAGTGAGATTGTGTTCGCGTACACACACAGACGCACATACACACATACATACACACACATACATACATACACACAGACATTTGCCGAACTCGACGAGCTGAATCGAATGGTACATGTCACTCGGCCCTCCGGGCCTCCGTTAAAAAGTCGGTGTTCAGAGCAATTGCAATACCTTTCTACTGAGAAAGGCAAAAAGGTACCTATAGATTTTGTTGTCGGTTTTAATCATACTTCTACAGGTTAAACCATGTAAAATTGTATTAGCCTGAAAATTACTATGAGATGTTGTTCCTCTGTCATAATAATACTTTTATAATGAGCGGTAGGGTAGCTTGATTGCAGTATCAGCCACTTTTTATTAGCTTTTTATTAAACGACTGTTTTCTTCGATGCTTAGAGCGTTGCAGTAGTTCTGTGTAAGGGTTGGAGTTTAGAGATAAAAAGAGCATGAGTTCTCGGTCCCTCCGAGTTTTGCTAATATTTTTTCATCAGCTTATACGTCAAATATAAAATTTCAGAAAAAGCTAATGTACCGTTAGTAGCACACGGCTGGCTGGCTGGCTTGATTGCAGAGGGGAGAAGGAGAGCTCTCTGGCCAGGAACTTCTCTTTCAACAGTTCCGGTATGACTTAACGCCGCAGGTAAATAACTCTTACGTGTGTGTTGGTGACCATACTGGACATAAAAAGAAATTCGCGTTGAATAATTACCAAGACTTGAACCGACAATCATTGTCTCGCCGAAGACACCCCTTTACTAACTGAGCTAAAGCGATTCATAACAGCGTTATGGCAAAGTGGCATATATAAGTTTCGCTTGAGCGTGAACGATCCAAGCGCATTGAGCTGCTGAGCTCGCTGAGCTGTCATTTTTTCAAGCATTTTTACTCATATGACGTCATCTTGCAATGTCCCATACCTATGCAAGCACGAGCAGCAGCTCAATGCGCTTGGATCGTTCACGCTCAAGCGAAACTTATATATACCACTTTGCCATCACGCTGTTATGTATCGCTTTAGCTCAGTTAGTAAAGGGGTGTCTTCGGTGAGACAATGACTGTCCGTTCAAGTCTTGGTAATTATTATTTAACGCGAATTTCTTTTTATGTCCAGTATGGTCACCAACACATACGTAAGAGATATTTGCCTGCGGCGTTAAGCCATACCGAACTGTTGAATGAGAAATCCCCTCTGCAATCAACCCAGCCAGCCAACCGTGCTACTAACGAATGGTACATTATTAGCTGATTCTGAAATTTTATGTTTGACGTAAAAGCTGATGAAAAAAAATAAAGCTCCGAAGCCCACAACTCATGCCTCTTTGTATCTCTAAGCTCAAACCATTAAACAGAACTACTGCAAAGCTCTAACCCAGTTAAGCTCAGCCGGAAATGAACCGGAATTCTGGCTGGTTCCAATCCGTATTCGGGTTCAGTGACACAACCGATTCTAGTTAGACTCGGTTGTGTCACTGGAGCCCGTGGACGAACTGGAACCAGCCAGAATTCCAGTTCATTTCCGGCTGAACTTTACTGGGAAGAAGCGAAAAAAAAAGTCGTTTAAGGTTGGACAGAGAATGCGCAAAATTCGCAAACGGAAAAGGCAGTTTTTTTTCCACACCGTATGTCAGATCGTCATAAAAATCAATCAGCGTATGTAGAATGTTGTTACAGTACTGCTGATTGATTTTTATGAAGATCTGACATAAGGTATGGTAAAAAACTGCTTTTTTCAATTGCGAAACATATGGCTACTAGGGTGGCACAAATTTTCAAATTCAGTGAAACCGATCTAGAACTAATCGTAATACGATCACCATTAACTAAATGCAAAATTTTGATTTGATATGCTGCATTATGTTTTTGCACAAACGGTTTGCAGTTTGTAAATGATTTAACATGGATAAACAATCAACAATATTTGAATTCGTGTAGACACTTTCATATCTGTTCTAAAAATGTACAATGCTAACTCCGGCAGATACTAGTAGTGTGCAACTTTTCCAAGGAAAATAATAGGCTACGACTTCTGGTTCAAAAGCTATTCTGTATACCTACAGTATCTATATCCTTCAAGAAAATTGAATTTATTTGAATACACTGGCTGATATTACAATCAAGTTAATCAACCTCTCATTATAAAAGTATTATTATGGCAGAGGAACAACATCTCACAGTCATTTTCTGGCTAATAAAATTTTTCATGGTTTAACCTGTAGAAGTATGATTAAAACCGACACCAAAAGCTTTAGATACCTTTTTCCTGAGTTGTCACAAAACCAATAAAATAATATTTTTTGTGTGGAATACTTGTTTAGAAGGTTCTTGGCAAAACCTATTTTTGTGAGCACCTCAAAAAATTAATTTAATAAAAAATAATTTTCATTCCACTTTATTATTGAAAATGTAATATGTACGTGTGTGTCAAAGTGAAAATAAGTGTGATGTGTAGATAAGTATGTGTGATACAAATATGTACATATTGTAGCTTCATCACGTAGTAAAGAGAGTGCAAAAGTTTAGTGTTATAAGCAAGAGTATTTCATCCTATATGATTTTTAATGGTATGTATGTTTCCAAATAATGCTTCCGAACATCATTGCAACCTTCAATGTCATTTTATATAATAAAGAAGAGTTCTATGCGTTGTACATTGTTTGCTGTAAAAATTCATTCACGCGGTAAAGCTACCTACTTCAGGTTTTGACTTTTCGGGATTGTGATCAGCAACGACCCAACGATGTATACAAAAGATCAACGTCTCACTGTGATAAAGTTTATCCAGGACAATCCAAGAGACCACTTTTCGGTTTGAGGAGCATATTGCAGAAATAGCAAAAGCTTCAAAAAAATCTGATAAACAATGATTTATTTTTTTTAATTCAAAAGGGGCTGATAAGCAATACACATAATAAAAGCCTTCCTGTGCATTTCTGCTTTTGGTATAGTGTGGTAATAGTGGAATTGAAATATCACAAAGATTTCCCCAGTCATTCGTAATGGATCACAAATATGTATACATAACCATCTAAACAGCGTATCGGTTTTATCCCAACAGCGAACATTATTTTAAAACCCAACAAAAATATAGAATGGTTCAAACCCGTCTTCAATGCGCACAGTTGATGATACGAAAGGCAGATTAGAATGCGTACTCAAAAATGGCGTTTTGAAAAGCTTTAATTTGGTTAACTGTTACGTGTCCAACGAAAAAACACCTTTAACAGGCCAACAGGCCGATTTGTGGGTACCCGGGTACCCACAAATCGAAATGCTCATAACTATAACTTCCTTTATCCGATTTGGACACTTTTAGATTTTTTCGATTCAGGAACTTCTTGATTTGTAAAATTGAACCGGATGAATGGATCTGGTGCTTGGTAATCCGGATTTGCCGGGGTAATGTTCCAGTACTAGGGTATGATTTGTAAATTTTAATAATGTCCTAGCAATATGAGTTTCGAAACTCTTCAAATTGTCTCGTAAGTCTGTTATTTATTGTTACGGGACCCTATGGCAATTAGAAAAATGGAATTGGAATGGAATGGCCACTCACGGCCCCAAGGGAACCTACTCCGGAATGTCCGTTCCGGGGTCAAATCACCAAATGGTTCCAAAACCACGAGATTAGGGTTCGTCGCGGTTGCGGTAATTACCGCAACCGCTCGGCATTTACCGCACCCGCACCGCAAAATCTGCGGTGCGGTGAGACACTTTTTCCCGCAGATGCGGTGAGGGAAAGAGCTTTTACCGCAACCGCGCCGCAAAAAAATAATTGATAAAGTGATAATTTTGATTATTCTAAATTGATAAACAGACTGCTATTACAAAAGAAAATCTAGCTGCGTCCGAAATATTTTGACGCTATTATTTTTACGACATATTTTGGACTAGTTATTTGATACTTCTAAGTAAAAATCCACAAACTAACCATTTCAAATACATAAAATGCAAGATCCAAATAGAGACGAAATTATTACATCATTTAAAAACAATAAATTTGTACTCTTACATCCAATATAAAAGTGCATCACTTCTCCCGATTTCTGTTGGTAATCGTGGAATTATGAATCGTTTTCGATATCAATTTTTGAATTGCGAGTTTTGACTAATTTAAAGGAATTAGAGATGAACTAATTATGCTGGGACTTAAACACAACCCAAAGAATATCTTATTATCTTATTATTTATTATATTATCTTCATCAAACCAAACGAATTTGCAATAATTGGCAGTAAAAGTAGATACAGAACACTAGATTAGGATTGTCGCTGGTGTTCCCATTGTTTTCGTCTCGGAACATGTTTGTTTTGCTTTCGGTATATACCTGTCAAGGTATCGAAAGTCTCTCTAGTTAAAGTTTTTGGTTCGCACTTTTGGTACACGCAGAAAAATATGGCCTGCTTGTAACCACAAACCGTTTAGTTGAACTTCAAATTAGTAAAATGCAGAGTTTACCTTTTTTATTTCAGTCTCGTTTATTCTACTGTGATTTTTATGCATTCAAAATCGAAAATGTCCAATGCATAAAATTTACAGCAGAATAAACAATAGGCAAACAGAAAAATGATGTGATATCTGTTATGGAACAAATTTCTATGTGGCATAATTTCATCAATTTTCACATGGTATCTATGCGTGACAAATAATTTTTATGTTCTACTACAAATGGCAAAAAATTATGTGTGAAATCAATATATTCAATATAACGAATTTTCTCGGTGCAAATTTTCGACTGTTATTATTATGAAATGAAAGAGTTTGTATATACCGCACAAAGAAATGAAAATTCATCAAAATTCAGTACAGGTCAGCGCTGTTGTTGTAGAATATTTGCTGGTTAGTCGCCAATTTAAAGCTGGGGCGCAACGACTTGGATAGGGTGCAACAACCTGGATGGGGCGCAACGACATTGATGGGGTACGAAAACTATAACGCCACTATACGTAAATTGGATCGGAAAATGAGCGACGTGAATGCAAACATAACGAAAAGTACTAAATTGGTGCTTTTTGCTATGAAGGGTGCATTCCACATAAAAATAAATATCCGATTTCTTCGAAAAAAATTTCTCACACCCTTTAACAAAAAAGTGTGTCAATTGTTATTTGTTAAGCTTATTATTCAATAAATTGTACATATACCATAATAACCATAATGATAACTTGTAAACTTTACAATATATGGAAAGAAATTAAAATTAAAGTTGGATTTTTGCCTTTCTCATATAGAAAGGTTATGCAATCACTCTGAAAAACGTCAACCTAATCCCGGCCCGGAGGGCCGAGTGTCATATCCCATTCGATTCAGTTCGTCGAGATCGGAAAAAGTCTGTATGTGTGTGTGTATGTATGTATGTGTGTGTGTATGTGTGTGTGTATGTGTGTGTGTATGTATGTGCGTATGTGTCAAATAATGTCACTCATTTTTCTCAGAGATGGCTGGACCGATTTGCCCAAACTTAGTCTCAAATGAAAGGTGCAACCTTCCCATCGGCTGCTATTGAATTTTGGATCGATCGGAATTCTGGTTCCGGAATTACGGGTTTCAGAGTGCGGCCACACAAAAATTTCTCATATAAACTATAGGAAAAATTAAAAATAGAATTTTTATTTTTGATGCTAAATGTGTTCAAGGTGCATGAAACGTCGAGATTTGATGCAAACTCGAAAAAAAAATTTGACTACGATTCACTTTTTTGGATTTTGGCACATTTTTGCCTTTCTCATATAGAAAGGTTATGCAATCACTCTGAAAAACGTCAACCTAATCCCGGCCAAATTTTTTTTTCGACTCGTTTAGGGTTTCTGGATTTTAACAGGGGCGTAGTTGATGGTTTACGGAGAGGGGTTACACCCCCCCCCCCCCTCTACTGTTCGCGCCCCTCCTTTAAAAATCTCCTTAAATCACCCCTCAGACCACCACCCCATCCAGCCCTCATACCCCTCCCTTTCAACCCCATCATCTTTAAACCACCACTGTATCACAAAGCATACCAATTTAAGCTGGGCAGTCGTTCGTTCATGGGACTTTCGCCCTCTTCACATACCCAGCCCCGCATGACAAAATGAGTTAGCAAGCAGATAACATTGATCTAATGATGATTAGGCTAATGGAGTATGATATTTTTTTGTTTCAAGTGTTTCACCGTCGCGACGGTGACACGTAGCTCATCAAGTTCGTGGCTGGCATGCCATTGTGTATAAGTGCAAAGTGTACTAAGAATGTAATGGACATTTCCACAATTATGTTGAACATAAAAAGCCTCCGTGCCATAATTTAGAGAAATGAGAAAGGCACAATTGCACCGCTAGGTGGATTAAAACAGGTTTTTATTGAAGAGTTCGGAAATTAGTATAAACAAATTGAATATTTTTATATCTCGATCCATTTTTTACTTTCTAAATATTTAGAATCATGTTGGAAAGATGGTGTAAAAGATTCATATGGGAGTATGAATACTTCATGAGATATTTCAATAATACCAATAAAGCAAGGCTACTTTATAGTAGACACCCTGTGATAGAAACTTACAAAATGGTTTGTAAATCTGATGTGAATTTTGTTTGGTGATGGCAATGCCCTGTTTTTAAACATACGCCCTAATCGAACCCCCTGGAACTGTTACTGTTGAGGTATTGGTGCGGTAGTCTAGTACATAATATGCTAACTCTTATCATAGGCTTTGTTCAACAAGCTGAGCCACCCTAGGGACTGAAATATACCTCTATGAAGTGGTTATATACAAAGTTGTGGCGAAAAAGTGAGCTAAGTTCGTGATTTTTTTAAAGTGCTTAATGCAAATTAAGCACTTTAAAAAAATCAAAGTTCCCAAGAGATCCGGTAGCGCGGTTATCGTGCATTCTGTTCTTTGTGCAGAATAATGCGGAAATGCCTCCTTTCGAAATCAACAGGCTGTGTAGCGAAAGTATGAAAATATTTGGAACTTCATGTAAAAATTGTCTTTGTTCCAGTACCGAGTCAATTGGAAGTACTGAGCAAACAGGGAGAAAGTTATCCCGGAAGTCGCTTCTTGTTCTTCCTTTGGTACTATCGATACAGTTGAATTTTACAGTTTTCAACTGAATCGATCATCGGTGTAAATAGGAGCGTGTATTTTCTACTGCTGTTTTCTCCGAAACGATCACATGTAGTACTGGAACAAACCTATACATTGCTCCAAAACAAAAATTAAACCTTGCAGAAAAGTAGTTTTAGAATATTTAAAATAAATCCGAACAGAGAAGATTATTCTTGAGACAGAGGTTGCTTGACTCAGAAAGCAACTTACAAAAATGAAGAGGCATGAAGATATTTTTCGTAATGTCCAACAACGAATATATATTATTTTGTTTTTCTGTATTCCGATGGAAAAAAAACGTTAGGATCGTTTAAATGCGGATATAAAGACTAAATCTTTGATTTTTCCAGAAGCATGAAATTGGTACATAATATAGAATATTTTAATCAGAACAAATATACGACCGAAACAAAACCAATATTTTGGAAACATTGGTCGAGTGGGGGTATGTCGTTTTCAACAGGGATTAGTAAAATATAAGAAGAAGCCAGCTGGCGGATCCTATCCTAGATAGATACCACAACGGCATCTGCAAGCTGCCCTAGCGTGATGGAATTGACAATACATTTGTCAATGTCATTCACTTAAAAATTGTAGAGAAGGGCGCTTAGACATGAGCCCTGGGGAAGGTCCACGTAGCTAATTCGTGATGTCGACAAATAATTTTGCGAAAAATACATATGTTTTTCAGACAACAAGCCCCCTGAGTCAGTAAGAAAACTGATGCCATCTGCTTTTTGCTAGCATATGCCATTTGAATTCCTGTTAAGAGCAACGCAAGGCAATCGTTCGTCTCTTTGCCTTTACGAAAGCCAAATTGTGTATCTGACAGTAAGTTATTTGCTTCGGCCCAATTGTCGAGACAGAACAGGACCATTTTCTCGATTAACTTCCGAATAGAAGAGAGCATTTCAATCCGTCCATACAAGTTGTGATCGGAGGCTGTTCTTCTTGTTTTTTTTATGGCGTGGACCTTCACTTGCCTCCAGCCATGAGGGACAAGGTTACTCTTAAGAAACATACTAAATTAATTCAACAAACGTCTCTTGGCAGATTCTTTAACAAGTAAAATTTCATTATGTCTGGTCCTGGGGCATTATTGTTACATTATCGTCCGCGGGGGGAAGCGGCGCGGTAGATCTTCTGTGCCGGGGCGGAATCCGTACAAACCTTCTTGGCGAAATCGAATGTCCAACTCTCTCGTTAGTACTGTTTCAGGTTCGGTTTCTCTCATTAATCCGTCAACGAACCAGCGACAGTAAGGGTTTGTTGGCTTTCATAAAAAATTTCATTGGCTCAGGTAACCCGCCATTCCGGTTGATCTTGTACGCCGGTGGCCTTTTTCGCGTACACGTTTCAACACTTTTTGTCCCACCACGGGTTGGGAGACCTTCCACGAGAGTTCGCGTTTGGTACACGTTTTCTGAGCTTGAATAGCGGTGTCGAGAATAAAGCCACCTAAGAAGCCGTACTCTTCCTCTGGAGGAAGGTCTTGCATGGACTCGAGTTTACCGGATGCAGGATGCTTAGCTCTTCCAATCACTGTTTCGTTTGAGGTCAGACGAAATATTGATTGTACTCGTTGGTCTTAAGCCGTTAGCAATAGTGATTAAAATTGACACAGGATCGCTGCCGTGTCGATCAGGAATTACCTTCCACATGCAATCTAACCGAGTCGAGCAGAGGGACAAGTCTAAGGAGCTTGGGCGCGCTGGGGGAGCAGGGATCCGTGTCATTTCACCGGTGTTCAAAATTGTCAATGGAGTTATCACAAAGTTTTTGGAGTGAGGTAGATTTCGATTATCATTATCATGAAAGCAATTCCATGCTATGCCGTGGGAGTTAAAATCAACTAAAACTAAGTTCAGTGCGGGAAAGAGTTCTGCATTGTCGCAAGATCTTCAATGCCTGGTGTCGAGGGAAGGTTAATTCTATTGAAAAAATAGCACATTTTGATCCCCAAAAGTACTCTTCCGTAAGAGTGTTCTCGATCCAAGCAAATAAAATTAAAATCTATTTCTGAAGTACGTCATGTTTCGCATAATAAATTTTAAAAGGATCGAGTTTCGGGATAATGTTTTTTTAATGCTACTGTTAAACAGTGATCAAATCCGTGACCTCGTTCGAATTAGCTATCGAAGGATACAATCGCTGAAAGGAGGGGCTATTTTGCAGTCAACTGCATTAAGAATGTTTTTATTGCAGTGAGAAAGCTTACCAGGATGCTTTTAAGAGGGTGTTCTGTAACAATACGGTCCACAGTGCTGGGAACTTCTTTTCTGAGCTCAGGTTTCGGAGACCAGGAGCTGTTTGCTTCGGTTTTGCACCAGTAAGTACTGTTATTTTGGAGGACATTAAAGAGACACCTTCTGAACATTACAACGAATCTTAGGAGAGGAAAAGTTCCTCCTTTTTCTATTGCTTCTAGGCGCAGCAGAAGATGTTCCCTCCTGGTGTTCATCAGAGTCACCATCGTCAGTAGACAAGCCAGTATAGATTTTTGTAGAGACTTGTGGCTTAGCTATTTAAAGCAGCATTTCTGCGAAAGATCCCTTAGAGGGTCCCTGAAGGGAACTCTTCAGTTTCTCTCCGCACTGTATCATCATGTCGGGAGATTATGTTGATTTCCCCCACTGTAAAGATACTTTTCGACACCCCTCCCCCAGGAGTCATCCACATGATTCTCATCGCATTTCCCACAACGAACCTTATTGCTACAATGGGAGGCTGTGTGTCCTGATTGTTTACAATTTTTGCATTTCATTACCCGTGGCACAAAAAGGCGAACAGGTAGACGATCATTGTCAAAGAGGAGGTAGGTAGAGCAAAACCGACGAAGGTCACCCGATAAGAGTCTAAGTTGACGTATGACGTATTCCTGTCAGCTGCCACTGATGTTGAATGCAAACATCCTGTATCTTCCCTGACTGAAGCATGGGGTCTTTAACCCTTGATAAGGCCGAGAGTTTGGGGCTAATAATGAATGTTATATTAATGGAAACACGGTTCTTTCACTTAGTTTAGAATCTACATTTATTTCGTAATAAAAACTGTTTTGAAAAAGGTGGCGATATAGTTGCCACCGCCCGGTAAACACATTTTATGAAACTCTATTTCTTAAGGATAGTATAGGAAGAAATCCAAACGAAAGCTTAAGCTAGCTACCGTTATGCCCGTTTTTATGTAACCATTTTTGTTATTGCTAGATTCACTGTTTTTACCTCCATCTCTGTTCAGGCCAGTGCTCAGGACATTTTTAAGGGGGTTGGTTTTATTCGTTTCTTACAAAAGAAGGGTATAGCAACCCTCAAACTTTGAAGATCTTTTCTCAGGTCTGGAGGCCCTATTCTTTTGTATCAATCGACTCAGCTCAACAAATTGGGACAATGTCTGTTATCGAGAAGGAATCTTGAACAGACAGTGCTGCCTGTGGCTCGTGGCAGTGCGGATTACTGCAGTGATTTATAGTAAGCTTACCGACTAAACCTAAACCTCTTGTTCCTTCCAGCCTTCAACTTACGCAGTCACCGTTAGGTATTACCTCAGTAGGGATTGTGTGTTTACTCTTTTTATATTGTGTTAATTGTTCGTAGATTTCCCATTGCTGTTGTTTTTTGCTTGCTGTCCAACTTTCGCGCTATATCTAACTTGCTGATGTCTACTGTAAATATCGTCACCTGCCGAGACGCGAAACGATCCAGAGGTGCTGACCTTAATGACCGACATGTCTTTGCAACTACCTTTCTTGGCGCTAGTCGTTTCGAATTATCCTATTTAGCTGGTGCTGAGCGGGGTACTCTCACAGGAATAGGAATTTTTGCTTACCCATTCCCGTTTTCGTAAACCATTTAGCTCTCAGGCACTAGGACAGACCACAGGCGGTGGTATTTTTTTGGATGATCTTATCCCGATTTCTCTGACTTCGTGTTGTTTGTTTGTTGTTTTTCATCCATAGCTGATGTTGCAAGCTCAGAAAGAAGGGAAACATTTCAAAAGTAATTCAAAGCCTTCATTGGAATGGGTTTGAGACAACTATATTGCCACCTATTTAGATTCATTTTATTTTGATCTTTGTATTTTTTGCAACTCAAGAACCGCGTTTTCGGATAAAAAATACTTGTTTTTACAAATTTTGATCACCAACTTATAGGGTGTAGAGTATTTTATTCAAAATCGAGTTAATTGTATTGTCCATGCAGGAAAAGAAAAGGTGACAATATAGTTGCCACTGTCTTATAAAGGGGTAAAACAGCTAACATGAGGACGACCGCGTCACATTCAACCCGATTAGATGGTACATATACACTATACTCCTTTGCAAAAGGCCCGTAGCCAGCAATATAATTTGCGTGCTTCAAATTATTTTCCTCCACCCGAAACTTATCAGGGCTAATTATTGATGTTTCTGTCACCGCCGAATATTGCTTCATCAGAACTCGAAAAATCTGCAATAGATCCAAACATTTCTTGTCTTCGGTCCGGAAAAGTTTACAAATGGCCCGGTTGCGGAGGGTGGGTTCGTTTTTAGTCGGGGAGGTGATTTTATTGCGACATCCATCTCGCCTTGAGGCAAACCATTATCAACGAAAGCCGTTTTTGCACGGGTTGTATTATAGTCATGAATGAGGAATATACAGTCGTGATTCACTGGTTGGCCCACAGCCTATGTCCAACTAACGAATTTGATTCGCTAGTTGGACCAACTGACAAATGTCAAAAACTCTCCAAAGAAGACGTTAGTAGTGTAAAAGATTAATAAATAGATTGTCAAAGCAAATTTGACATGAGATTTTGGCGTTCAGATGTTTTTCAGTTGGACAAAGGTCCAACGACACGGCACGAAATATTATCTGTCATTCTGCCCGAGACTTGCGCGCTATTCATTCAACTTTCAGCCAAAATATCTTATGAAGGTTGCAATGATGTTCGGAAGGATTATTTGAAAACATCCATACCATGAAAAAATCATATAGGATGAAATACTCTTGCTTATAACACTAAACTTTTGCACTCTCTTCCTTTTACTACGTGATGAAGCTACAATATGCACATATTTGTATCACATATACTTATCTATACATCACACTTACTTTCACTTTGAACACACGTACATATTACATTTTCAATGATAAAGTGCAGCGAAAATTATTTTTTATTAAAATTTTTTTTGAGGACCTCACAAAAATAGGTCTTGCCAAGAACCTTCCAAACAAGTATTCTAAACAAAAAATATAATTTTATTGGTTTTGTGACAACTCAGAAAAGGTATCTAAAGCTTTTGGTATCGGTTTTAATCATACTTCTCCTACAGGTTAAACCATTTAAAATTTTATTAGCCAGAAAATTACTATGAGATGTTGTTCCTCTGTCATAATAATAATTTTATAATGAGAGGTTGGTTAACTTGTTTGCAATATCAGCCAGGGTATTCAGATAAATTCAATTTTCTTGAACGATATAGACACTGTGGGTATACAGAATAACTTTTGAACCAGAAGTCGTAGCCTATTACTTTTCTTGGAAAAGTTGAACACTGTACTAGTATCTGCCGGAGATAGCATTGTACATTTTTTAGAACATATAGGAAACTGTCTACACAAATTTAAATATGAAAATTTGTGCCACCCTAGTAGTCATATGTTTGTTAAACATGTATGTGAAAATAGTTAAAACTGACGAAGCTACGGCATTTATCTTGAAATGTATCCAGTGAAAATGTAATCGTGCACAGAGCATTCGCACGATTGATTTGTTTAGAAATATTTCCTAAATTATGAACGAAGGGTTTTGCATACAAAGATGAATAACTTTTATAAGCATAAAACATTATTTTCATCCTAATTATTAGCGAATTTCCCCAAAATTCCACGCGGCCTTTCCCGATTGAAAGGAACGGCCGCGCTCCATGATACGCCGCGCTTAGCCCATCTGTCATAATATCGCGATTTTGCATAACGAAGGGCTAAATAAATATGAACCAACAGGTCTGTGCCACAAAAGGAGAAGGGCTAAAGGATAACACATATTGTTCCAGAAAACAGCACTGCGTTATGCAACGTTTTGTGCAGGTTGATTATACCAGGTGCAAGTGGTGCCAAATTCACAACGTTCATTCTGAATTGAAAAGTCCTTTTAGATTACAGAATTGATAAAATTGGTTAAATGAGATAAACTAATCAATCAAATTCTGTTTTAAAAATTGTGCTTGTGTTTAAAACAAAATGGGAGGCTTATTATTACCGCTACATACTAAATTTCAAGCGCAAATAGCAAATACAATTGCTAGTTACACCAAAAGCTTACTGGCAACCTTACAGCGGCATTTAAGAAACAGTTGGTGCGGCGTGTACGTTTCAGTGAATCTCTCAATAAAAATTCCAACGTATAGGACGAACTTGTTAATAATTATTGGAGTATACCAAATATCAAACGTAGTTAATTTAATCGTGCGTGCAAACGCGAAAAAGACGGGAGCGGACTTGGTGGGCACAATGTCAGAACCACCACAACGAATTCTCTAGACTATAAATGGTATTGGTTTTAAATTTCAAAGCAAAAACGTGATTGGAACACTTCAGCGAACCACCTGTTTTTTTCTTTTTTCCAATGCGGGTGGGGGGGGGGGGGGGGAGGGCATGTCATGTTTGTTCTTAAACGACTTTTTTCTTCGCTCCAAAGAACGTTGCAGTAGCTCTGTGTAAAAGTTTGAGCTTAGAGATGCAAAGAGGCATGAGTTTCGGGCTTCCGAGTTTTGTTTTTTTTTCATGAGCTGTATAAGTATAGTCAAACATGAAATTTCAGAAACAACTAACATACCGCGTAGTAGCACAGCACCGGCTGGCTGGCTGGCTTGATTGCAGAGGGGAAGGAGCTATCTGACCAAGAACTTATTTCTCATAACAGTTCGATATGGCTTAAAGCCGCAGGCAAATTACTCTTACGTATGTGTTGGTGACCATACTGACATAAAAAGAAATTCGCGTTAAAATAATTTACCCAAGAGACTTGAACCGACAATCATTGTCTCACCGAAGACACCCCTTTACTAACTGAGCTAACGCGATACATAACAGCGTGATGGCAAAGTGGCATACATAAGTTTCGCTTGAGCGTGAACGATCTAAGCGCAGAGCTTCTGCTCGTGCATGCATGGGTATGGGACATTGCAAGATGACGCCGTATAAGTAAAAATGCTCGAAAAAATGACAGCTCAGCGAGCTTGTTTACATGGACTTCGAAATTTTTTTATTCCGATTCAGTGCAAGTGAGCGTGTCATATCTTCGAGCATTTTTACTCATATGACGTCAACTTGCAATGTCCCATACCCATGCCATGCACGGGCCGCAGCTCAATACGCTTGAATCGTTCACGCTCAAGCGAAACTTATGTATGTCACTTTGCGGAAGACTCTGTCATGTATCGCTATAGCACAGTTAGTAAAGGGGTTTCTTTGGTGAGATATTGATTGTCGGTTCAAATCTTGGTAATTGTTTAACGCGAATTTATTTTTATGTCAGTTGGTCACCAACGCATACGTAAGAGTTATTTACCTGCGACGTCAAGCCATACCGAACTTTTGAATGAGAATGAAGTTCCGGGCCAGAGAGCTCCTTTCCCCTCTGCAATCAAGCCAGCCAACCAGCCAGCTGTGCTACTAACGGTAAAGGAGACCCGGGGCTAGTTGGCGGTGTTTTCAGTTTTCATTTTTTACTGCTTTGACTTTGGTAGATCTTGCAAAATAGAACACGTTGCATGAAATAGTGGACTGTTGGCAACATCTCTGAATTTTATTAAAATGTTTGATACGTTGTCTTCATTTCTAGAGACAAAAAAAGTAACGCGGAAAAGCCGCCAACTTACCCCAGCCTCGGGGTAAGTTGGCGGTATGCATGGGGTAAGTTGGCGGACTGCCAGAAAATAAGCAATTCATTAGGAATACAATCACATAAGTGGTCCATATGTAATGTGCCGATTGTCTTTTCAATAAAACTGTATAGTATTCGACATATCTCATTATATTTCAGTTTCAATACCCTGTCATTTTGACTTCGACGCGTACTCCATATTCAAAAGCAAATTTACGAAATTCTTCAGGCGTTTGGCTGAAATAATTGTCCATTTCATTGACGAGAGACATAAGAAAAAGTTTCTCTTACTTTGGAGTGAATTCCAGAAATAAAAATATATTATGACTATTTTTGCACTATTAATAGTACCGCCTACTTACCCCGTGTGCGTTACCGCCAACTTACCCCAACCGTATATTTTATAAAAAAGGATTTAAAAAATTACTTTTGGGTATGAATAGGCATAATATCTATACGGATGCTGAAGCCTCTTTTCACGCACTACCGAAAAATATAATCGTTCGGGACCTTAAATTACACAAAATGTTTAAAATTAAGAAAATTTACAAATTATGCTCAAAAACACAATTTTGTCCACAGCTTCTACAAAACATAATGTTTCGCAACAAAAACACATTGGATAATGCGTTTCACATTACTTAAGGTACACAACGAGAGACAACGCTTTATGTCTAATAGAAACGGAGAAAAGGGGGTTCCGCCAACATACCCCAACCGCCAACTAGCCCCGGGCTCCCCTATATTATTTGTTTCTGAAATTTTATGTTTGACATATAAGCTGATGAAAAAAATATTAACAAAACTCGGAGGAGCGAGAACTCATGCCTCTTTTTATCTCTAAACCCCAACCCTTACACAGAACTACTGCAACGCTCTAAGGAACGAAGAAAACAGTTGTTTAGGGACGATTCATAAATTACATAACGCTTTTAGGGGGAGGGGGTACGACAAGTTGTGACATGTTGTGGCATAGGGGGAGGGGGAGTAAGCTAGATAGTTACGTAATATGTTTTCACCGAAGAAAAAAAATTTCAATGAATAACATAATAGAAGAGGGGGGGGATGGAGACATTTGTGACAATTTGTTACATGGGGGAGTCAATTTTGGGCAATTTTTACGTTACGTAATTTATTACGTATTACGTATTATTTATTTATTAGCCACAAGCATGACATGCCCGGCGCATGTGCACCGCATTGTCTAAAAGAAAAAAGAGAAGAAACAGGTGGCTCACTGAAGTGTTCCAATCACGTTTGTGCTTGGAAATTTAAAGCCATGGCCATTCTCAATGATAGGTAAGGGACCATTCATAAATTACGTAACGCAAAAATTGCCCAAAATTGTCTCCTTTTTCCCCCCATGTAACAAGTTGTCATAAATTTCTCTATCCCCCCTCCCCTATTACGTAACAAATTCCTCGAAAAAAAATTGTTTCGTAACGATCTGGCTTACTCCCTCTCCCCCATATGTCACAACTTTTCGTACCCCCCTAAACGCGTTACGTAATTTATGAATGGTTCCTAATCACCAGATGGAACTTTCTAAATGGAGCCTAACTTTGCAGGGATGATTGCTTTCGACGATAGCATGTTTTTGTTACAGCTCAGCAAAACAAAAAAAAGTAAAATGCTACAAGCTACCCAAAAAAAATTTTGTTGTTAAAATTTCCAAAAATAGTTAAAATTTGTTTAATGAAGATTACCACTAAACACAAACACTTTCAGCTTCAATTTCCTTTAACAGAAAGCTACGATTATTCAAACAATGTGTGTGTATGAAAGGTGTGAGCGTTGGGAAGAAATACTAGTGCGGATGACAACAGACAATCATGTTTTAGTAGTTTTATTTAGATTTTTAAAGAGACAGCCTAGAGGCGGTGTTAGGAACTAGAGGGTTATTTTGATTAAAACCATAACATCCACCAGTAAAATCTAACATCCGGACGATTAACATTGCTGTCGTTTGTTTTGTTTTTTGTGACATTTGACGTACTAATGAAAGTTTAATTTGTCTTCAAATGCTGTACATAATCGTACAAATAATAACCTGTCATTATAAAGTGAAGAAAAAATGTATTTATGGAGAAAGTCGCAGGGGATCGGTTTTATTCGTAATTCCCCTAAAATTACTAGCCGTAACTCGGTGAACTTATGGCACTCAGAAGAAGTTCATGTATGTTATATTTCAACCAAGTGACTGTCTGTTGGTACGGCATGGTTCGAAAACACGCTACGGAGTAAACAAATGGTTGGTGGTAATTGGCCGGTTCAAGCCCATTCCGCTACCTCCCTGTTTTTTTCTGGTTCTTTTTTTTTTTTTTCTAATTACGATATGATGTTCATATCGCGATGTTATATTTGAAAGATGCTTTTTGTTAGATATATTTGAACGACACGTTTTACTACATTAGATTCAATGAAAATTTACAGGTTTCTTTCAAATTGATGTAAAATGACTGATGCAACTAGCATAGCAACATAAGTGGCCTTAATGTTCAGATGTTATCGTCATAAACAGCCAGATTTGAAGGGCATTAGTTTTGGCTCTTGATTTTTTTGCTGCCTGTAAGCGGAATCGATAGTATTAATTAATAAGGGAAAGTTCCCGGTTATGGCATATCTGTTATTTCTGGTGTGTGGCACGCTTTATTGCATTTTTGACAAAGTTATATTCTAAGCTTTTAGGTTTATGATGGTATTACCAAATACAAATATGTTTTGTGAATTTGTATTTGGTATTACTATCATTATCGCTGGATTTTTTTCTAATTACGATATGATGTTCATATCGCGATGTTATATTTGAAAGATGCTTTTTGTTAGATATATTTGAACGACACGTTTTACTACATCAGATTCAATGAAAATTTACAGGTTTCTTTCAAATTGATGTAAAATGACTGATGCAACTAGCATAGCAACATAAGTGGCCTTAATGTTCAGATGTTATCGTCATAAACAGCCAGATTTGAAGGGTATTAGTTTTGGCTCTTGATTTTTTTGCTGCCTGTAAGCGGAATCGATAGTATTAATTAATAAGGGAAAGTTCCCGGTTATGGCATATCTGTTATTTCTGGTGTGTGGCACGCTTTATTGCATTTTTGACAAAGTTATATTCTAAGCTATTAGGTTTATGATGGTATTACCAAATACAAATATGTTTTGTGAATTTGTATTTGGTATTACTATCATTATCGCTGGATGCTCCGTACAAACATTTTTGGGTTCAATCAAAATGCGCTCCAGGTTCGCAGACTCTGTCTTTCTGGTGTTTAATGACAGATATCGCCAAACTTACTCACCTGCAATATACTGCTCATGATCACATATTTGTCATATATTTGGGATTATTAATTTTTATCTAAATGATTTGTGATCATGGGCAGTAGAACTTGCTGCAGTTTGGCTGAATTTTCTATTGAATACTCATTAGCTCTGAGATACTTACTATATCTGAAATTTTAAGCAGAATAATATTTTTTCGAAATTGCTTATGGTAAACGAAATTGTAAACTTTTGGTTGGTTAGTGAACATAAACAGTGTTGAGTTTTAAAATGTTATTTTTGTGCTCTGTATTAATAGCGTCTAAACCATTGGTTTTGCGGTTAGTTCGGAAAATTTTCGTTATTTCCAAACGCGTTTTTTCGATTCCAAACAAATTCAAATAGAGACTTACTCTATTCAGTAAAGTTGTAACTAATTCTAATACCAACAAAGGAATTTGTTGAGAACACTTGTAAAGTCATGAAGGGGCTGATCATGGTATGTTGATGTCGAGATTCTATGTATGAATAAATGTTGGGTTAACCAAATCGGTTAAAATATTGTCATGATTTAATCACTGTAGTGTAGTGAGCAGCGTAATGTTTTGTTTGATCAGAAGCACAAGTTCCAGTATTCTAGCTCCCACTCCCTCAGACCGCCAAAGCTTTAGGGCTTTATGACAAAATTATGATTTTTTCAATATTCAAACCGCAAGTCAATATATTAATGTGATGTTATGTAATATATTTTTGCATTTGCGAAATTGTTTATTAATTACAAATACCTTCAAACTGATCTAATTGACTGACATTGTACTTTGAGGAATCTAATTTTTCGAATTTGCCCAGTATTCTTTTTGTTAACTTCTAATTTTATCAGATTGTCATATCACAATAATTAGTCTACAGTATCGAAATAGTAGGCCTAGGTCGTATTTAATATTCCAAATAACAATTGGCTTATTAAATAGAATCAGTCAGTAAAAATGATTTTATGGAAACATGATTTTGTGAGGCTAAAAAAGTCACCTTTCTCCTAACGTTACTAGAGGCAAACACTGATTGTCTACCTTTTGAGATACTGCGCGCCATTTGTGGAATTCTGCAGAAACGGTTAGAGATACGATCAAACCGACTAAAAATTCACCCTTTAGGGTAACAAAATTGCCTATTCACCCTGAAAAAAAATTAAATTAAATTTTTTTTATTGGTCGTTATTGGGATTCAATCGCCCTCACCTTTATAATTTTAGCGCGAACATAGCGTTGCTGTCTCTAATATGTACCGTTCGAACCGTTCTGTCCCGCCCCAACGCCCCGTTACCATACCATTAACTTATAGGGTAATGAGCTTATTTTCACCATGTTTCTATTTGCAATATATGGGAAATTCATACTAGCGCCCAATACAGTCTCGGAGTGTCGTGCGAACTATGAGAATATCGGACTTGCGCCCTAGGTAGTTTAAGAGAGCCCTGCGACCTATGCGAATATCAAACTAGTGCCCGAGAGACTCTGAGAGCGCCCTGCGAGCAATATGAATATCATGCTGGCGTCCCATATAGTCGCTGTGAGCTATGAGAAGCACCCCAGCGAGTGCGGAAGCGCTCTCCGAGCTATTTGAATATCAGACTAGTACTCCAGAGAATCTTACAGCGCCCTACGAACTATGAGAATATTAGACTAGCGCCCTAGCGAGTTTAAGAGCGCCCTGCGAACTATGTGAAAATGGTAAAAGCACTCGAGAGAATCTAAGACCACCCTGCAATCCATGAGAATATTAAACTAGCGCCCCAGAGAATTTGTAAGTGCCCAGTAAACTAAGAGAACATCAGACTAGTAACCTAGAGAGTTTGAATGCGCCCTGCGAGCTATGGGAATATCATACTAGTGTCCCAGAAAATCGAAGAGCGCCCAGCGAGATATGTGAATATCATACTAGCGCCCCATAGAGTCTCGGAGCGCCGTGCGAACTATGAGAATATCGGACTTGCGCCCTAGGGAGTTAAAGAGAGCCCTGCGACCTATGCGAATATTAAACTGGTGCCCGAGAGACTGAGAGCGCCCTGCGAGCAATGTGAATATCATGCTGGCGCCTCATAGGGTCATATTAGCACCATAGGGAGCTTTAGAGCACCCTGTGAGCTATGAGAAGCACCACAGCGAGTGCGGAAGCGCTCTCCGAGCTATGGGAATATCATACTAGCGCTCTAGAAAATCTTAGAGTCTCGGAGCGCCGTGCGAACTATGAGAATATCGGACTTGCGCCCTAGGGAGTTTAAGACAGCCCTGCAACCTATGCGATGCCCGAGATACTCTGAGAGCGCCCTGCGAGCAATGTGAATATCATACTGGCGCCCCATAGAGTCATATTAGCTCCCTGTGAGCTGTGAAAAGCACCCCATCGAGTGCGGAAGCGCTCTCCGAGCTATGGTAATATTATACTAGCGCTCCAGAGAATCTTAGAGCGCCCTACGAACTATGAGAATATTAGAATAGCGAGTTTGAGAGCGCCCTGCGAATTATGTGAATATCGTAAAAGCGCTCGAGAGAATCTAAGAGCGCCCTGCAATCTATGAGAATATTAGACTAGCGCCCCAGAGAATTTGTAAGCGCCCGGCAAATTAAGATAACATCAGACTAGTAACATAGAGAGTTTTGTGAATATCATCTTAGCGCCCTGAAGAGCTTGAGAGCGCCCTGTGAGCTATGATACTACGTATCACACTGAGGCCCTAGCGAGCATGGAACCACTCTTCGAACTATGGGAATATGATACTGGTACCCCAGAGAATCTGAGAGCACCCTACGAACTATGGGAATGTCAGATTAGCGCCCTAGCGAGTTTGGGAGCGCCCTGCGAGCTATGGAAATATTATACTGGCGCCAGAGAGAATCTGAGAGCGCCATGCGAGCGCTGAGAATATAAAGCTAATCTAGAGAGTTTGAGAGCGCCCAGCGTGCTATGCGAATATTATGCTGGCGCTCGAGAGAATCAAAGAGCGCCCTACGAGCTATGTGAATATCATACTTGCGCCCTTTAGAGTCATACTAGCGCCCTAGATAGCCTGAGAGCGTCCTGCGAGCTATGAGAATATCATTATAACACCCCAGCGTGGAAGCGCTCTCCAATCTATGTGGATATCACAATAGCACCCCATAGGGTCTCGGAGCGTACTGCGGGCTATGAGAATATCAGACTAGCGCCAATGTGAGTTTTAAAGTACCCGGCGAGCTATGGGAATATCACACTGGCGCCCCAGAGAATCTGAGAGCGCCCTGCAAACTATGAGAATATTAAACTAGCGCCCCAGAGAATTTGTAAGTGCCCAGTAAACTAAGAGAATATCAGACTAGTAACCTAGAGAGTTTGAATGCGCCCTGCGAGCTATGGGAATATCATACTAGTGTCCCAGAGAATCGAAGAGCGCCCAGCGAGATATGTGAATATCATACTAGCGCCCCATAGAGTCTCGGAGCGCCGTGCGAACTATGAGAATATCGGACTTGCGCCCTAAGGAGTTAAAGAGAGCCCTGCGACCTATGCGAATATTAAACTGGTGCCCGAGAGACTGAGAGCGCCCTGCGAGCAATGTGAATATCATGCTGGCGCCTCATAGGGTCATATTAGCACCATAGGGAGCTTTAGAGCACCCTGTGAGCTATGAGAAGCACCACAGCGAGTACGGAAGCGCTCTCCGAGCTATGGGAATATCATACTAGCGCTCTAGAAAATCTCAGAGTCTCGGAGCGCCGTGCGAACTATGAGAATATCGGACTTGCGCCCTAGGGAGTTTAAGACAGCCCTGCAACCTATGCGATGCCCGAGATACTCTGAGAGCGCCCTGCGAGCAATGTGAATATCATACTGGCGCCCCATAGAGTCATATTAGCTCCCTGTGAGCTGTGAAAAGCACCCCATCGAGTGCGGAAGCGCTCTCCGAGCTATGGTAATATTATACTAGCGCTCCAGAGAATCTTAGAGCGCCCTACGAACTATGAGAATATTAGAATAGCGAGTTTGAGAGCGCCCTGCGAATTATGTGAATATCGTAAAAGCGCTCGAGAAAATCTAAGAACGCCCTGCAATCTATGAGAATATTAGACTAGCGCCCCAGAGAATTTGTAAGCGCCCGGCAAATTAAGATAACATCAGACTAGTAACATAGAGAGTTTTGTGAATATCATCTTAGCGCCCTGAAGAGCTTGAGAGCGCCCTGTGAGCTATGATACTACGTATCACACTGAGGCCCTAGCGAGCATGGAACCACTCTTCGAACTATGGGAATATGATACTGGTACCCCAGAGAATCTGAGAGCACCCTACGAACTATGGGAATGTCAGATTAGCGCTCTAGCGAGTTTGGGAGCGCCCTGCGAGCTATGGAAATATTATACTGGCGCCAGAGAGAATCTGAGAGCGCCATGCGAGCGCTGAGAATATAAAGCTAATCTAGAGAGTTTGAGAGCGCCCAGCGTGCTATGCGAATATTATGCTGGCGCTCGAGAGGATCAAAGCGCGCCCTACGAGCTATGTGAATATCATACTTGCGCCCTATAGAGTCATACTAGCGCCTTAGATAGCCTGAGAGCGTCCAGCGAGCTATGAGAATATCATTATAACACCCCAGCGTGGAAGCGCTCTCCAAGCTATGTGGATATCACAATAGCACCCCATAGGGTCTCGGAGCGTACTGCGGGCTATGAGAATATCAGACTAGCGCCAATGTGAGTTTTAAAGTACCCGGCGAGCTATGGGAATATCACACTGGCGCCCCAGAGAATCTGAGAGCGCCCTGCAAACTATGAGAATATCAGACTACCCTACAAAGTTTGAGAGCACCCTGCGAGCTATTGGAATATCATGCTGGCGCTCGAGAGAATCTGAGAGCGCCTCGCGCGCTATGCGAATATCATACTAGCGCCCCATAGTCATACTAGCGTCCTAGAGAGCTTAAAATCGATTTGCGAGCTATGAGAATAGTATACTAGCGCCCTAACGAGCATGGAAGCGCTCTCCGAGCTATGGGAATATCACACGAGCAGCCCAGAGAGTCTGAAAGCACCCTACGAACAATGAAAATATCAAACTAGCCCCTAGTGAGTTCGAGAGTGCCCTACGAGCTATGAGAATATCATGCTGGCGCTCGAGAGAATCTGAGAGCGCCATGATATGCTGGCTGCGAGATATGTGAATATCATTCTAGCACCCCATATAGCCATACTAGCGCCCTGCGAGCTATAAGAATACCATACTAGCGCGTCAGCGAGTGTCAAAGCGCTCTCCGAGCTATGGGAATATCATACTGGCATTTTAGAGAGTCCGAAAGCGCCCAGCGAACAATGATAATATCAGACTAGCGCTCTCAAGAGTTTGAGATTACCCTACGAGCTATGGGAACAAAATGTTTGCGCCAGAGAGAATATGAGAGCGCCCTGCGAGC
Source organism: Topomyia yanbarensis (assembly GCF_030247195.1). Lineage (NCBI taxonomy): Eukaryota > Metazoa > Arthropoda > Insecta > Diptera > Culicidae > Topomyia > Topomyia yanbarensis. The sequence goes on from NC_080671.1 coordinate 234,440,412, forward strand.
AATGGGAATATCATACTAGCGCCCAATAGAGCCATACTAACGCCCTAGAGAGTTTGAAATCGGCCTGGAGCTATGAGAATATTAAACTAGCGCCCTAGTAAGTTTTGGAGTGCCATGCGAGCTATGGGAATATCGTACTGGCGCTCCAGAGAATCCGAGAGCGCACTGCGAACTATAGGAATATTAGACTAACGCCCCAAAGAAGCTGTAAGCGCCCTGCGAACTATGAAAATATCGAACTACCGCCTGAAGAGTTTGGGCGCGCCCTGCGAGCTATTGGAATATCATACTGACGCTCGAGAGAATCTGAGAGCGTCCTGCCCTGGGAATACCATACTAGCTCCCCATACAGTTATACTAGCGCCCTAGAGAGCTATGAGAATATCGAACTAGCACCCTAGTGAGTTTGAGAGTGTTTATGCTAGCGCTCCAGAAAATTCGTGAGCGCCCTGCAAACTAAGAGAACATCGAACTAGCCCCCAAGAGAGCTCGAGAGCGTCCTGCAAGCTATGGGAATATCATGTTGGCACTCGAGTGTATCTGAGAGCGCCTCGCGAGCTATGTTAATATTTTATTAGCGCCCTATAATCATATTAGCGCCCTAGAAAGCTTGAAATCGATCTGCGAGCTATGAGAATATTATACTAGCGCCCCAGCGACCAAGGATGCGCTCTCCGAGTATCATGTAGCGCCCCAGAGAGTCCGAAAAAGAAGAATCTGAGAGCGCCCTGCGGACGATGAGAGTTTCATAATATCCTAGAGAGTGTGAGAGCGCCCAGCGTGCTATGGGAATGTTATGCTGGCGCTCTAGAGAACCTGCGAGCTATGTGAATACCATACTTGCGCCCCATAGAGTCATATTAGCGCCCTGGAGAGACTGAGAGTGCCCAGCGAGCTATGAGAATATCGTAATAGCACCCCAGCGAGTGTGGAAGCGCTCTCCGAGCTATGTGGTTATCACAATAGCACCCCATAGGGTCTCGGAGCGCCCTGCGAGCTTTGAAAATGACAAACTAGTGCCCTTGCGAGTCCGAGAGCACCCTGCGAATATCATACTGGCGCCCCATAGAGTCATATTAACGCCCTGTGAGCTGTGAAAAGCACCCCAGCGAGTGCGGAAGCGCTCTCTGAGCTATGGTAATATTATACTAGCGCTCCAGAGAATCTTAGAGCGCCCTACGAACTATGAGAATATTAGACTAGCGCCCTAGCAGGTTTGAGAGCGCCCTGCGAATTATGTGAATATCGTAAAAGCGCTCGAGAGAATCTAAGAGCGCCCTGCAATCTATGAGAATATTAGACTAGCGCCCCAGAGAATTTGTAAGCGCCCGGCAAATTAAGATAACATATTAGAGAGTTTTGTGAATATCATACTAGCACCCTGAAGAGCTTGAGAGCGCCCTGAGAGCTTTGAAAATGACAAACTAGTGCCCCTGCGAGTCTGAGAGCACCCTGCGAGCTATCGGAATATCATACTAGCGTCCTATGAGTTTTGCAAATATCATATTGGCGCCCCAGAGAGTGTGGAAGCGCCCTGCAAGCGATGGGAACATCAGACTATCGTCCGAGAGAATCTGAGAGCGCCTTGCGTGACTTGTAAGTATCAAACTAATGTTGAAACGCTCTGCGCGGTGTGGGAATATCATACTAGTGCTTTCAAGTATCTGAGAGTATCCTATGAGCATATCATACCAGTGCCCCATACAGTCTGGGATCGCCATGTGAGTTATGAAAATATCATACTAGCGCGGCAGGGAGTTTACAATACCCTACGAGTTTGAATAGATTCACAAAATTCCAATTAGCTGGGATCATTAAATTTGCCTTCCAGAATGATAAGGCCAACGGAATTTTTTTTTTTTGGCTCAAAAAATATTTTTTTTTCGGTTCCAGGAGCTGGTTAGTCGCCGACTAACCGTGACTAACCGCAACTACAGCACTGGTACAGGTTTAGATAATTTGTGCATTCTAATTAGTGAGAATACATCAGCCAATAATGGCCATTGTGTTGCTGGCTAAAAGGAACAGAAATGATTCGTCGCTATGAAACGACGATAGAGGATTATTTTTTTGCTTTTTTTTATTTGGCCTATTTGACAGGTATATCCCGGAATCAAAACAATGATGTTCCTACCACTGATGCCAGCGACAATCCTAATCTAGTGTTCTGTATCTACTGCAGTAAAGGATACAAATGTATGAAAGCGTCCAAAATAAGGAGGGGTCCAAATTTGGATGATTATTCTATCATTCGTTCATCAGCATCGTATTTCTATCTTCTTTGATTGCTGTGTAAATTCAATGTGAATTTTTCTACAGTAAATTTTAATGGACTCTTTCTCAAAAAGTATGCTACATAACTTTTTTTCGCGTACTTCCATTCCAATTTACTATAATTTTATACCAAATTAAGTCCTTATATTTTTCAGTTAAGACTATTTTGTAGCTTTTTCGAAGCTTTTTTGCCAAATACCACATAGTTTGACTCCCGTTCACTGCAATTGAAGTTTTTGCCTTTGGCTTATTGGCAAAATATTAGAGGAAAATACATTAAATGCTAGAACTTTCGAACTAGCCTTTAGAAAATTACACTTCATACATTTTTAAATGGAGCAATCTTAGTTTTTGAATGAGAATACATCTGTTTCTTGAAGAATGCGGAAGTTAGAGTTTTGAGATATATTGTCCGTAAAGCCTCCTATTTTTAAAAATCATTTCTGCTGTATGCTACAAATCATACATTTTTGCAGTTTTTCTAATGTTCAATAATTCTGTACCGGTTCAGACCGGACACCTGATTAGATGTAATGTATAGAGCAATTTTTTCGCCAAATATGGCGTCGTTCTTATTGATGAAATACAATATGTTTTTATTTCACTGTATTGGAATATATGCGCTACTATATAGAAGTACTGGTATTTCGACTTTAAATTTTTGTTGGTGAAATTCCTTTAAGAATGAAAGGTGGTTTTACTACGTAAAAGCGAAAATCATACATTTTATTTTCATATGTCAAAAGCATTGAAAATATGAAAATTTAAAGAAAAAAATTTGCAATTTCATTTCTTATTACATTTTTATTCCCCCTTTTTCAATTAACTGAAGAGTTGCTAAAATAAAAGTTTTCCTATTACTGCAGTAGAACGTTTTTGAATGTATAATGTTTGCCTTAAAATGTACGGAATTTTATTAATAGAAAATGAAAAGTTGATTTTTTCATAAACATTACATTCTGAGGAGTCTCTTAAAGTTAAATTTCGTGTGAATAAAAATAACATTTTATTATAAACTGTTACACAAATGAACAATTTTCCAACACTATTTTTTAAAAACGTTTTTAATCCACCTAACAGTGTGATGAGACATTTCTTATAACTCTTATCACTCTCTTCGGATATTATATCGTTTGAGAACATTTAGAACTTGATGCTTCGCGATGTTTTTGATAACACATACTACATGGGATAGTGGCAGGACTCAGAGAATCGCTCAAATCAGTATAGGACAACATCAGCGCTAGAAATCTCAAACCAAACCAATGGGAAAGCGAAAAAATGGCCCATAAAATAGACATACCAACGAATTATTGTTAATGCTCTGTTAATAAAATATCCAAATTGTGGTGGGAAAACTGAATTTTCCTGAAGGGGTTATATATTGTACTGAGCCAAAAAAAAATCGAATTTTTTTTTAATCGATTTGAAGTTTATACTTTACTCAAATTTCCAACGCGACTGAGAACTAAGAAATCAACGCTTTTTCTTGAAAAGGGCGATACTAGCAGTGATACCATTCAAAGAAAATCAACAGTGGTTGGTTTTATTTCCTATTTAAGAACTATTGTGTTTTTACATCCTAGATTGCATGATTCAGTGATCGAACCCCAGAACTTCATGAAGTATTTGAAATTATTAAATTGAAATTTGTTTTTGCTATTGAAATTGACAAAATGATAGTATCGCCCCTTTGGCAATTGTTTACTATTTCGGTCCCACCTATCAGCATTGAAGTATCGCCCCTAAGTTTTTTTACAATAATTACCGTTCTACACCACCGATTTCGTCCGTTTTTTTCAATAGCGATCATTGTTACTATTTACATCTGGTATCAGCTTGATAATCCTAAAAAATACGAAAATAACAGTTTCGCCTCTAAACTGCTAGCAAAAAAGTATCGCCCTGTTTGTTTGCATGGAGCGTGGAGGGCGAAACTTTAAATAAACAAACAAAAATACAGTTTCGCCCGTTGTATTTTTTGCTGTAGTTTAAGAAAGCAATATCGTAGAATCAAAATTTTTAGGTTAATTTGTTGCGTTTCAAAGCCCTCATTCGCATGTATGAAAAAAGCCTTATGATTACATTTGTAAGTATCGCCCTTTTCACAAAAAAGCATTGAAATGAAATCGCAGCTCCTGATGTCACGCTATCTCTGAAGTGCATGCGTGCATAGTTCCAAATTTTACTTCGACATTGACTTTTTCTAAAGGTGACTTCCCAGTAGTATCCTTGATTTAAATTATTATCGCTAATCCCAATGCCAAAGAACAAATAAAAACCTCTCTAAAACGAACCGTTTGGGAAAATCATCATCATTACCTGAATTTTCATTTTCACGAATCTTTTCGATAACCTTCCGTCACTTGCGTTAATGCACTGGGTGCACAATGCTCTGAAAATCTAGCGAAATCGTCTTAGGGCACCAGCGGGTCTAATTCAGAGCTATCTGCGCGGCGAGTTAAATCTGTAAGGAATACTAAAAATTAATTTCTATTCCATAATTTTCAGTTCAGCAATTCGAGAGATCGTGCTCACCGCAAGCCATGAAAAATAGACTACGTTGTGAAGCGATGGTTACTATTTATTAAAAATCACGGTTTAATAAAACATAAAACTATTAACAAATTTCAAAAAGTTTATAATTTTCACAAACTTATTAGGAAAAATTGTTTAATTAGCTTTCGTAATATTGTGTAGGAAAAAAGCTGAAAATTTCAGTATTTTCTCTATCTGCAACATATAAACCCTTAAGTATACCAATTAATTGGTATATGAATTGGAATAGGTTCGCCAAATTTTGGAAGAAATCTATAAAATAACCCCTTGAAAGCTACCTCAAAATTGTTGTAGTTCGATGCAATAAAAAAATCTCCAAAAATGAAATGTACCTATTAATGTGAAACACAGTGAATAATACATACAATAAAGACCCATTTTTATCAGTCTCATGGTGTATTTTAGGCTGCCAAAATGGGGACATTGACTAAAGCGGGCAATTTTTTTTTCTTTATAATAAACTGAAGCTGTTAAAATATTCTTCCCGTCCCTTGATATAGTCTGATAACTATTTCTGATACATTCGTTTTCGAGCTCTCCATCGAGACAGAGGTTGTTTTTTCTAGTCCGTAGTGCTGTGTGAGGCGATAAAGAATAGAATAGTGTTAATCCGCATTCAAGGTTATTTTGCCAGTTCGGTTCGGTCCTCAGTCTTTTGTTCGCGTGTGAAGATTAAACAATAGCCAGCTATATAAGCTGGATCGGTTCGTCGTTGGACACCAGTTTAAAGCTAAGTGGTTTTTGTCTTTTGTAACACATTTATTGCTTTCTTCCGTCTGCGCGGGCGCTGACCCCGTGCGTTGACGTTTTCTATGGTTCCCTCTCCGGATGGTCAAATGGAAGTTGGAATGGAGGTTCAACTTGTAAGGCTCCCCCCCGGCCCAAATGCTATCCAGAACTCTCAACTGGTCCATTTGTGGTCTTCTTTCGGCCCAAGACTAAATCACTGAATCTTCTTCAGATTTCTAGAGACCTGACGGAACGGTTCTCGGCTGTGACCGAAATTTCAAAGGTCCGCTCGGACAAGATAAGGGTGTTGCTAGCCAACTCAAAGCAGGCAAACGATATTGCTTGCTGTGAGCACTTTACGCGGGATTATAACGTGTATATTGCGGCGGTAAGAGTACAATCCGAAGGCGTCGTAACCGATGAGAGTTTGACGTGCGAGGATCTGTTGAAGTACGGGGTTGGCCGATTCAGAGACCGCTTACTTCAGCCAGTGAAAATACTTGAGTGCAAACGTTTGCACTCAGTAGTAGTTGCGGGGGATGGTTCAAAAACGTACCCCCAATCAAACTCTTATCGGGTGACCTTCGCTGGTACCGCTTTGCCAAATTTCGTCCTCTTGCACAGGGTTCGTCTGCCTGTGCGTCTGTTTGTACCGCGGGTCATGAATTGCACAAAGTGTAAACAACTGGGTCACACAGCCACCCATTGTAGCAATAAGGCCCGCTGTGGAAAATGCGGGGAGAATCATCTAGATGATTCGTGCAGTAGGCAAGCCGAAAAGTGTCCTTACTGTGCGGAGAGTCTGCATGATATCTCGGCATGTCCCGCGTACAAACTACGCGGGGATAAACTGAAACGTTCCCTTGCGGGACGATCCAAACATTCTTTCGCAGAAATGTTAAAGAATGCTACGCCACCATCCTCAGCAAACATCTATACTCACTTGCCTCCTGACGAGGGCGAGGCTGGTAACCCACAAGAGGGAACATCTACTAGGGTGCCTAAAATTTATAGGAAGAGGAGAAACATTTCCTCTCGTAAAGTTCCTTGTAAAGGCCAGAAGGTGTCACTTGAGGGGGCTCCGAAAGTCACATCTATTGGAAGTGTTGCAACCAAACCGAAGCAATTAGCTCCTGGTCTCGGAGGATTAAGTTCAGAGAAGGAGTTCCCAGCACTTCCAGGAACATCAAAAATCCCAAGTGTTCCTTTGTTTCAGTTCGAGAGTAATCACAGCACTGGAATTATAAAACTCTCGGACATAGTGGAGTGGATAATACAAACTTTCAATATTACTGATCCTATTAAAAGTCTTATGTTAGCTTTTCTCCCTACAGTGAGAACATTTTTGAAGCAGTTGACTGCTAAATGGCCCCTCCTCTCAGCGATTGTATCCTTCGATGGCTAACTCATCGAACGAGGTCACGGATTTGATCACTGTTCTACAGTGGAATTGCAGAAGTATCATCCCGAAAATCGATTCCTTCAAAATTTTAATAAATAATTTGAGTTGCGATGCATTTGCATTATGTGAAACTTGGTTAACTTCCGACATCGATCTCAACTTCCACGACTTTAATATTATTCGCCTGGATCGAGACACCCCCTATGGAGGAGTGCTTTTGGGGATCAAAAAGTGCTATTCCTTCTACAGAATTAACCTTCCCTCGATAACAGGTATTGAAGTTGTCGCTTGTCAAGTAACAACCAAAGGCAAAAGCCTTTGCATAGCTTCCATATATATTCCCCCCAACACCGCGGTTGGGCACCGACGGCTACAAGACATCTTAGAATCCCTGCCAGCACCGCGACTAGTTTTAGGAGACTTTAACTCTCACGGTACAGCATGGGGTTGCCTCTATGATGATAACCGGTCTTCCTTAATTCAGGATCTTTGCGATAACTTCAATTTGACAATTTTAAACACGGGTGAAATGACACGGATTCCTGCTCCTCCAGCGCGCCCGAGCGCCTTAGACTTGTCCCTTTGCTCAACATCGCTGCGGTTAAATTGCACGTGGAAGGTAATTCCTGATCCCCACGGCAGCGACCATCTGCCGATTGTAGTCTCAATCAATAACGGTTCAAGGCCATTGAAATCAATCAATATTTCGTATGACCTCACACGAAATATCGATTGGAAGAGCTATGCTGCCGCGATATCCGACAACATCGAATCTACCCAAGAACTTCCTCCGGAGGAAGAGTACAGCTTTTTGGCTGGCTTGATTCTCGACAGCGCGAATCAAGCTCAGACTAGGCCAGTACCCGGCGCGAACATACAAAAACGTTCTCCCAATCCCTGGTGGGATAAAGAGTGCTCAGACGTGTACGCAGAGAAGGCCGCCGCGTTTAAGACCTTCCGGAACGACGGGTTACCCGCCAGTTTTCGACAGTACGCGACGTTAGACAAGCGAATGAAGAGTTTGATGAAAGCCAAAAAACGCGGTTATTGGCGCCGGTTCGTCGACGGATTAACGAGAGAAACATCGATGAGCACTCTTTGGGGAACAGCCCGACGTATGCGAAATCGAAACAGTACTAATGAGAGCGTGGAATATTCAAACCGTTGGATATTCGATTTCGCCAAGAAGGTTTGTCCGGATTCCGCCCCGGCACAGAAGATTTACCGCGCCGCGTCTCCTCACGATAGCGCGAACGAAACACCTTTTTCGATGGTGGAGTTCTCACTTGCTCTCTTGTCGTGTAACAATAAAGCTCCGGGGCCAGACAGAATCAAATTCAACTTGTTGAAGAATCTGCCTGACTCTGCCAAGAGACGCTTGTTGAACTTATTTAATAAGTTTCTCGAGGCTAACATTGTCCCACTCGATTGGAGACAAGTGAAGGTCATCGCCATCCAAAAACCAGGAAAACCAGCCTCCGACCACAATTCGTACCGTCCGATCGCAATGCTATCCTGTATCGGGAAGTTGTTCGAGAAAATGATCCTATCCCGCCTCGACAATTGGGTCGAAGCAAATGGCTTATTGTCAGATACACAATTTGGCTTTCGCAAAGGCAAAGGGACGAACGATTGTCTTGCGTTGCTCTCAACTGAAATTCAAATGGCCTATGCTAGCAAAGAGCAGATGGCATCAGTGTTCCTAGATATTAAGGGGGCTTTTGATTCAGTTTCGATCAACATTCTTTCAGAGAAGCTGCACCAGCATGGTCTTTCAGCGACTTTAAACAACTTTTTACTAAACTTGTTGTCGGAAAAGCACATGCATTTTTCGCATGGTGACTTATCGACATCACGATTTAGCTACATGGGCCTTCCCCAGGGCTCATGTCTAAGCCCCCTTTTATACAATTTCTATGTCAACGACATTGATGAATGTCTTGACAATTCCTGCACGTTAAGGCAACTTGCAGACGATGGCGTGGTGTCTGTTACGGGACCCAAAGCTGTCGATCTACAAGGACCATTACAGAATACCTTGGACAATTTGTCTGCTTGGGCTATTAAGCTGGGTATCGAATTCTCCACGGAGAAAACTGAGCTAGTTGTATTTTCAAGGAAGCGTGAACCAGCACAACTACAGCTTCTATTAATGGGTCAAACTATCGCTCAGGTCTTCACAGTAAAATATCTAGGGGTCTGGTTCGACTCGAAAGGTACTTGGGGATGCCATATTCGGTATCTGAAACAGAAATGCCAGCAAAGGATCAACTTTCTTCGTACAATAACCGGAACATGGTGGGGTGCCCACCCAGGAGACCTAATTAGGTTGTATCAAACAACGATACTGTCGGTAATGGAATACGGATGCTTCTGCTTTCGCTCCGCCGCGAACATACATTTCATCAAACTCGAAAGAATTCAGTATCGTTGTTTGCGTATCGCCTTAGGGTGCATGCAGTCGACCCATACGATGAGTCTCGAAGTGCTGTCGGGCGTTCTCCCGTTGAAAAATCGATTTTGGGAACTCTCATATCGATTGCTCATTCGATGCGATATCTTGAACCCGGTCGTGATTGAAAATTTCGAAAGGCTTGTTGAGCTCAATTCTCAGACCCGTTTCATGTCCCTGTACTTTGACTACATGGCGCAGAATATTAACCCTTCTTCTTACAATCCCAACCGTGTGCATTTCATAAATACTTCTGAATCTACTGTTTTCTTCGACACATCCATGAAAGACGAGATTAGTGGAATTCCGGACCACATACGCCCACAAGTGGTTCCAAACATTTTTTTTAATAAATTCCGAGAAGTCGACTGTTCTAAGATGTTTTATACTGACGGATCAAAACTCGAAGGATCCACTGGCTTCGGTATTTTCAATCAAAAGTTCACCGCCTCCTACAAACTCAGTGACCCTGCTTCAGTTTACGCCGCAGAACTAGCTGCCATTCAGTATACCCTTGGAGTCATTGAAACATTACCCGCAGGCCATTACTTCATCGTTTCGGATAGCCTCAGTTCCATTGACGCTATTCGCTCGATGAAACATGGAAAGCACTCCTCGTATTTTTTGGGGAAAATACGGGAGCTACTGAGTGCTTTATCTGACAACTCTTTCCAGATTACCTTGGTATGGGTCCCTTCTCATTGCTCCATTCCGGGCAATGAGAAGGCAGACTCCTTAGCTAAGGTGGGTGCCTTAGAAGGAGACGTTTACGAAAGACCAATTAGCTTCAGCGAATTTTTCAGTATTACTCATCAGAGAACCCTCGAAAGTTGGCAAACTTCGTGGAGCAGTGGAGAGCTGGGAAGGTGGCTACATTCGATAATCCCTAAGGTATCGACGAAACCTTGGTTCAAGGGGATGGATGTGGGTCGTGACTTCATTCGTGTGATGTCCCGACTCATGGCAAACCATTACACGCTGGATGCACATCTCCGGCATATTGGGCTCGTGGATAGTGGTATCTGCGCTTGTGGCGACGGCTATCACGACATCGAGCACATTGTCTGGACGTGCACCGAGTACAGTTCCGCTAGGTCTCGGCTAATGGATACCCTGCGGGCCCGAGGAAGACCAACCAACGTCCCGGTTCGAGATGTGCTGGCAAGCCGCGATGTCCTCTATATGTCCCTTATATACACTTTTGTGAAAACCATCAATATACAAGTTTAACTGCCCCTTCTTATTTTCCTTATCATTCTCAGAACCCTCTTCCACCTGTATCAAAGCATCTGTATCGAATGAGCCAACAAACACGGGACCTACGGCACGAACATAACACGCTTAACTCGAAATGTAGCCGATCCACATCTGAGCCGTACTACGAAATCGTCTGGAAAAACCCCTGCCATCTTGAGGAGGACCACCCGGCGTCCCAGTATATGATTCCCCTGATGAAGGCCACCCGAGTTTGTAATCCATCCGTTGATCTAACGATGCCTGAAACTGAAATAATTTTCTCTCCCTGTCATCTTTGTCTACCCTCCCTCCCCTGGCTCTTATACCCAGAAGTAACACCCCTACCCCCCCCCCCCCCCCCAACGAAGCATTTAGCTCTTCTTGTCTCTTCTAGTTTTAACTATTATATTATATAATCTCGTTGAAAATGCCCAACTCTACTACCCACAAAAATAACTATAATTACGAATCTTTACAAAATTCAATCATGCCCTCTAGTTATTCCTAGTTTTAAGTTAGTCGTAAAAAATTGTCCCCCTTAGTTAAACATTATTTGCTCCAATAATCACTGATAAAAATGTCAAACCATATTGCCACAAAAACTAAATGACCCCCCTAATCTTACGAAAATAATATTATCCCCTTGTGTAGATATATAAGATAGCTATAAAATCGCATTAGTTTCATTTAAAAAAATAATCATTATGTAATCCCCTAGTTTTAAGCAATTTAAAATGTAAAACAAAACAAAATTGGCACCTTTAAGCTAACGCAACGTGCCTTATCAAATAAACGATTTGAATAAAAAACTATTTCTGATTATGATGAATTTTTCATTTTTGCATATTTCCATCTTCATGATAAGGAAATCATGCTCAAGAAAGGATTTACTCGAATTCAGTCTTGTTCGTCTGCTAGAGCCCATCAAACATATGTTCATATTTGGCTGATAAAATCGGGGTTTCAATGTATTATAATAGATATTCAGCATTCGAAAAAGTTTCTTGTGAACGAGTGTAGAACGACTTTGTTTGTACTTACTTGAAGTCAGCGGCGAAGCCAGAAATTTGGTCTGGTGGGGGTTTGGTGAAAATCGATCATACTGTCCAAACGGCATAATTCCGAAACCGTAATTATTGAAGTTTTAAAATTATGCAGAATTATTTTTTCAGAAAACAGAGTTCGTGTCTAGCGAATTTGTTGAGACTTTATTGTAATCATGAATATTGGCCTGAGAAAATTCACCATAAATACTTCTTGGACGATATACCGTCAAAATTATGTTATCAAATGATGCGCTGTTTAACGTTTGTAAAACTCATCGAAGATACTAAACCTCCGAAATTAGCGGTTTCAAAATGATGCTATCTTGACTTTAAATTACTGTTTTTAAACATTTAATCTATACATATAATTGGTCATACAACAAAAATCAAATGCTCATCAAAATCGATCAGAACCTGCTAGAATCGAAAGGTAATCGTCATTTTTCATAAATTTCTCTCTACATTCGGAAAGTGTTATCCTCGTTATTAATCATATTACGTTTTCGTCTCAACTCGACGCATTCCCAAAAAAAGCCTGTCTTAATCCACCTAGTGGTGCAATTGTGCTTGTCTCATTTGTCCAGACTACGATTCCATGACTGGTTATGTTCAATACAATGGTGGAAATGAATATTACAACATGTTCAGTACGATTTGCACATACATACAACGGATTGACAGCTACGATCTTGAGATACTATGTGATACTGAAACATCGCTTGAAACCAGCGGCGAATCATGGAGAAAGATCCGGGAGGTCCAGGTCCTGCCGAAAATTTTCAACTTGTTAAGAAATTCTAAACTAGTTTTAATTTTAAAGCAGCAACCCCTCACTGCATACTCCCTCTGGGCCGGTATGATTGTCGATTTTTAGAGTGATTGCATAACCTTTCTATGAGAAAGGCAAAAATGTACCAAAGTCCAAAAAAGTCAATTTTTGTCAAACATCTCAATGTTTCATGCATTTTAAAGTCATTTGGCATCAAAAATACAAATTTGATTTAGAAAATTTTTCATTTCAGTTTATATGGGAATTTGATGTGTGATTGCACTCTTCAACTCGTAACTCCGGAACCGGAAATCCAATCAATAAAAAAATCAATTGCAGAAGGTTGGAGGGTTGTACCTTTCATTTGAAGACTTGTGCAAATCGGTCCAGCCATCTCTGAGAAACAGAGGTCACATATTTTTCCACATACACACATACATACACACACAGACATTTTCCGATCTCGACGAACTCAGTCGATTGGCATATGACACTCGGTTTTCCGGGTCGGGATTAGATTGACGAATTTTAGAGTGAATGAGAAAGGCGAAAACATTTTTAGCAAATGTTGAAAGTTATGCATTTTTTTGGTGAGCAGTTCTATGTTTCATAGACATTAAATCAATTTTAACTTCGCTTCCTATTAAATAAAGACCCTTATTACAGTACATCTCTACAGAAGCGAGCTCAATTTGAAAAGAAATCTGAGGATTATGATTGATTACAGAACTCTGGAATTTTTTTATTATAATTTATTATAACAGGTTATCAATCTACGGATCAGATAATTGTTATTGTAATATTGAATTAAATCAGTCTGCATCAATAAATTTTCAACTTTAATCCAATATTTTTTTTTTTTGGGTGGGGTGGGGGGTTGTATGGTGTTAAACCCCAAAACCTTCTCTTGGCTACGCCGTTGCGTGGAGTTATTTATTTCGCTTTTCATTTTCCGATATGTTTCAGATCGATCCGATGGTTATAAGTTAGAAAAATTGCAGTCAGAAGGTTGGCACAAATGAACATTTTTGTACTGATAAGTTATCAAGTTCCTTCCAGACAACTTGGAAGTGTTCGGTGATTATTTCTAGCGGTTGTAGATAGTAAAATGAAATACAAAATTCGTTTTATCGAAATAATGTTTAGCTTATTTCAATGGATTATTACTATATTGAACAATAAATAGGTGACAAAGAGTGATCAACAAACAATAAGCCATAAGTTTTAAAATATTCAAAATAGATATTTGAAGTCTTCAGTAAAGTTATTCGCAAAAGTGAAAGCTACAAATTTGCTGAAGACATCATTTAGATATAATTACTTCCACGAAAATTTGTGAAAATATCTCACTCATAGGGGGATTAATCAGCAAAAGAACAATACCAAAAGAAAGGGCATATTACCTCCATTAAATTCTCCGAAGATACTATTGACCTAAAATAAGCCGTTTTGGCGTTAATAATAGATTACATGTTTTTGGTCATATTTCTGGCAATGGGAAATGATAAAAATCTTTCGTCCGCATTTAATTATAAATATCTCTTTTGATAAAAGTCCGATTTAAACAATCTATAGCTTGTTCGAAAGGTATTTGTTAAAGCTATCTAAAAACATATAAATTGGTAATCTATATTGTCAATTTCGGCAGATAATTTAGAAAAACTACAAAAAACGCCATTTTTACGCATTCAAACATTCATATCTTGGAAACTAAACATCAGAATCATTTATTTATTAACAGATTAAGGCCGAAGTGTGCCGTATACAAAAGATTCTTCCATTCCACTCGGTCCATGGCCGCACGTCGCCAGCCACGCAGTCTGCGAAGGGTCCGCAAATCGTCTTCCACCTGGTCGATCCATCGTGCTCGCTGCGCGCCACGTCTTCTTGTACCGGTCGGATTGCAATTGAGAACCGTTTTCACCGGGCTATTGTCCGACATTCTGGCTACGTGCCCGGCCCACCGTAGTCGTCCGATTTTCGCGGTATGACAGATGGGCGGCTTCCCCAACAGCTGATGCAACTCATGGTTCATTCGCCGTCTCCATGTGCCGTCTTCCATCTGCACTCCACCGTAGATGGTACGCAGAACTTTCCGTTCGAAGACACCAAGTGCGCGTTGGTCCTCCACGAGCATGGTCCAGGTCTCGTGCCCGTAGAGAACTACTGGTCTAATCAGCGTCTTGTAGATGGTCAACTTCCTACGACGGCGAACTCTGTTCGACCGAAGTGTCTTGCGGAGGCCAAAGTAAGCACGATTTCCTGCCACGATGCGTCTACGAATCTCTCTGCTGGTATCATTGTTGGCAGTCACCAGTGAGCCCAAGTACACGAATTCTTCAACCACCTCGATTTCGTCGCCACCGATGCAAACTCGAAGCGGGCGGTTCTCATTTTCTTCTCGTGAACCTCTTCCTATCATGTACTTTGTCTTCGACGTGTTGATGGCAAGTCCGACGCGCTTGGCTTCTCTTTTCAGTCTGATGTAGGCTTCCTCCATCTTCTCAAAGTTTCGTGCAATAATATCAACGTCATAGGCGAAGCCAAGTAGCTGAACGGACTTTGTGAAAATCGTACCACTCGTGTCGATTCCTGCTCTTCTTATTACACCTTCCAGCGCGATGTTGAATAACAGACACGAGAGACCATCACCTTGCCGTAACCCTCTGCGTGATTTGAAGGAACTCGAGAGCGTCCCTGAGACACGTACTACGCACATCACCCGATCCATCGTCGCCTTCACTAATCGCGTCAGTTTGTCCGGGAATCCGTACTCGTGCATAATCTGCCATAGCTGATCTCGATCGATAGTGTCGTATGTGGCTTTGAAGTCGATGAACAAATGATGTGTGGGCACATTGTACTCGCGGCATTTCTGCAGTACTTGACGAAGAGCGAACACCTGGTCCGTGGTAGATCGTTCGCTCATGAAACCCGCCTGGTACTGCCCCACGAACTCTCTTGCAATTGGTGATAGTCGACGGCATAGTATTTGAGAGAGTACCTTGTAGGCGGCGTTCAGCAGGGTGATTGCTCGGTAATTACAGCAATCCAGCTTGTCGCCCATTTTGTAGATAGGACACACGACACCTTCCATCCACTCCTCCGGTAAAATCTCCTCCTCCCAAATCTTGGTAATCACCCAGTGCAGCGCTTTAGCCAGTGGCTCGCCACCGTGTTTTAGTAGCTCGCTTGGTATTTGGTCAACCCCAGCGGGTTTATTATTTTTGAGCCGGCTAATCTCCTCCTGGATTTCTTGGAGATCCGGAGCCGGTAGTGTAATGTCTTCCGCGCGTGCTCCCAGGTGCGTTACCGTGCCATCCTCGTCGTCTGCTGCATCGCCGTTCAGGTGTTCTTCGTAGTGCTGCCGCCACCTCTGGATCACCTCACACTGGTCCGTGAGAAGATTCCCGTTTGTATCTCTGCACATGTCAGCCTGTGGTACGTGGCCCCTGCGCGAGCGGTTCAACTTCTCGTAGAATTTCCGTGTGTCTTTAGCGCGGTACAGCTGCTCCATCGCTTCGCGATCTCGGTCTTCCTGCTGGCGCTTTTTGGTCCGGAAAACCGAGTTCTGCCTGTTCCGTGCCTGTTTATATCGCGCCATCAGAATAAAAAAAACAAATTAATAGCGTTCATACTGTTTTTTAGTTTTTTCATATAAAATTGGTTTGGATAAGATCGGTTCAGCCATTGCTGAGAAACACGAATGAGAATTTGTCCGTTACATACACACACACACAGACATTGTCCCAAATCGTCGAGCTGAGTCGATTGGTATATAAGACTCGGCCCTCCGGGCCTCGGAAAAAATCTTGAAAGTTTGAGCGAATTCTATACATTTCTTTTATAAGAAATGTAAAATATAAAAATTTTACCGCATTTACCGCATTACCGCGCGGTGCGGTGCGGTAAATAAAGTGCGGTAGCGGTAAGCGGTGCGGTTTCATTATTTTTTTTGCGGTTGCGTGCGGACAATCCATTTACCGCCCACATCCGCACCGCCACGAACCCTACACGAGACACAGCCTACTGATGCAATTCCAAGAATTTTGATGCCCATATTGCTAGTTTCCATTGAAGTTCACAAATAGTATCCCAGTACTGGAACCTGCTTCTGGAATACCGAATTCCCGGGAACCGAATGAAGTAACCCGATTCATCTTTACTAAGTCCAAAAGCGGATGAGTTCCTGAATCCAAAACACTCAAAAGTATTTAAATCAGTTGGAAATTACCTTAGTTATTGGCATTTCATTTTTGTGGGTACCGGGTATCCGGGTACGTCGGCCTGTTTCGTAGTAAAAAAAAATTAGAAGCCCCTCCTAACTCCCCCCCTTACTATATCAACAATATTATTAACCCAAAAGCTTGACTTAGTGAAGTTCTAAGATGTCACGAAGTTTCAATTTTCAAACATGGGAATTTCATTAATTGAAACCTAAAAAGGTACCCGGGTACCGCGTCGGATACATAACGGTTAAAACCATAAAAAAACCAGCCAGCAAAATCTAACATCCGGACGGTTAACATTGCTGTCGTTTGTTTTGTTTTTATTTGTGACATTTGACGTACTAATGAAAGTTTAACCGTTGTGTGTCCGACGCGGTACCCGGGTACCTTTTTAAGTTTCAATTAATTAAATTCCTATGTTTTATCCATAGCTGGAAATTGAAACTTTTTGACATCTTAGAACTTCACTAAGTCAAGCTTTTGGGTTAATAATATTGTTGATATAGTAAGGGTGGGAAAGAGAAGGGGCTCCTGAATTTTTTTACTACGTAACAGGCCGACGTGGGTACCCGGGTACCCACAAAACTAAAATGCCCGTAACTAAGGTAATATCCAACCGATTTCGATACTTTTGGCCGTTTTGGATTCAGGAAATCATCCACTTTTGGACTTCGTAAAAATGAATCGGGTTACGTCATTCGGTTCCCGGGAATCCGGGTTTCCGGAAGCAGGTTCCAGTGCTGGGGTACTATTTGCAAACTTCAATGGAATACTACAAATATGGGTATCAAAATTCTTGGAATTGAATCAGTAGGCTGTATCTCGTGGTTTTGGAACCATTTGGTGATTTGACCCCGGAACGGACATTCCGGAGCAGGTTCCCGTGGGGTAGTGAGTGGCCATTCCATTCCAATTCCATTTTTCAAATTGCCATAGGGTCCCGTAACAATAAAAAACAGACTTCCGAGACAATTTGAAGAGTTTTGATATTCATATTGCTAGTACATTATTGAAATTTACAGATCATATTCTAGTACTGGAACATTACCCCGGAAATCCGGATTACCAAAAACCAGATCCATTATTTCGGTTCTATTGCACAGAATCAAAAAGTGGACGAGTTCCTGTATCCAAAATATCTAAAAGTGTCCAAATCGGTCGAAGGAAGTCACAGTTATGAGCATTTCAATTTGTGGGTACCCGGGTACCCTCGTTGGCCTGTTAAAGGTGTTTTTTATTGGACACATAACTGTTAATGTGTCTTCAAATGCTGTAGATAATCGTACACCTGTCATAATAAAATGAAGAAAAAATTGATTTATGGAGAAAGTCGCAGGGGGTCGGTTTTATTCGTAATTCCCCTAAAATTGTCATAGCTCGGTGGACATATGATTGATGGCACTCAGAAGAAGTTGAAATATGTTATATTTCAAGCAAGTGACTGTCTGTTGGTACAGTATGGTTCGAAAACGCATTAGGGAGTGAACAAATGGTTGGCGGCAATTGCCGCTGGTTCGAGCCTTCTCGTCTCTGTTTTTTATTGCCGTGCCGGCTCGCTTTTCTTTTTTTTCTAACTGCGATATGAAAATGTAATTGTCATATCGCGATGTCATATTTGAACGATGCTTTTTGTTAGACATATTTGAACGACACGTTTTAGTACATTAGATTCAATGAAAATTTACAGGTTTTTTTCAAATTGTTGTAAAATGACTGATGCAACTAGCAACATAAGTGGTCTTAAAGTTCAGATGTGATCGTCATAAACAGCCAGATTTGAAGGGCATTAGTTTTGGCTCTCGATTTTTTTGCTACCTGTAAGCGGAATGAATAGTAGTCATTCGTAACCCAACTTTGTACCGGGAAACAAGTGCTTTTTGTTCTCTCCGGTGTGGTTTAGTTTTTTCGGTGGTACTGTAGCCAGCCCTGGTCGATCCCTAGCAAGCGTGCAGCTTATGCGCCACTTCCCGTAGGAAGACTGCACGCCAAGATTTGTTTGCCCGGATGAGACTCTTCTTAGGGCGAGTCCCTGAAGAAGCTTCACCTAAAAGAAATTAATCAGGATCGAACCAGACAGGCTTATCAAAAGTTAGCCTCCAAAAGTCGGGTAGACGACCCTATTATCAACTAGCAGCAATCATCAGAAAACCTAATCACCCTCAAAATAATTCGCGGTAAGAAACTCCCCATACCTAATATATCATCACTGGAACTGCAGCCACTCCTCACCAGGTGGCACAAACACGTTGAAAGCGAAGCTTTCACCACTCATCAAATTCCGCCAAGCGGAAGACAGTGAAACGAAACGAAAACTACACCGAACGAAGTGACGTAACCATACTTAAACGAGACTAAACCTTGAGGGAGTACTATAGGAATTTACAAACATTTTAGTACGTTTACACTAACCAACATTTATTTACGCTACAGGACGGAAAGATTTTCATTACTATGCATGTTTGTATTTTTGTATTAACTTTTAATTTTCTAGGCCTATCTTCTGATTGTGTGCGTGTACTCTCTCCCTACTGTGCTCATTGACCATACTGTGCTTTTCTCCATCAATCCTCAAACTTTCGGTGACGTCACCTCACGGCTCCAGCGTATCAACGGCAATCGCTTTGCACCCGGGTGGCTAATTAGTCAAAGGGTTGTGTGTGGCGTTCTTGAATGGCGAAACTAAATGTAATGGCCGACACACAACCTCACTTCATGGACGCGTCCCTAAATCTAGCCGTCCGTGGACGACTTCTCGAGCGTTTGCGCTCTGACGGCTTAAATCACTGTGGCGTCCTCCTTGGACGCCACCCTTCACACTTAATTAGCAAGAACGATACGACTCACCCAATCTGCTGCTGTTGGTTTCTGCTGCTGTCGATCGTTCTGCTGCGATGGCTGTTTCGATGACGGGCGATTCGATGACGGGCGATTACATCGATCGGCCGCGCCGGTTTCTGACCAGCGGTTGTTGGATGCTGGTTGATGATTTATCGGCCGGAAAAGTTGCGTTGGGTTTCCCGACGATAGAAGGAACGGCTTTTAGACGGGTCGTCCTTCCTTCCGGCGGCGTAACGGTGCCGGGTTCAAATTTCGTCCGATGCGCTTGGACCTGCGCGTGTGTGGTTTTGTTCCTCTCTTCTTCCTCTCGTTCGTCGTAGCTGTGTCAAATAAAGAGGTGCCGTCTGGCTATTGCAAACGGGGTCATTAGCACATGGGGAGGGTCAATGGCACTATAATTTTGAGCACTATTACCTTTCTCCTGAATTCGCACGCACTTTACCACACGCTAGCGTTTGTTACGAACTTACAGACAACTAATGGAACGGGAGAGACAAGAAATTTAGACTAATTCAAAGTACTATCACGACACTTTACATACTTGGAAACTAAACCGGACAAAACTACGCGCACTTTCACTATGTTTGGCGGACTGGGACGAAATGGACTAGCAGCGTTAATCCTCAGATTAGGGAAGGTAATTTCGTACGAACTTACAGGAAGCGCGTATTTTCCCGCAAATTTCTTCGGGCAAGTTCGGAAATCAACGACCCCACTAGCTGTTTTATTCTGTCAGCTAACCCTTGGCTCTATCTGTCCCTTTCCATCATGCATTCCAAGGGAAGGATCGTCATGGTTTTCGTCTTCAGGAGAATCTCAACAGGCAATTTAATTTCTTCCCCTCGCGGAGAGGAGTATTTGCTAGGGTGTTGCGCAAGAGTCGATCAACGGTAGGTTGTCTAACTCTTGGCGCAAACAAATCAGACTGGTTCTACTAAATTTGAAAAATATTGCTGAATATGACATGACCGCTACATAACACCAGGCTTGTTTTACGAAAATTTGGTATTAGGATTAATACCAAATTTTCGTAAGGGACAATTTTACGAAATGACTAAGACTAACAATAGAAAAAAAAAAAACTACAACTACTATTTACAAAATGTTATGTACAACTAATCCTAGGTTCGCCTTGAATACAGAAATACTGATGGATTTGACATTTCCCCTGCTGCGCTCCGGTAGTTCAGATATATAACACTCAAAGACTGCAACAAATCCCAAATACTGGCATTGATACCAAAATATTGAAATTTTAGATCAAGCCGAAACCCCAACACTACAACATACACTGAGTTGCTTACGACTCTCAATGCAACATAATTCCCAATATAACTTCATGAATACTACAAGAAACAGGCTTATTGAGTTCCAGAACTACTCCATTCCTTACGTTGGAAATGTATCCCTTCACTCAATTTACCGCACAGTTTTGTCTTTTGAAAGCACCTCAGAGCTCTTCCCTGAATAAACACTTTCTACTAGACAAAACGCAGAACTGAACTTCATAATTTCCTTTGCAGTGACTCGAACGCCGAAATAATTCAGCTAGTGAGAAATCTGCACATAATTCTCCTGAAAATATCCCCCGAAATTCCCCCGAAAATATCCCCCGAAAATCCCCCGAAAATATCCCCCGAAATCCCCCGAAAATATCACCCAAAAATATCCCCCGAAAATATCTCCCAAAACAATCATTTTGGTTATGTATTAAAGCCGGATGTATTCCGACAATACGAACACATACCCTAAATGACCACATATCCCATAAATCCATCTTACGTTACATTTCCTACGTCGAAAAAAACTTTCGACAAAACCGAAATGCAACGAAAATGAAAAAGTTCCCAACCCTATTAAAGCTCTCATAAACTCACGCATACACTGAACTACCAACCCGCAACGAAGAGAAACGTCAAACTAAAAAAATATTGCAAGTGATGTGTTGTGCTGTGTGTTAATTGTACATTTTCCAGGTAATTTACCAAATATTATACCGAAATGGCCCAAAAAACGTGCAGATAAAACGTTTCCGAAAGACGGCTAACGTAATGGAAGGTGAGTCAACTAATTTTTTGTTGTTTTTCTTGTATTTTCAGGCTGAAACGGACCAACCAAAACAAACCAAAACAAACCCACTCAGATGAAGGCTGGGATGTTTCCGCGCGGCACTGGACTGTTCTGGACGGACGGATTTGGACTCTTGAAGCGGACGACAAATTGATGCTGGTGAGTTTAAATGATTTTTTTAAATGTTTGCCAGACCGGCTAACAAACGTTTGACGAATTTCAGAATCGAAGGATGTCGCATGCAGCTGGACTGGACATGAATGTGGACCACGGCACGGGGCCGGAACTATTTAGCGGGACTGGCGCTGGACGGACTGCTGCCATGCTGACCCGGAATTGCCTCAAACGGCCTATTTGAAGACAGCTATAACGGATGCCGAGAAGGGAAGTTGACTTCCAGTTAAAGGTAAGTGTGTGAACAAATTTTAATGTTTTCTTTTTCATTTTAGGAACAATCGGATGGCAAAACCCAAGATGCGAAATCCACCCCCAAGGAAGACTTCAATAAGAACCTACATTTAACATAAACTCCCACATTAAACATTAACCCACTAAATCCCAAAATTTTTGCTAAATATTGTGATAAATAAATAAACACTTAAATAAATAACAAAGAAATAAATAACAATTAACAAATAACATGAATATAAAGAAATATACAATAATTTTAAGTACTAACATAGATATAAGGAAACATTGTGAACTACAAACTAACATTACTTATATCCGAAAAATAGTATTTACAAAATTTTTATACATTGGGTGATCGTGCAAAGGCACAATCCCCTTTCTTCTTCCACCCACAAGTCTTGTATAGGTTGTTAACAAGGTATGTGTATCCCGATGCAATACAACCTGTGTTTTTTTCAAACATGGTTAAATTTCCAGGAACACTGCCGATTTCTTTAAAATTGCAACGCTATTCAGCTAAAGCAATTTGTTACTGACAGCTCGATTAACTCGGGTTTGCTCAACATTGTCTGCCGACTTCTGAGTCTTATTTCACGATCAACGTTTAAGATTCCCCAGTCTTAAACTCACGCTTTATTGCTTCTCGTTTAATGATTGCGATACTCCTCATCAACGCACTGCACAGTGGTCCAGATCGCTAATTTAGGAGGAATTTTTACTTTCTGACAAACCTGTATAATTTAGCCGTATCATGTCTTAGGATGAATTTGTGTACTTTAGAAGATGCTTCTTTTTATTGGAATAGTTATTAGGGTGGTTCTAATTTATCTAAAATACGAAAATAAACTTTTTACTGATGAAAGATAGAGCTCCACAGTCTTCCACAAAGTTGTAAAGTAACTTATTTTGAATAAATTTGTTGAACATATTAAAGCTCTATCTCTTTTAGTTTTTGTTATACAAGAAATTTAAAAAAAAAGATTAGGGTGTTCCTGAAAAAAACGTTTTTTTAGTATAACTTTCGTATCTTTTACTTTTTGTTAACACAACCTTTGAACAGCTTATTGAAAACTTCAAGCCGAGTATTTTTCTCCAAGACACCGAAGGTCTAACTTTTTTCTTTAAAAAGTTATGGACACTTTTCGTTAAAAAAATAGCCTATTTCAAGGCTCAATATCGCTGATGCGGGCACCTAAAATTGAATTCTGTTTCCACCACATGAAAGACCATACTTATTAGTATATTTGAGCAAAAATTGGCGAATACGATATTTTTTTAAAATTTGCAATTTAGATTTAAAGTTTGTAGTTTTGCAGGTTCAACGCATTAAAGCATTTACACACATATCGTTGTATTATGAAAAAAGCCACTTTCAAATATCATTCTCTCATCGCAGCAAGCTTTGCATAAGTGAAACGACTGTCAAAAAAGGTTTCTGATTTTATTCGTTTTAAATAAAACTAGTAAATATGGATATTAGTCGAAGAGAGTTGGCGAATTTGCTTATTGCTGGTAAAAAGACAGATGAACTGCTTAAGTTCATTACAAGTAGTAATCCAAATGTAAAATTGAGACTTGTTAATGTTCGAAAGAAATTTTATATTTTGTTAAAACAACCTTTGAACAGCTTTTAGAAAACTTCAATCCACGTTTTTTCATAACTCTGAAAGTCTAACTTTATACTTTCAAAAGTTATGGAAACTTTTCGCTCATAAATAGCCCTTTTTCAAATGTCATTATCTCTGATTGGGGCAAATAAAAGTAAGTTCGGATTGAACCATAGAAAAGAACATACTTTTAAGTATATTTGAGCAAAAATTGGAAAATATTATTTTTTTTAAGCATGTAATTTTAAATTTACTAACCAAAGTTTTAAATTTTATCGCATAGCGACATAAAAGAAATTGCCTAAAGCCTTTGTATTTCCTTTTCTGTTTTGCTTACATATCAACAATACTGAATGTGTTCATTAAAAATAATTTGGCTATGACAACAATTTATGATTTATATAAGGAGAATTTATTCAATGCCAATTAATTCAAAAGTAGATGCATTGCATTTTCAGGTATATCCAGCGGTGCTCGTTGAACTCGACGTTTACATTTAAGAGAAATTATAGGATCTGATGAAACAAGAAGTCTCTTGAAAACGTCATCAAGATTGACGAGTCGATCGAATTTGCGTGCGTGGAATTCTCGGAATCTGCGAATACTTTTATTCCTGGTTTCTTGAACTTCTTCACTGCACATACCTACTGGCAGCATGTTATGTTGAATAATGCTTGTAATTGTTGTCATAGCCAAATTATTTTTAATGAACACATTCAGTATTGTTGATATGTAAGCAAAACAGAAAAGGAAATACAAAGGCTTTAGGCAATTTCTTTTATGTCGCTATGCGATAAAATTTAAAACTTTGGTTAGTAAATTTAAAATTACATGCTTAAAAAAAATAATATTTTCCAATTTTTGCTCAAATATACTTAAAAGTATGTTCTTTTCTATGGTTCAATCCGAACTTACTTTTATTTGCCCCAATCAGAGATAATGACATTTGAAAAAGGGCTATTTATAAGCGAAAAGTTTCCATAACTTTTGAAAGTATAAAGTTAGACTTTCAGAGTTATGAAAAAACGTGGATTGAAGTTTTCTAAAAGCTGTTCAAAGGTTGTTTTAACAAAATATAAAATTTCTTTCGAACATTAACAAGTCTCAATTTTACATTTGGATTACTACTTGTAATGAACTTAAGCAGTTCATCTGTCTTTTTACCAGCAATAAGCAAATTCGCCAACTCTCTTCGACTAATATCCATATTTACTAGTTTTATTTAAAACGAATAAAATCAGAAACCTTTTTTGACAGTCGTTTCACTTATGCAAAGCTTGCTGCGATGAGAGAATGATATTTGAAAGTGGCTTTTTTCATAATACAACGATATGTGTGTAAATGCTTTAATGCGTTGAACCTGCAAAACTACAAACTTTAAATCTAAATTGCAAATTTTAAAAAAATATCGTATTCGCCAATTTTTGCTCAAATATACTAATAAGTATGGTCTTTCATGTGGTGGAAACAGAATTCAATTTTAGGTGCCCGCATCAGCGATATTGAGCCTTGAAATAGGCTATTTTTTTTAACGAAAAGTGTCCATAACTTTTTAAAGAAAAAAGTTAGACCTTCGGTGTCTTGGAGAAAAATACTCGGCTTGAAGTTTTCAATAAGCTGTTCAAAGGTTGTGTTAACAAAAAGTAAAAGATACGAAAGTTATACTAAAAAAACGTTTTTTTCAGGAACACCCTAATCTTTTTTTTAAATTTCTTGTATAACAAAAACTAAAAGAGATAGAGCTTTAATATGTTCAACAAATTTATTCAAAATAAGTTACTTTACAACTTTGTGGAAGACTGTGGAGCTCTATCTTTCATCAGTAAAAAGTTTATTTTCGTATTTTAGATAAATTAGAACCACCCTAATAACTATTCCAATAAAAAGAAGCATCTTCTAAAGTACACAAATTCATCCTAAGACATGATACGGCTAAATTATACAGGTTTGTCAGAAAGTAAAAATTCCTCCTAAATTAGCGATCTGGACCACTGTGCACTGGTGGCTCCGAGTTCTTGGTTTTATAGCTCATCGTCCTGATGAAATCAAGGACTCGCTCTGTCTTCTGGTCGAGGGGAACTTGTTCGTTCAGTAACAAATGTCTTATACTCAAGAGTGCTGCAACTCAAGGAGATCTAAAATGACCATAATCCAACACGTTCGCAAAGTTCTTCTTGAGCTAGAATGAAGATCTTAGCAACAAGGATGCCCCCAGTAAATGAAAGTTATTGTGGAGGTGCACTGTCTGAAGGACAGTGCTAACTTTACGAACTGCGGTACAGTATTTTCTGCAACCAGAGCAAAAGCATCATGGTGCGTTGTCTCAATCAGTAAATACTGAGAGGTACATAGCTTGACTTTTATTCGATCAACCAGTGATCGATGTTAAAGCTGAACTTGAAAGGGTAAGTTACTTGAGAAACTTGCAGTTGAAAATTCCCAGTCTCTTCCCCTTCAAGTCCTCAAGGTCATAACAGTGGGTTCCTACTACCCTTTTCACTACGGCTGCCACATACTTGGGGGCCAGCTTTGCAGAAAATCCCTTGCCTTTGTCCGATTGTTCCATGTTTTTCTTCAGCACCTTCTCACCCACAGAGTAAGTTGGACAATTGGCATTGGAGCGAAGATTATAGTAGGACGAGTGTTTGCTGTACGCCGCTTTCAAGTTCTCCCGAACCTCTTCGAGCATTTTCTCCCTTTCCTCGTTCTTCAGCTGACCATCGTTGGTCGTTTGCGAATCCCTCAGATAGCGATATTCCCTACCGTCGGAAACCATATTCCGGCCGAACATAACGAAGTACGGAGTGTAGCGAGTTGCGTCGTGGACTGAGTTGCGCACGGCATTGGCTATCTGCTGTAAATTATTGGCCCATTCTTTGTGGTCCTTCCGGATTGAGGCTCGTATTGCTGTCGTGATTACACGGTTGACTCGTTCCGTATCGTTTACCTGAGGATGGTAGTTCGGGGTTCTCCAGTGCGTCACGTTATACTTCGCTAGCAGACTTTGGAGCATCGCTGAAGTAAACTGTGTCCCATTGTCCGACAGGATCACTTCCGGAACACCGAACAGCAGGAAGATGATGTTTTCCACAAATTGTACCAACGTTTCCGCGGTCGCTTGCCTAAAAGGCTGCACCAGCACAAACTTGCTGAAGAGATCAGTTACGACGAGGAGACATGTACTTCGGCCTTTGCCGGAAGCTGGAAGTGGACCGACATAGTCCATAGCCAAGAACTGCCAGGGATACTGAGCCAACTTCTTCTGCTCTGCCATTGGCGCGGTCGTATTCTGGTTTGTCGCTTTGCTAGTTTGGCATGCAAGGCACGCCTGACATTGCCTTTTCACTTCGCTGCTCATTCGTGGCCAGAAATAGCGCTCCTTCACCGCTGCTAGTGTCTTCTCCGGACCGAGATGAGCTCGATCGTGAATTTCCTGGACGATTTCCTTCCGCTCTACCTTCGACGGGTATCTCTTCCACTGGAATCGTGCATCTTCCACTTTTTTGTCCCCTTTGACGTACTTCAAGATCAGTCCATCTATCACCCTGAAATCCGGGAAACTCGCTGGGTCTTTCTGGATCTTCGCCGCTAATTCCTGATGCTCAACATCGGCAGTCAGGGTAAATATCGTCTCCACCGACCTCGACAAACAATCTGCCAGGATATTGTTTTTACCCTTCCGGTATTCTAACTCGATGTCGTATGACTGAATCTTCAAAGCCCACCTTAGCAACTTCGAATTGCCCGATTCCACCCCGATCGTGAATAACCACAGCAAACTACGTGCGTCGGTAACCACCTTGAAGCGAGAACCCTCCACGTAGTGGCGGAAATGCTCAATTGCTAGCAACACACCCAAGCATTCTTTTTCTACGCTGGCGTACTTCCGTTGCGTGCTACTCAGCTTCTTGCTGAAGTATGCGATCACTCTCGGCTGATCATCAACGTGCTGTATCAGCGCTGCACCAACTGCGTTGTCCGACGCATCAGATTCAATCGTGAACGGTTTTCCGAAGTCTGGATTCCCCAGAATCGGTGCCGACACCAAAGCTGCTTTTAGCTCTCCAAACGCTATCTCTGCTGCTTCCGTCCACACGAACTTCTTTTTCGACTTTTTCAGCAGATCGGATATCGGAGCTACGATGCGACTGTAGTCACGTATGAAGCGCTGGTAAAACCCTGCCAAACCGAGCAGTCGCCGAATATCCTTCACGTTCTTCGGACGAGCATAGTCGAGGATTGGCGAAATCCGTGAATTGTCAATGGATACTCCGCTCTCCGTTAGCAGGTACCCGAGATATGTCACCTGCTTCCTACAAAATCTACTCTTATCAAGCGATATCGTCAGATTTGCCTTTGCCAAACGTTCTGCTACTATTTTCAGTAGTCTCACGTGCTCACTGAACGAATTCGTCGCTATCACGATATCGTCCAAGTAGACGAAAACGTTTGGTTCGAGATCGAATCCGATTACCCGGTCCATAAGCCGGCACATCGTGAACGGTGCGTTTGTTAAACCAAACGGACAAACTTTGAACCGAAACAAGCCTTGCGGTGTGCGGAATGCCGTATAGTCCCTTGATTCTTCCTTTAGAGGAATCTGGAAATAGGCATCCTTCAAATCCACTACCGAATAATACTTCGCCTTCCCTAAACGATGAAAGATCTCTCCCATATTCCTCATCGGGTACGAGTCTTTCTTAGTCCAGGCGTTTATCTTGCGAGAGTCCAGACAGACTCGTAGTTTACCATTCGCTTTCCGAACTGGTACTAAAGCGCTGGCCCACTCGCTCGAACACTCTTCGATAGCATCCATCTGCTTGTATCGTTCAATCTCAGCTTCCATTTCCGCTTGTACTGCTGGTGAACACCGATACCATGGTTGTCTTCTCGGTTTCGCTTCTTCGGTCAACCGAATCTCGTGTTGCAACAACGAGGTCCTACCCAACTTATTTTCTGTTGTGCATGGAAATTGCTTGATTGCTTCAATCAGCTCCTTGCGTTCAACGGGTGTCAGATCGTGTTCCGTTTCTACCGTCTCCGGAGTCGTTTTTGATGGTTCCGGTAGCTCTAGAGCCGGAATATCCAACGTCGCATCAGGGTCAACATTCTTCAACGCGGGTAGCGTCTCGATCGGCAGCAAGGTGAATTGGATCGTATCCACCTTTCCATATCCCGTTGGAGTGGTCTCAACAGTGGCCACTCGTTCGAATCCGTGGTCTCCCTCAATCATCGGCTCGATTCCGAACGATTTCCAGAAGTTGTATCCCAGGATCAGGTCTCTACAAATTTGCGGTACCACTAGCGTCGGAATCACTCTGGTCATTCCCTTGAATATCATCGGTAGCTGTACGAATCCGAGACATTCATGTACAGTTTTATCGGCCGTGACAATCTTCAGTGGGCTACGCTGCATCGTCAAACCATACCTCTTGGCAATATCGGTCATACTCGTTACACTGACACTTGCGCCAGAGTCGAGTAAAGCGTCGTATTCGGTGTCAAAAATCTTCACGGTTACGTGAGGGCTGCTCTCGGTGTGGACCCTTACTTCACACACCTTCAGAAACGGGTCCTCAAACGGACTAGAACTGGGAACATCGTTCGTCGGCGGAATGCTGTTGTTCCCTACTCCGCATTCCTGACCTAGTTTCCCGATGGATTACCAATCCTGTCCCGGTCAATCCGTGGGTGGTTCTCGCAGGTCACCGTCGTCTTACCGGGTGTTCCGCAGATGTAGCAGAACAACTGCTTTTCGTGTCTACAGTTTCGCCAAATATGTCCAGTTTGGCGGCAATTCCAGCAAAGGGGACCATTTGTCTGTTCGACTGCCGGCGTGGTACTGGGTTGTTGAGCACGCGTTACTGATTTGGACTGCTCCTTTGCCCGCCGATCACCATCGAACCTCTTTCCTAACGCGTTCACCTCTTCTGCTTCGGAATAGGATCCCGTCGACTCTTCAGCCTCGATGTTGTGTAGACCCGTCGTGTTACGTGTCGGTCCTTCTCGACACTGTCTGAGTGCCGGATCGTTCGCATCGATACGGTACGCATAGTATTCGAGCTTGCGCAAATCTCGTACAGTTCTGCACGCCAGTTTGGAACGGTAGTGTGGACGCATGTTGTCCCAAATGACTTCAAACACCCTTTCCTGATCAAGTGGTGATGATAGAAGCTTGTTCAACCTCTCTATCTCCGTCTTAAACGTCAAGAACGTCTCGTTCCTAAGTTGTTTCCGCTCGTAAATTTTCTGACGATTTCCCTGGTCCTTGTTCGGGTTGCCGTACATGTAGCGGATTTTCTCCTCGAAGTCCTGCCAATCTAGGAACTCGTCAGCGTAGCACAAGTACCAATCGTAGGCATCTCCTCGCAATATGGTATGCACTCGCTGCAACAGGATGTCATCTGCGATCCGGTCCATTCGCGCTAGCCTACGAATCTTATGGAGAAAATCTTCTAACGATCGATGGCGGGGGTTGCCACTAAAAGTTAGATGCCATTTCTCCATACGCCGGTCTGCATCCTGAATCTCGCGATCCGCGATTCGTCGATTCACACGACGTCTTGGGCGAAACTCCTCAGCGTCATACCCATCTTCGTCCTCGCTACTCTGCAGGGGTACTGCACTCTGCCTTCGATGCAGGCCACCAGTGGGATTACCTCGACTATCCCATTGAGAAAAACTCCGTCTGTCGCTCCACCGTCTATCAGCTGGATCCTCCCGTTCAGCTATTCTCGTCTCCATACCATACATTCTGCTCAACTGTCGCGCTTGCTCCTGACCGTCTCGTGCATCGTAGTACGAACGGTCGCTTACTGTCTCCATCCGTCGTTCGACTGATTCTCTTCGAATCACTCGTCCTCTATCGAACTCATCCTGTCTCGTCTGTGGAATTCCGCTATATCGTCGTTGTGGTACCTCTTCTCTCTGCCTGCGTTCGGTTTCTGGATGGTTGACTCGGATGTACGGTGTCGGTTGCGCTTCTCTGTCGAACTCCACCCTACTCATCAGCTCAGGAACTTGAAGCCCTCGATTGGAAGGGTTGACGAACCTCATCGGATCCGGTATCTGGGTTGCCAGTCTAAATTCTGCCAATTCTCGCCTCAACTCAGCCACTTGCATTCTCAGCATTCTGTTCTCGTCGTTAAGTTGGTTTTCCCTCCGTAGTTGTTCCTCACTTGCCGTTTTGGGAATTGCTCCAAGGGATCGCTTTGAATTCTCATCAGACGGCCTGTCCTCGCGTTCTTGTCCGTCGTCTTGATGCCCTTCGCCTTTCCCATCATCTTTCCCTGACTCCAATGCCATCTGCTGATTATTGACAACTTCTGAGTGAGAATCTTCGAAACCCTTCTTCCCACTAAATTTATTCAACACACTACGAATTTCCCCCACGAGTTCTTTACGCATGGCTTCGGATCCCGGATCCTCGGCGATGCTTCGGGCGACCCTAAGCGCGTAATGTTTCAAACGAGAAATACACCTTTCATCTGGACCCCTCTCCAACTTCCCTCTCAAGCCATCGATTATACCTGACACGCGATCGAATTCTTGTTCGATAGTAAACCGCGACGGATAATCCCGATTTTCCCTCACATCTTCGTAAAAAAGGTTTCGTAGTAGTCGGTATTTGGCTTCCGAATCAGTTTTAGTTTCCTCAACCTTACCACGAATCATGAGCTCGTAATCTACTTCCTCATTGGTTAAGTGGTCGGCTCTCGGAAACTTAGAAGCCATTTCGGTTTTTCAGAATATGTAAAATTTAATAAATAGTATAGAAAATGTACAAAAATGGTAAATATAACCCCTTATCTCTAATAAATGTTCCCACACAACGATAACATCACAAGAATATTCCTTAGAATCCCCAAAATATTTCTGTATCCTCAATAAATTTCTCCAAAAAAAATATGCCTGATGATATTTCTCCAAAATAAACGGTCTCCAAATTATGTTACATTACCCTAAATACTACATAAATTACAAAAATGAACCTAGACTAAAAATGTACATAAGAACGAAAATAAATGACGAAAACAATCATAACTTCAACAATATTCTCCAAATATACTTCAAGAATTCCGAAAAAATCCTGCAGTTGGGCGCCAATTTGTAGCCAGCCCTGGTCGATCCCTAGCAAGCGTGCAGCTTATGCGCCACTTCCCGTAGGAAGACTGCACGCCAAGATTTGTTTGCCCGGATGAGACTCTTCTTAGGGCGAGTCCCTGAAGAAGCTTCACCTAAAAGAAATTAATCAGGATCGAACCAGACAGGCTTATCAAAAGTTAGCCTCCAAAAGTCGGGTAGACGACCCTATTATCAACTAGCAGCAATCATCAGAAAACCTAATCACCCTCAAAATAATTCGCGGTAAGAAACTCCCCATACCTAATATATCATCACTGGAACTGCAGCCACTCCTCACCAGGTGGCACAAACACGTTGAAAGCGAAGCTTTCACCACTCATCAAATTCCGCCAAGCGGAAGACAGTGAAACGAAACGAAAACTACACCGAACGAAGTGACGTAACCATACTTAAACGAGACTAAACCTTGAGGGAGTACTATAGGAATTTACAAACATTTTAGTACGTTTACACTAACCAACATTTATTTACGCTACAGGACGGAAAGATTTTCATTACTATGCATGTTTGTATTTTTGTATTAACTTTTAATTTTCTAGGCCTATCTTCTGATTGTGTGCGTGTACTCTCTCCCTACTGTGCTCATTGACCATACTGTGCTTTTCTCCATCAATCCTCAAACTTTCGGTGACGTCACCTCACGGCTCCAGCGTATCAACGGCAATCGCTTTGCACCCGGGTGGCTAATTAGTCAAAGGGTTGTGTGTGGCGTTCTTGAATGGCGAAACTAAATGTAATGGCCGACACACAACCTCACTTCATGGACGCGTCCCTAAATCTAGCCGTCCGTGGACGACTTCTCGAGCGTTTGCGCTCTGACGGCTTAAATCACTGTGGCGTCCTCCTTGGACGCCACCCTTCACACTTAATTAGCAAGAACGATACGACTCACCCAATCTGCTGCTGTTGGTTTCTGCTGCTGTCGATCGTTCTGCTGCGATGGCTGTTTCGATGACGGGCGATTCGATGACGGGCGATTACATCGATCGGCCGCGCCGGTTTCTGACCAGCGGTTGTTGGATGCTGGTTGATGATTTATCGGCCGGAAAAGTTGCGTTGGGTTTCCCGACGATAGAAGGAACGGCTTTTAGACGGGTCGTCCTTCCTTCCGGCGGCGTAACGGTGCCGGGTTCAAATTTCGTCCGATGCGCTTGGACCTGCGCGTGTGTGGTTTTGTTCCTCTCTTCTTCCTCTCGTTCGTCGTAGCTGTGTCAAATAAAGAGGTGCCGTCTGGCTATTGCAAACGGGGTCATTAGCACATGGGGAGGGTCAATGGCACTATAATTTTGAGCACTATTACCTTTCTCCTGAATTCGCACGCACTTTACCACACGCTAGCGTTTGTTACGAACTTACAGACAACTAATGGAACGGGAGAGACAAGAAATTTAGACTAATTCAAAGTACTATCACGACACTTTACATACTTGGAAACTAAACCGGACAAAACTACGCGCACTTTCACTATGTTTGGCGGACTGGGACGAAATGGACTAGCAGCGTTAATCCTCAGATTAGGGAAGGTAATTTCGTACGAACTTACAGGAAGCGCGTATTTTCCCGCAAATTTCTTCGGGCAAGTTCGGAAATCAACGACCCCACTAGCTGTTTTATTCTGTCAGCTAACCCTTGGCTCTATCTGTCCCTTTCCACCATGCATTCCAAGGGAAGGATCGTCATGGTTTTCGTCTTCAGGAGAATCTCAACAGGCAATTTAATTTCTTCCCCTCGCGGAGAGGAGTATTTGCTAGGGTGTTGCGCAAGAGTCGATCAACGGTAGGTTGTCTAACTCTTGGCGCAAACAAATCAGACTGGTTCTACTAAATTTGAAAAATATTGCTGAATATGACATGACCGCTACAGTACGAAGGTGCTTGCTGTGGCAGAGGCTGCAGTAAAGCATTACTAATAAACAGTCCCGCGAGTGATAATTGTTACCTGCGATATCAGTTAAAGTAGTGCAGTGAAGTGCGATACTAAACAGTTTTCTTGCCTAAAAGACGGCTTTGTTTAGACGAGCTATATCAGCTCTACTGTGTGAAGGTCACGCGGGTGACGGATAAAACAAACGAAGGATCAATTCACCTACCAGCTCGTCAGGAACCAACTGGTGAAGTGTTTCGTTTTTTACTTTTCTTATCGATTTTTTTTTATTATTGTTTTTGATTTTTTATTTTGATTTAAATTAAATAGTACGGTCGAGCGTGTTGCTCCCGCAACAAAATGGAACAAACAGAAGGATCACCCTCCGAAGACGAATATTATGGGGAAGAAGAACGTATATCTGATACTGAGACAGATAATGTTATGGTCGATCCACTTCCCCCACTTTCCCCCAATGTCTCACAGCCCCCCCCCCCCGAGTCAAGGTTTACCAGGATGGATCCGCTGATCCTTGGGTGGTATACTTTCGGCCCAAAAATAAACCGTTAAACAGCATAACTGTTGCACGGGAGCTGACAAAACGATACTCGGCCGTAACCGAGATTAAAAAAGTTCAGTCAGATAAACTGCGCGTAGTCGTTCTTGACTTGAAACAGGCCAATGATATCGTTAGCAATAGCCTCTTTACGCTGGAGTATCGCGTCTACATCCCTTCTCGTGATGTGGAGATCGACGGTGTGGTAAGTGATGCGGGTCTAACTATCGATGATCTGATGAATGATGGGGCTGGCCGCTTTAAGGACCCTAACCTTCAATCAGTTAAGATTTTGGAGTGCAAGCAATTGCACTCAAAGTCCATCGAAGATGGTAATTACTATCCATCAGACTCGTTTCGCGAGTTAACGATGAAGCCACGCGACTCAGGTGCTGACGTCGAAGTTCCTCGAGACAACCGGCAAACATCGCAATCGCCAAGCTAGGCATTTTTGTTAGACGACGACAACGTGCGACCCAATCGATGGCAACGTGTGACCGGATGGATGGCACCACCGCGAGGATTGCAGAGTTAGCAGTATTGAACTGTAGTTAGGGCTAATTAATTGAAATAAATTCATTCGAGGTGGAACGGTAGAGTAGTGTAGTTGTATTTTTTAAAAAGAGTATCACAAAGCTCCGGCGAGATCCATCTCGTGCCGGGAAGTGTATAAGTGTTCGAGTGACTTGTGAAAAAAATCTTACAACCTGGTCTCTAGAGCCAAGCAAAAAAGTGCAAAAATCTAAATAGTGGTGGTCCAAGGAGCCACATACAAGTTAAAAAAAACCGACACAAAGCGAGGACACCGTGGATTATCCCAATTGATAGTAGGGTCCGGAGTAGTGGATGCAACACAGCAGAGCAAAACGGAGCAACCCAAAATATCTGCCTCTTCTCCCCCGACACTTGGTGGAACGCCAAAAAGAAGACCGGATTAACTTATGCCGGCCGAACCGAGGACACGGTCCTATATGTAAGTACCAATAATTTTTTATCATTCTAAGTTTTAGTGACAAAAAAATCCAAGAAAATCCAGAGTACAGGTGTATAGTGAAAAAGTGTTAATTATCAATTTTCATTAAAAATAAATTTCCGTCAAAAGTAAGTAAAAATCTAGATTAAACTTTTACTTCAAAAAAATAATGGAACACCCAGCCCCAATTCCTGCGGCTGCACAGTTGACCATGCAACAATTTATTGAATTAGGAAAACTACCAGATTTTATTCGTGATTTACAAAATTTTGATGGTAAGCCAACAGAACTATTAGTATGGCTTACAGATGTTGAGGGCATTTTCTGCATGTACAGAGATACCGGAGCCATGGAAGCTCAAATTGATTTAATTGAACGCTCCTGTGACGAAAAATTAGAGGCGAAGCAGCCGATATTCTCAATTCGAATAACATTGTGCATGATTGGGCACAAATAAAATCGACGTTGCTTCTATATTACAGGGATAAGCGTGATATAAAAACATTGGACTTCGAACTAACAACTATTAAAAAGAACTCCAATGAAAGTTTAGGCAGTCACTACTCCAGGGTGAACGAACTACTTTCATCCATAGTAGCTCAAATTCAAACGGAGGAAAACCTGTTCCTCCATGCTAATTCACACATTGACTATTTTCGAGAAAAAGCAGTAGATGCATTTATTCGAGGGTTAGAAAAACCTCTGTGTCATTTACTAAAAACATTCAATCCAAAGACGTTAAACCAGGCGTATCAGTTTTGCCTAGACTACCACAATATGGATACCAGATCGGCACCCTTCCGAAATGAACATTTCACCCCAACTCCCAAACCAAGGGATTTGGAAATCAATAGGCTTCCTCCTAGACCACCTCCAAGGAGATATCCATCTCCACCAATTCCAGCCCCAAGGAATTTTCCACAGATGCCATCATTTGGCAGGCAACACTTTCAAGCCAATCCTTTCACCCAAACCAGACCTCAGTACCAGCCTAATCCATTCCAGGCACCCCCACGGCCTTGGGCTGCGAAACCATTACCGAAACCCGAGCCGATTGACCAGAGTATGAGAACACACAATGTGGACTATGGTAACAGGCCACCAATGAATCATAAAAGACCACCGCCGATATCGGGGCAAGCATATCCGTACCCATTCAAAAAGCACGCTCATCCTATCGATACCATTTTTGAAGATCGAACAGAAGATCTCTATAATTACGAATATGATTATTACGACGATTCATATCCATATTATAATATGCAATCACCGGCAGAACCGGAACCTAAATTAGATACGTAAGAACAAGAACCGCAGCAAGATGAGGCTACAGCCACCCATTTTTTAGAATGGAACTCAAGTTGGTGAAACCTATATTGCTCTACATCAACTTGAAGACTACTAGTGGACAGTTCCCCTTTTTAGTAGATACAGGAGCAAACATTAACTTAATCAATCCAAAACTTGCCTGGGCCTACAAGGACAGCAGACCGTATGATTTCAATGCCGAAGGCATCACTAGTGCTAACGGTAAATTTAACGCAACCTCTGCGATAGATATAAACTTTTTTTATCCGAAAATTAATTACATTACTAAATTTCTGTTACATAAGTTCCATTCATTTTTCTACGGAATCATAGGGACAGAAATACTGAATGACTTGAATGCAAATATTGATTTTCCTAATAGGACTTTGACCTTGTATTCTGATAATCAGAAACTTGTCATTCCTCTCTGCGAATATTCTCAGACAAACTGTACTTCCAATAGCGTTTTTCGAACAGCTCATCTTACTGAAGAGGAGCAGAATCAACTAAGAGTTGTCCTCGACAGCTCAAAAGAAGTTTTTCATGAAACAAATGCAAAATTAACATGCTCAACAAACGTTGAGTGCACAATCAATACCACCGATGATATTCCAGTTCATCAGAAGGTATATCCTTACCCTGCTGCCTATGCAGACGAGGTAAAAAAGCAAATCAGCAAACTCCTGGAAGATGGTATTATTCGACCATCTCGTTCAGCGTGGACGGCACCAGTATGGGTTGTACCAAAGAAACCCGATGCCTCAGGAGAGAAAAAATTCCGAATGGTGATAGACTATCGGAAGGTGAACGAGAAGACAATTCCCGATAAATATCCAATGCCCGAGATTGGGTATGTTTTAGATCAACTAAAGGGTCAAAAATACTTCACCACCCTTGATTTAGCGTCTGGATTTCACCAGATTAAAATGAGGGAGAAAGATATCGAGAAAACGGCTTTCGCCATCAACAACGGGAAATATAAGTTCACTCGAATGCCGTTCGGCTTGAAGAACGCTCCTGCGATCTTCCAGTGGGCAATTGACGACGTGCTAAGAGATCACATAGGGAAAATATGCTATGTGTACATCGATGACGTCATCGTGTTTGGAAAGACCCTAAACGAACATTTGAAAAATCTTAAAATAATTCTAGAAACACTAGATAATGCAAATCTCAAGATTCAGTTGGACAAATGCGAGTTTTAGCATTCTGAAATAGAATTTTTAAGATTTATTATCGGTGCTGAAGGAATCAAACCTAACACTAAAAAAATTGAAGTTATCAATAGGTACCCAGAGCCTAAGAATCTCAAAGAGCTTCGTTCCTTCCTTGGAATGATGAGTTATTATCGAAGATTTGTAAAAGACTTTGCAAAAATCGCAAAACCTCTTACAAACCTTCTTCGGGGGGAAAGAAATCCCTCATCAAATAGAAAAATTTCGCTCTCGAGTGATGAAAAACGATGCTTCGACAAGTTGAAGAACGTATTAAAATCGTCTGACGTTCTCATTTACCCAGACTATGGGAAACCTTTTATTCTCACAACGGACGCATCTGATTTCGCTATAGGTGCTGTCCTATCCCAAGGTGACATCGGCAAAGACAAACCGATTCACTTTGCTTCCAGAACTTTGTCTTCAACGGATGAAAAATACTCTGTGCCAGAGAAGGAAATGTTAGCGATCTTCTGGTCTTTGCAAGTATTTAGAAACTATTTATACGGGGCGAAGTTTAAAATTCTAACTGATCACCAACCGTTAACGTTTGCTTTATCTCCAAAAAATACAAATGCAAAACTCAAAAGATGGAAGGCATATTTAGAAGAGCATGATTATGAAATAGTGTATAAGCCAGGAAAAGCAAACGTGGTGGCAGACGCCTTAAGCAGAATTGTATGCTCCCTATCCCCGATCAAAAACACATAACAGAAATATTTCAAAACTATATCTCGCATTGTTACTTGTTATAAATTTCTGTTATTTTAACTACTAACGAGACCTAATTTATAACGCAATATGTTTCAAAAATTGTGTTCTGTTATAAACTTGTTATATCATTCTGGTCGGGTCAGCAACCCAACATTCAGCCGAAAATAGCGACGACTTTTATATACCTTCGACTGAATCGCCAATCAACGTATTTCGTCATCAAGTGGTAATAAAGAAAGGACCTGATAAAGCAGTAACAGAAACCCCATTTTCAGGATACACAAGAATTACAATTTATATAAATGAAATTAACGATGATTCATTATTACAGGTACTAAAAAACCACTTTAACTATTCTAAAGTAAATGGTTTGTTAACAGATGAGAACACAATGGGAAAAATACAAGAGGTCTATAAAAGACATTTCGGACAACAAAATCTGTTAACGATTCGTTTCACTCAGAATATGCTTGAAGACATAACTGAGGAAGATGACCAATGGAATATCATCCGCACTGAACACTACAGAGCCCACAGAGGTGCACAGGAAAATAAACAGCAAATATTTCGAAATTATTTCTTTCCAAAATTAGCTCAAAAGGTAGGAGATTTTATCACTAACTGTCAGATTTGTCATGAGTGCAAATATGATAGAAACCCGATAAAGTTTCCTATACAAGAAACACCAATTCCAAAGGCTCCATTTGAAATAGCGAACATCGACATTATGTTTTTAGAGAGTCTTCACTTTTTGACAAATTTTCAAAATTCGCTCAAGTCACACAAATCGAATCAAGAGCAGCCGTCGACCTCATACCAGCAATAAAGGATATTCTCTTAAAGTACAAAGCACCAAACACACTTGTGATGGATGGTGAAAAATCCTTTATGACGGGAGAGATCGTTAATTTTTACAACATACACAAAATCAACCCATATGTAACCGCCACCGGACGGAGCGAAATGAACGGAACCGTTGAACGTTTCCACTCAACGCTCCTAGAAATTTACCAAATAACAAAAACTGAAAATCCGAATCTCTCAACTCCAGACCTGATCGAACTATCCGTACAGAAATATAATTCTTCTATTCACTCCTCCACAAATTTCATTCCTTTGGAAATAATTCTTCCCTCTCCTCGTACACCGGACATTATCGAAAAGACTTACAGAAACCTACTACGAACCCAGAAAAATGCGTTGGAACACTATAATAAAAAAAAGAAACCTGTACCGATCGAAGAAAATCAAGACGCATACGAGACGACCCGACAAAGACTTAAACACAAGAAAAGGTTAAAAAAAATAAAAATTTCGAAAGTTAACAAAAGCACAATTACGACTGACGATAACCGACGAATCCACAAAGACGACCTGAAAATTAGGAAAATATAAAACGTGACTTCTACTTCTACGTTTCAGACTACTACTGCTATTATGTATTCAACCAGACCAACTTCAATCGACACAAGATGTGACACTCGACTTACGGGACGTAGGACGTCAACCAGTCATGATCTTCGATCAAGGCGAGGCACGGATCAAACATGACCACACATATTACATTCATCACTTCAATCTAACGACTATTAGAAAGCAAGTAAAAAGCCTTAGAGATCAGTTTGAAAACTTTAGCAGAAATCAATTTTCCGACTTAATAATAGAAAAATTTAACGAAATAGATTTTGCATTAAAAAGCATAGACCCTATCAGACGTCATAAACGTTGGGATAGCTTAGGCACAGTTTGGAAATTTATAGCTGGCAGTCCAGATGCCAATGATTTGAGAATCATCAATTCTACCAAAAATGATTTAATTATGAACAATAATGAGCAGATCAGGATTAACCGTGAGATAAACCTACAATTGAAGGAAGCAATGTTTGAAACGAAAAAGGCAATCAATCTGTTTAACACAAGATCAGCCGAAACTTATTCCACTAAGATTTTATTTCATTTAAACTACTTATCAAAGAAATTGAACCAGATAATTGATACAATCTTGTTAGCTAAATTAGGAATAGTAAACGAAAAAATTCTGAGCCAACGTGAAATTGATATTTTAATCAATGATTTAGCTAGGGAAAATATAACGGTTCATACTGCTCTGGAGGCAATGAATTATGCGACGACATCAGTGGCAACGAACAGTTTGGAAATTGCACTCATAATAAAAATGCCAAAACTCGACCCGAGAATATTCAACAAAATACGTCTATACCCAATCATTCACAAAAATAAGCAAATTCATATAGATCATCGATTTTATCTAACTCACAAAGACGAGATTTACTCCATAAACTCAGTCGAACCTACTATATTCGACGCAAACGAAATCAATTTGGACAATTCAACCTGCATACCGAAGCTATTGAAAGGAGAACAGGCAACTTGTAATTTTACCACCAACCCAGTTGAAGAAGAAATTATTTTTCTAGACAACCAACACTTGTTCATGAACACTATGAAAAATTTCACCCTTTCATCAAATGGTGGCCTAACAAACAGAAACCTGACCGGAGCATTCATCGTTTTCTTCAGAAATTGTCAGTTATACATCAATAACGTTTTATATAGCTCAAGAGTGAAAACCTTACCGGGA
Organism: Topomyia yanbarensis; assembly: GCF_030247195.1. NCBI lineage: Eukaryota > Metazoa > Arthropoda > Insecta > Diptera > Culicidae > Topomyia > Topomyia yanbarensis. Next base: position 234,481,409 of record NC_080671.1, read on the forward strand.
AACCCAATACAACTACCCCTAGACGGAATCGATGTGAATATGCATCAAGAGATTCTAAACATCAGCCTGGACCATTTACATAAACTCCATCTGGAAACGAGGAAGGAGCTGGATGTTATCCGACTATCAACGAACAGTATAAAGTGGCCAACATTATCCATTTTCGGGGGAATTATGTCCCTACCTAGCTTAATCGGTATAGCATTTCTCCTTAGATTTCTCATCCATAGATCAGCTACCATAAACATACAACCTGCAGCCAGGACCACAACAGTCGAAGATCCAGTACCAGACATCCAACCTAACATTAGACGTTTGACAATCAGAGAAGTGATTCGTACGGAACCTCATCTCTCAGGAAGGAGGAGTTAACGATGAAGCCACGCGACTCAGGTGCTGACGTCGAAGTTCCTCGAGACAACCGGCAAACATCGCAATCGCCAAGCTAGGCATTTTTGTTAGACGACGACAACGTGCAACCCAATCGATGGCAACGTGTGACCGGATGGATGGCACCACCGCGAGGATTGCAGAGTTAGCAGTATTGAACTGTAGTTAGGGCTAATTAATTGAAATAAATTCATTCGAGGTGGAACGGTAGAGTAGTGTAGTTGTATTTTTTAAAAAGAGTATCACAAACTTTTATTCTTAACTCGCGTAACCTTCGCCGGATCTGCACTTCCGAGCTACGTTGAAGTGGGAGGAGCTCGTCTACCTGTACGCCTGTTTGTACCGCGGGTCATGAATTGTTCCAATTGCAAGCAGCTAGGTCACACGGCCACCTACTGTAGCAACAAGCAACGGTGCGGTAAATGTGGGGAACGCCATGCGGATGATACTTGCAGTAGGCCCGCTGAGAAGTGTGTTTACTGTGGGGAGAATCCGCATGCACTTTTGACATGCCCAACGTACAAACTTCGCGCGGATAAACTGAAGCGATCCGCCAAAGATCGCTCCAGACGCTCTTACGCAGAAATGCTTAAAAGAGCTGTTCCACTTATCTCCAAAAACCCATTCGCTCTCTTGCCAACTGACGATAACGCCTCTAACGACCCTTGCGAGGGGCATTCTTTGGCTCCGCTTGGAAACTCTAGGAAAAGACCTAATCAAAACTCACCTGAACTTCCTCGTAAGGGTCCTAGGTTGTCACAAACAAGGGTACAAAATAAAAATAATTCATTAACTGGAAGTGCTGGTACAAATCCGAAGATAATACCTCCTGGTTTTGGGAAATTGAGATACAACCAGGAGTTCCCAGCACTCCCCGGGGCACCAAAAATCCCAAGTGCTCCAATTTTACAGTCAGAAACTCAACCTAAAACGGGATTCCTTAAATTTTCTGACATTGTGGACTGGATATTCACAGCTTTCAACATTACCGATCCTATGAAAAGCTTGCTGGTTGCTATTCTACCAACAGTAAGAACATTTTTAAAACAGTTGACTGAACAATGGCCCCTCCTTACAGCGATCGTATCCTTCGATGGCTAACTTATTAGACGGAATCAGGGATCTGATCACTGTTTTACAGTGGAACTGCAGAAGTATTATCCCCAAAATTGATTCATTAAAACACTTGCTAAATTACAATCATTGTGATGCATTTTCCCTATGTGAAACATGGCTAACTTCTAATATAAACCTCAACTTCCACGATTTTAACATTATCCGCTTGGATCGAGAAGACTCATATGGGGGGGGTACTTTTAGGGATCAAAAAGTGCTACTCCTTCAATCGAATCAACCTCCCTTCGACGCCAGGCATTGAAGTTGTCGCTTGTCAAACAACAATCAAAGGCAAAGATCTTTGCATTGCTTCTATTTACATTCCTCCTAGGGCCATGATGGGATATCGAAGATTCTCCAACGTGATTGAACACCTTTTCTCGCCCGCCTGTTTCTTGGAGACTTTAACTCTCACGGTACGGGGTGGGGCTGTCTATACGACGATAATCGATCTTCGACAATTCAAGACCTTTGTGACAACTTCAATATGACAATTCTGAACACAGGGGAAATGACACGAATTCCTAGACCACCTGCGCAAGCAAGTGCACTGGACATATCTTTACGCTCGACATCACTACGGTTAGATTGCAAGTGGAAGGTAATATCTGATCCCCACGGTAGTGACCACTTACCAATTGTAATTGCAATCACCACTGGTTCAAGACCATCGACACCAATCAATGTTCCCTATGACCTCACACGAAACATTGATTGGAAGAGCTACGCTGCTGAGATATCCAAAACTATCGATTGAACACAGGTACTTCCCCCGGAGGAAGAATATAAGTTTTTTTCCAACTCGATTCTCGATAGCGCGATTCAAACTCAGACGAAACGAGTACCCGACGTGAACACCCAAAAACGTTCTCCCAACCCGTGGTGGGACAAAGAGTGCTCAGACGTGTACGAGGAGAAAGCTGCCGCGTATAAAACCTTCCGGAACGACGGGTTAGTTGCTAGTTATCGAGTGTACACGATATTAGAAAAGCGAATGAAAAATTTAATGAAAGCTAAGAAACGCAGTTACTGGCGCCGGTTTGTCGACGGGTTAACAAGAGAAACATCGATGAGCACTCTTTGGGGCACGGCCCGACGTATGCGAAACTGAAACATTACTAACGAGAGCGTGGAATATTCAAACCGTTGGATATTCGATTTCGCCAAGAAGGTTTGTCCGGATTTCGCCCCGGCACAGAAAATCTACCGCGCCGCGTCACCTTACAATACCGCGAACGAAACACCGTTTACGATGGTGGAGTTCTCACTTGCTCTCTTATCATGTAACAATAAAGCCCCGGGGCCAGATAGAATCAAATTCAACTTGTTGAAGAATCTGCCAGACTCTGCCAAAAGACGCTTGTTGAATTTATTTAATAGGTTTCTTGAGGGTAACATTGTCCCACATGACTGGAGACAGGTGAGGGTCATCGCCATCCAAAAACCAGGAAAACCAGCCTCCGACCACAATTCGTATCGTCCGATTACAATGCTGTCCTGTATCTGGAAGTTGTTCGAGAAAATTCCTGTTTCGGCTCGACAATTGGGTCGAAACAAATGGCTTACTGTCAGATACACAATTTGGCTTCCGCAAAGGCAAAGGGACGAACGATTGCCTTGCGTTGCTCTCAACAGAAATTCAAATGGCATATGCTAAAAAAGAGCAGATGGCATCAGTATTCTTGGATATTAAGGGGGCTTTCGATTCAGTTTCGAGCAACATTCTTTATGAGAAGTTGCACCAGCATGGTCTTTCGCCAATTTTAAATAACTTTTTGCTAAACCTGTTGTCTGAAAAACAAATGCATTTCTCGCATGGCGATTTATCGACATCGCGATTTAGCTACATGGGCCTTCCCCAGGGCTCATGTCTAAGCCATCTCCTCTACAATTTTTACGTGAATGACATTGACGAATGTCTTGTCAATTCCTGCACGCTAAGGCAGCTTGCAGATGACGGTGTTGTCTCTATTACAGGTCCTAAAGCCATCGACTTGCAAGGACCACTGCAAGATACCTTGGACAATTTGTCTGCATGGGCTCTCCAACTGGGTATCGAGTTCTCCACGGAGAAAACTGAGCTAGTCGTATTTTCTAGAAAGCGTGAACCAGCGCAACTACAGCTTCAATTAATGGATCAAACTATTGCTCAGGCTTCAACATTTAAATATCTCGGGGTATGGTTCGACTCTAAAGGTACCTGGGGATGTCACATTAGGTATCTGAAACAGAAGTGCCAACAAAGGATCAACTTTTTCCGTACAATAACTGGAACATGGTGGGGTGCCCATCCAGGAGACCTAATCAGGTTGTACCAAACAACGATATTATCAGTGTTGGAGTACGGATGTTTCTGCTTTCGCTCCGCTGCGAGCATACACTTCATCAAACTGGAGCGAATCCAGTATCGTTGCTTGCGTATTGCCTTGGGTTGCATGCACTCGACCCATACGATGAGTCTCGAAGTGCTGGCGGGCGTTCTTCCGCTGAAAAATCGATTTTGGGACCTCTCATATCGATTGCTCATTCGATGCGATATTCTGAACCCATTGGTGATTGCAAATTGCGAAAGGCTTGTCGAGCTTAATTCTCAGACCCGATTCATGTCCTTGTACTTCGATTACATGGCACAGAACATCAATTCATCTACGTATAACGTCAACCGTCATCTCTTAGATACTTCTGATCCAACTGTATTTTTCGATACATCCATGAAGGAAGAGATTTGTGGAATTCCGGATCATATTCGCCCACAAGTCCCAAATATTTTCTATAACAAATACCATCAAGTCGACTGCGCCAAAATGTTCTACACTGACGGATCAATTCTCGACGGGTCCACAGACTTCGGTATCTTCAACGAAAATCTTGCTGCCTCATTCAAACTCAATGATCCTGCTTCAATTTACGTCGCAGAATTAGCTGCCATTCAGTATACTCTCGGGATCATTGACACCCTGCCCTCAGACCATTACTTCATCGTTTCGGATAGTCTCAGCTCCATTGAGGCCATCCGTGCGGCGAAGCCTGGAAAGCACTCACCGTATTTCCTGGGGAAAATACGGGAATATCTGATTGCTTTATCTGAAAAATCTTACCAGATTACCTTGGTTTGGGTCCCGTCACATTGTTCTATTGCGGGTAATGAGAAGGCGGACTCTTTAGCCAAGGTGGGCGCATTAGAAGGCGACACTTACGAAAGACCAATTTGCTTCAACGAATTTTTCAGTATCTCTCGTCAGAGGACGCTCGATAGTTGGCAAACCTCATGGAGCAATGGGCATCTGGGACGGTGGCTACATTCCATTATCCCGAAGGTATCAACGAATGCTTGGTTTAAGGGGTTGGATGTGAACCGGGACTTTATTCGTACGATGTCAAGGATCATGTCCAACCATTACTCGTTTGACGCGCATCTCCGTCGTATAGGGCTTGCTGAAAGTAATCATTGTGTTTGTGAGAACGGCTATCATGACATCGAGCATGTTGTTTGGCTGTGCGCAGAGTACTGTGTTGCCAGGTCCCAACTAATAGATTCCCTTCGGGCCCGAGGTAGATCACCCTATGTGCCAGTCCGGGACGTCCTGGCAAGCCGTGACCACCCCTATATTTTTCTTATCTATATCTTTTTGAAAACCATTGATGTCCAAGTTTAATACATTTTACCCTCTCTCATTCACAGTAGAATCTCACCAACCTATCCCTGTATCTACAATATGACATTGCTTCACGAGTCTTCGGTGCATACTCTTCTTGATAACCGTGTATCCAGAACATCATGACATACTGCACATGCAGATGATATAGAGTGCCAATAATTATCCGAAATATCGACCCTCCCCTCGCCCCTGCGATTACAGGCTGGAAACTACAACACTACAACAAAGTGTGCATATCCGCCACAATGATCAATCAGCAAACGACGATGTCAATTACACAATATGTATCCCACTTCCTACCTTTTTCCTTTACTTACATAAGAGGGGAGCAAGCCGCCCCTAAATACGGCTTTCCCTTCCCCCACTAACATGTGACATGTAATATAAAAAAAATGAATTATCGGCCTCGTTAAGCTACAGCATTTGGGCCTAAATAAATGTATTTTAAGATAAGAATAGTAGTAGTTAAAATAAAAAGGTAAAATTCCCGGTTATGGCATATCCCTTATTTCTGGCGTGTTTATTTACCAAGCGTTGACACGCTTTATTGCATTTTCGACAAAGTTATATTCTAAGCTTTTAGGTTTATGATGGTATTCCTATCATTATCGCTGGATGCTCCGTTCAAACATTTTTGGGTTAAATCAAAATGCGCTCCAGGTCCGCAGACTCTGTCTTTCTGGTGTTTAATGACAGATATCGCCATACTTACTCACCTGCAATATACTGCCATGATCACATATTTGTTATATATTTGGGATTATTAATTTTTATGGAAATGATTTGCGATCATGGGCAGTAGAACTTGCTGCAGTTTGGTTGAATTTTCTATTTAATACTTATTAGCTCTGAGATACTTACTATATCTGAAATTTTAAGCAAAATAATATTTTTTTCGAAATTGCCTATTGTAAAAAAAATTGTAGGCATGTTAACTTTCGGTTGGTTAGTGAACATAAACAGTGTAGAGTTTTAAAATGTTATTTTTGTGCTCTATATTAATAACGTTTTGCAGTTAGTTCGTAAAATTTTCGTTATTTTCAAACGCGTTTTTTCGATTCCAAACAAATTCAAATAGAGACTTACTCTATTCAGTAAAGTTGTAGTTAACTCTATTACCAACAAAGGAATTTGCTGAAAACATTTCTAAAGTCATGAAGAGTCTGATTATGTTATGCGGATGTCGAGATTCTATGTATGAATAAATGTTGGGTTAACCAAATCGGTTATAATATTGTCATGATTTAATCACTGTAGCGTAGTGAGTAGCGTAATGTATTGTTTGATTAGAAGCACAAGTTCCAGTTTTCTTGCCCCCCTTCCCTCAGACCGCCAAAGCTTTATATTTTTTATGACAAAGTTTTAGAACGAGTAAGAAGAACAACAATTTTTGAAAGACTTGTTTTCACTGCCAATTAGCTGATTTCATAAGCAATCTCAAAATCGTCGAGCGGGCGTTGAAAGGCTGTTTTTGGTTTTTTTCAATAATAAAACCGTAAGTTAATGCAATAATGTGATGTTATGTAATAGATTTTTGCATTTGCGAAGTTGTTTATTAATTACAAATACCCTCAAACTGATCTAATTGACTGACATTGTACTTTGAGTAATCTAATTTTTCGAATTTGTCCAGTATTCATTTTGTTAACTTCTAATTTTATCAGATTTTCATTTCACAAAATAATTAGTCTAGAGCATCGAAATAGTAGGTCTAGGTCGTATATTATTATTCCAAATAACAATTGGCTTATTGAATAGATTTGGTCAGTAAAAATGATTTTATGGAAACATGATTTTGTGAGGCTAAAAAAGTCACCTATCTCATAACGTTACTAGAGGCAAACACTGATTGTCTACCTTTTGAGATACTGCGCGCCCTTTGTGGAATTCTGCAGAAACGGTTAGAGGAAGGATCAAACCGGCTAAAAATTCACCCTTTAGGGTAACAAAATTGCCTTTTTTCCCTTAAAAAAATTACATTCAAGAATTTTCTGTTGGTCGTTATTGGGATTCAATCGCCCTCACCTTTATAAATCGAACCGCTCTGTTCCGCCCCAATGCCCCGTTACCCATGCTTTTAACTTATAGGATAATGAGCTTATTTTCACTTGTTTCTATTAACACCCTACCTATTTTAAGCTGTTCGTTATAGCAACCTTTGCCATCTTTGTTCAACGCATTGGGTGAAATGGTATGGCAACTAAATTCGAATTTTCGTTGCGTTCAAACACAAGCATTTCATTGTTTTCAGGGCATTTGTGTTATTAGATTGATTCTCAACAACGAAGCAAAGCTCTTGATGCCAATTCATACGTATTTCATCGATTTTAGGCCGAGTAATTAATGAATTAGTGAGGTACATCCCTTAATAGGGTGAAAATAGACACTTTACCCTATGTAAAAGTAATGGTAGTGGGCCTTCTAGTAGATGGATATACTGGATATATTTCATTTAATTCAATATGTTGAACACCCAGAATTGGAACTAAAAATCGCAACGAAAGTAACAATGGGAAAAATTCACAAGTGATCTAAACATCAGATGCTCGAGAAAACATGAAAACCGAGTGACTGTCTATTGAGCCAGTAAGAGACAAAACTATTCTGATAGAACAACATTGCTGCATTGCTTTACAAGTTGTGAGTTACAATATTACATCATCACAAAGTGTTAGGAAGTTGATAGAACTGCTGATCAATTGTCGGCAATTGTCGCGTCTTCGCGTTTGAATAACTAGATATTTCAATGGTTATCAAAGTTGCTAAACTTTCGCATTCTTTAGTTCTCCATTTTAGAAAGTTTTGAACTATTGGCAGAATATATTACATTTGCAACCCTCCTTTTTAGTAATCTCAATATAACCAATCATGCTAAAAATAGAAAACAGAAGGTAGTTTTACTCCCCTCGCATCACCTTGTGTACGCTGGACCAAAAAGTACATGTGATGCGTTCCCAAAGCTGTTACCATTCAGCTCTCCCTTGCCGAACACCTGAAATGAATGAATGATAAAATACTTTCATACTTTACTTGATGGGTTATATCGTATCTGTATCGAAATGTATATATAGTTTAGTTAGTTACATTATAGCAGATCAATTCGAAGGTCGTGAGTTCAAATCTATGTTTTCTCGTTTTATATTGCATTTTTTTTTTTTTTGAAAAAGCTTAAATAACTCAAGCCATTTTTTTGAAAAAGCTAAAATAACTCAAGCCAGTTTACTGCATTGCATCTCTCCTTTTATATGTGTTCATTACAGCAAATTAAGTTTGCAAGTGCCGCCCACGCATCATTGTGCAATCCATTTTTTCGTTGAACGGGCTTAATCCTCAAAAAGGCAAGCTAAAATCGTGGCTTCAACAAGCATTGCTCCTTAGACCCAGTGATACTAAGACTTTTTTGGCTTTCTATCAGTGAGAGAATTGAAAGCCCTAAAAAGCTCCATCATTTCTGTTCTTAATTACAAGTTTATTCAAATTAGAGAATAATTATTGTAACCCGCCGTGCCTCTGAGACCACTTGCCTTTCTGAGGGTTGAAGCATATTAATAATACATATATTTTAAACATGGTATACAACACATAAATGATCTGATAGAACGTTTGACAGATGAGTAATTATTGTATTAATCATTAAAGTGGTTTTGAAAAAGGGATATTTTGAAATCAGTGTATCAGTGATTATGCAATGAGAGCAGATGCGTGTCCTAAGACACATGGTCTTCCACAATTAACAAAAAAATCAAAGCTTTTTGAGCGATTTAGTGGAGGGGCTAAGACATGGTCTTTATTAATCACATTAATAAAGGTTCAAGTAAATTTTATTAATAACTCGGCCTGCAAGAAATGGATTACGTTAAAATCGTTGTCAATATGATGGCTTCTTTCGTCAGTACAGTATTAAAATCGGATAAAAACGGGTATTAGACGCAAGCCAATGATTAAATTTTAAAGGCATTTATAGTATTTTTATAGAAGTACACGAGAAACCTACATGATTATTGAATCAGTTTATTTGTACCCTGCGAGTTTGGCTAGCGCATCATCTTCTGCCCCCACAAACATTCAAATTATTCACTGTGAACACCTAACAAGAATTCTTTTTAATCAGTTTGATTTTCCATTGCGTGTGAACTAGAAAATATATTAACTTCCCAGATAAATGTGCCATATGCACCTCAGAGAGCTTGGAAGCGCCCTACGAGTTAGGATAGACTATCCACTACCATCTCATGAGCCCAAATACTCATACCAACGCACCAGAGAGATACAGTATATGCGCCCCAGAAAATCTGAAAGCGCCCGGCAAGTTAGGATAGACTATTCGCATAACGCACCATGAGCATATTAGCTACCCATTAGCTCAACATACTCATACTACCGACCCATAGAGCCATAAAACGCCCTGCAACTTAGGATACACTATTACCAGCTCATAAGCTCAAATACTCATTTATATGCGCCTCAAAGATACTGAAACCGGTTGAGAGCGCCTTGTAAGTTTGGAAAGTTTATTGCCTACCTACCTAATTGCCAGGCGAGCCATGGGAATATCATACTAGCTCTCCAGCGAGTGCGGAAGCGCTCCGCAAGATATGGGAATATCTTACTAGCGCCCCATAGAGTCTCGGAGCGCCGTATGAACTATGAGAATATCGGACTTGCACCCTAGGGAGTTCAAGAGAGCCCTGCGATCTATGCGAATATCAAACTGGTGCCCGAGATCGCCTTGCGAGCAATGTGAATATCATACTGGCGCCTCATAAAGTCATATTAGCGCCATAGGGAGCTTGAGAGCGCCCTGTGAGCTATGAGAAGCACCCCAGCGAGTGCGGAAGCGCTCTCCGAGCTATAAGAATATCATACTAGCGCTCCAGAGAATCTTACCCTAGCGCACCCTAGGGAGTTTGAAAAGCGCCCTCTGCGAATTATGCGAATATCGTAAAAGCGCTTGAGAGAATCTAAGAGCGCCCTGCGAACGATGTGAATATAAGACTAGTCCCCTAGTTTCAGATGGCCCTGTGAGCTATGGCTCGAGGGAGTCTAAGAGCGCCCTGCGAGCTATGAGAATACCCTACTAGCGCTCCAGCGAGTGTGGAAGCGCTCTCCGAGCTATGGGAATATCACACTGGTGTCCTAGAGAGTGCGAAAGCGCCCAGCGAACAATGAGAATATCAGACTAGCGCCCTCAAGAGTTTGAGATTACCCTACGAGGTATAGGAACAAAATACTTGCGCCAGACAGAATGTGAGAGCGCCCTGCGAGCAATGTGAATATCATACTAGCGCCCCACAGAGCCACTGTTGAAAACTGCCAATATGCCAACACTGTAAACGATAGTGCAGTTCCGATTGCACTCTGACTGTGGCAACTGTCATCGGTAAAAATCAAAACAAACTGGAGAAAAGGAACGGTAGAACGTGGTGAAGATAATGCGAAGTGAACCTCTTTCGGCATAGAATCTGCTCGAGTACATCACTAAGTAGACCCTAAAGGCGCGGGAAATACGACAGCGATCGACGATTACTGGATCTTTACGGTAAGCGGAGTGCTGTAAAATGTAGAATGTTGAGTGCCAGAGCCAACTTACACCATCTGTATTTGTTTTTTAATAGAACCGTATCGAGACAGAACACGAGTGTGTCCACAGCTTCGATCAACAAAAGATCGATCACTGCGACAACGCGCAATAGATCGGGTGTTTAGGTGATTCATTGGCACACAGTTTGCTACCGCGAGTACCTTCCGAATAGTGTTCCATTGCGGCTTCAATAAGAGATAAACTGAACGTGAGTGAAATTGATTTGTAAATTCTTTATATATATAATAATGAACTAATAATAAATTCCAGCTTAAAAGCTGTCTACAGTGAAGACTGCTAAACGGACGTTTCAATCTCCCCGAATCACCCACAATCGTGAACAAACTTTTAAGGTTCATTCTTGAATTAATCACTGCGTAGTAAGCAGTAATAAAGCCTGCGAAGTAAGCAGAAAAAAAATGAACAATCCACGTACTTGCGGTAAATGCCATACAGATGGCTCGGTGAACCAAATGGTTGGATGCGACATGTGTGATGTGTGGCTTCACGTCGATTGTGCTGGTATCACGGGTGAGAACCCGGATCCGAACAAAAGCTGGCGCTGTGAGCAGTGCCGTCATGATGAGGTAACTGAAGTGGCCAGCAATGCCACCCGGAAGACCACAAGGACGTCCAGTAGCGTCAATGTTCGGCGGGCGGAGTTAGCTTTAAAGCTGCTTGAGGAAGAACAAGCGTTGCTGAAGAGGAATCGGGAAAAGGAGGATGAGTTTCGTAGGAAGGAAGCAGAAATCCAAAAGAAGAGAGCAGAGGAAGATGCCAAGCTGCTTAAGCAGAAACATGAGCTGTTGCAATCATTGGAAGATGCAGACGGGAGCATTAGAAGCGGGATAAGCAGTAGAGTAAGCCGAAAGATGGTTCAGTCGTGGCTCGGACGTAGCGAAATACCGCTAGCTGAGAAGCCAAAGACATCTGAAAAAAGGACTCAATCGTTAATTGTGCCAATATCCGGAACGGTAGCAGCTGCAATTCCTTCCACGTCGGTACAGCTGTCTGGTGCTGATATTCTTCTCAACAAGAATGCTGCGACGAACATCATCGTTCCCAAATCGACGTCCACACCGCATACTACGATAAGTACTATTAACCATAATGCATCAGTTCCTCTTCAAGCAGCAACTAGTACGTCGTATGCAAATTGGGGTGGGTACTATCCTGGGGTAGCAATAAACTCATCGTTCGGTATTCCGATAAATTGTGAAATCTAGAAAGTCTCGCAAACCAATATTCTTCCTTGGGGGTTTGGTGCTCCATCAACTGCTACCTTTCCATGCGGAAGCTATAGCAGTCAGTTGCCTCCATTCTACGCCTCTGGTTCAATACCACTCGTTTCTAGTTATGATAGCCTCTCTGCAGCACAAACAATACCAGTAGGTAATTTCGGCGGGGTTCTTCCTTTCGGATGTGAGTCAAGTACAGTGGCGACGAGTTCGCAGCCAGCAACGAGCGTGCCTTGCCCTAATCATTGGAACCAACGTCAACTTGTTTCAGTGGTATCTGCCGCTTCCGTTCCAGTAACATCGACGGGAGTACTTGGGCAAGCTCAACCCGTTCCTCGAATATACAGCAACTTAAACCCAACGGCGGCTGCAGCAAATGTGAATAATTTGGAACAGCAGCAACAGGGTGAATCGCATCATCCCTTGCCACCCAACATGCAGCAGTTAGGCGTGCCAGTTCAACACGTGCCTTCTGTCGAGCAAATAGCGGCACGAAATGTAATGCAACGTGATTTGCCAACATTCTCCGGCGACCCACAAGATTGGCCAATGTTTTTCAGTTTGTTTCACAATTCAACGATGGCTTGTGGGTATGCAGACGTGGAGAATCTCTCCAGATTACAGCGCTGCTTGAAGGGATAGGCACTTGAATCCGTGAAAAGCCGTCTACTGTTGCCCCAGTCGGTGCCGTACGTAATGGAGACACTGCAGATGCTGTATGGACGACCAGAAGTATTGATTCATTCTTTGCTGCAGAAGTTGCGTAGCGTTCCATCACCTAAGGCTGAAAACTTACAATCGATCATCTCCTATGGGTTGGCTGTGCTTAATCTAGTCGATCACATGCACGTTTCAGGTCTGATGGAACACTTGCGCAATCCAATGTTGGTGCACGAGTTGGTGGAGAAGCTGCCGCCACAAACGCGAATGCAGTGGTCTTGGTACAAGCGCTCAATTTCGGACGCAAACCTTGCGACGATCGGCGACTTTATGTCGGAGTTGGTAAAAACAGCTACAGATGTAACGGTGCCTGGAGACAATTCGACCAAGCATGTCAACACAGGACGGGAGCAACAGAAGCTGTATGTTCATATGGAAGCAGAGGGTGACCAAACAGCAGAACCGACAGCGAACAAGCCGATGAAGAGATTGTGCGCCTACTGTTCGGATGACGGTCATGAAGTGGTGCGATGCGCTCAGTTCAAGGCCTTAGACCTTGACGGAAGGTGGAAGGCGATTCGGACGAAGGGACTTTGTAGGATTTGGTTCCGCATCGAAAGTGGCCGTGTCGTTCGGGCAAGGAGTGTGGAGAAGAGGGTTGCCATTTCCGTCACCATCCTCTGCTGCATTCCCGAGCAGTTGCCGCTACTTATCCGATATCCAGCGAGAACGTCGCGCGCCAGAATCATCATCTTGGGACCAATTTGTCTCTGTTTCGATATCTACCCATAACACTCGAAGGAAACGGAAAGAAAGTTGAAACGTTCGCGTTTTTGGACGATGGATGTGAATCTACACTGATGGAAGCAGGACTTGCAGCGGAGTTGGATATCAGGGGCCCTGAGGAATCTCTCTGCCTCGCCTGGACCGGAAACATATCACGAGAAGAGAAGGGTTCACAACGGATTTCGGTGATCATTTCCGGAACTGGACTCAAGAATAAATTTCAGCTGCACAATGTGCGCACGGTACGCAAGCTGAAGCTCCAAGGTCAGTCGTTCCAGTACACTGAGCTTCAAAAGACCAATCCACATCTCAGAGGACTTCCACTGAACAGCTACTCTAACGCGGTACCGAGAATGATAATTGGTATTGAGCACGCACAATTGCTCACTACTTTGAAAGTGAGAGAAGGTAAAACCAACGAACCCGTGGCAGCAAAGACGCGATTAGGTTGGTGTGTGTACGGTAAGCAGATCAACGGTAGTAATGCTATAACACGACTGCATGTTCACTCGGAGGAAATCGGAAACCGAGAGCTACACGAGCTAATGAGACAGTACTACAACGTCGAGGAAGCAGCGGTAGCTACGCCACTTGAGTCGGAGGACGACAAACGAGCCAGAGCAATTCTGGAGAGAACTACACGAAGAGTAGAGGGTGGTTTTGAAACCGGGCTTCTATGGAAATATGACCGACCAGTGTTCCCAAATAGCTATCCGATGGCCGTACGCAGAATGCAGTCATTGGAGAGACGACTCGATAAGGAGCCTGGTCTGCGAGAGCGAGTGAACGTACTGATAACAGAGTACGAATCGAAAGGATACGCTCACCGAATAACACAAAAGGAGGCGGAGTCGACAAGTGTGGGTCGCGAGTGGTACTTACCTCTTGGAATCGTAAGAAACCCGAAAAAGCCAGAAAAGATTCGTCTGATTTGGGATGCTGCAGCGCGAGTAAATGGTATATCATTAAACGACATGCTCCTGAAAGGGCCAGATATGCTGACATCACTATTCGCAGTTCTGCTACGATTTCGTCAGAGACCAGTCGCAGTGTGTGGGGATATCCGTGAGATGTTCCACCAAATACGGATAATCTCGCAGGATAGGCAGGCACAAAGGTTCGTGTATCGAGAGCAATCTAATCAGCCACCGCAAGTCTTCGTTATGGACGTTGCAACGTTTGGTGCGACATGCTCGCCTTGCTCCGCACAGTACATAAAGAATACGAACGCAGAGGACTTCAGATCACTATTCCCAAGAGCTACCAAAGCGATCCTCAAGGCTCACTACGTTGACGACTACTTGGACAGTGTGGACACGGTTGACGAAGCGATCCAAATAACAGAGGAAGTGAAATACGTGCATGCAAAAGGAGGGTTCGAGATCCGACACTTCTCGTCCAATTCGCTCGAGGTATTGCGACACCTAGGTGAAATCAAGCATATACAGGATAAATCGATGCTTCTGGACAAGATAGCGGATGCGGAACGCGTTCTTGGTATGGTGTGGAAACCAGCGGAAGACGTTTTCACCTTTGATGTCGCCTTGGTGGAAGATCTTGTGATGCTACTAGCGGAAGGAGTCACACCCACGAAGCGGCAGGCGTTGAGACTCGTGATGTCGCTATTTGACCCATGCGGGTTCATCGCCCATTTCATCATTCATGGCAAGATTCTCATGCAACACATCTGGAGATCGGGTACGGACTGGGATGAAAATATTTCCGAAGGTTTGCTCGATCTGTGGAACGACTGGACCCGACTATTGAAACAGCTGGGTGATGTAAAAGTTCCTCGCTGTTTCTTTGGTGAGACGAGCAGTAAGCGGCATGGCGGAATACAACTTCACGTATTCGTTGATGCAAGCGAGTTAGCATACGCCTGTGTTGCATATCTGAGAATCATACAAGAGGGAAAGGTGCGATGTGTCCTTGTTGCCGCAAAGACGAAAGTGGCGCCGCTTAGACCGCTCTCCATCCCTCGGCTAGAGCTGCAGGCTGGACTAATAGGTTGCCGGTGATGGAGAATATCTGCTCATCTTTAGATCTCCCCATCGAAAAGCGTTTCGTGTGGACCGATTCCAGAACGGTTCTGGCGTGGGTGCGATCAGATAGTCGGCGATATCACCCGTACGTAGGGTTTCGAGTTAGCGAAATTCTGAATGTTTCCTCCGTGGTTGAGTGGCATTACGTCCCGTCTAAGCAAAACGTAGCCGACGAAGCTACGAAGTGGGGTGTCGGGCCCAACTTCAGTCCGAGTAGCCGCTGGTATGTTAGTCAAAACTTTCTGTACTTTCCGGAGAACGAATGGCCTGACCAACCGACCAAGCAATGGATGACGGAAGAAGAACTACGGGTCGTGTTCCAGCACCATCAACAAGTACCGTCGCCATTGATCGACTTGAACAGGTTCTCGAATTGGAACCGTCTATTACGAGCGACTTCGTACTTGCTGAGAGCAGTTCAGCTGTTCCGCAAAGGAAATCTGTCCGGACCGCTGCATAGCGAGGAACTGCAGCACGCAGAGAACTTATTGTGGCGACAAGTGCAATTTCAAGCATTTCCCGACGAGTACTGTGTACTGGAGTTCAACAAAGCGAACCCTGAAAAGGATAATAAGCGAATCGAGAAATGCAGTCCACTGTACGTGCAGTCGCCGTGTATGGACGATGAAGGAGTTATACGAATGAATAGCAGGATTGGTGCTGCTCCAACCGTTTCATTCGGAGCAAAGTTTCCGATACTGTTGCCAAAGGATCACCGTTTGACAGCTCTCTTCGTCGACAGTTACCACCGACGATTCCAGCATCGGAACCATGAAACTGTGTTCAACGAGATTCGTCAGCAGTTTCGAATACCCAAGCTGCGGTCTCTGATAAAAACTGTAGCCCGAGATTGCATGTACTGTAAAATAAGGAAGGCTACACCAAGACCACCGATGATGGTGCCACTTCCGAAAGTTCGTTTGACACCTCATATACGGGCGTTTAGCTACACTGGTGTCGATTATTTCGGCCCGATATTAGTAAAGCAGGGTCGTAGTTTGGCGAAGCGATGGGTGGCACTCTTTACGTGTCTCACCACGCGAGCTGTGCATCTGGAAATTGTACACAGTTTATCCACTCAATCGTGTGTCATGGCAATTCGCAGATTCATTGCACTTAGAGGATCTCCATCGGATTTCTATTCAGATAATGGGACTTGTTTCCGAGGAGCTAGCAACCTGTTAGCGGAGCAGATTGAAACCATTCACGAAGGCTGTGCAGTTACGTTTACCAATGCGCGAACCAGTTGGCATTTTAACCCTCCGTCTGCACCTCACATGGGTGGATCCTGGGAGCGGATGGTACGTTCGGTGAAAACAGCGATGGACGCCATCTTAGAACACCCTCGTCATCCAAGCGACGAGGTTCTGGAGACTGTGGTGCTTGAAGCAGAATCGATCGTCAACTCACGACCTTTAACTAGTGATGCCACAAGTACAGATTTATCTAGAAAGGTACAGATTTTTGAAGCATTTTTGGTACAGATTCTGTACGGTACAGATTACAGATTTTTGTAAAAAAGTGCAGATTGGTACAGATTTTTTTACATGACAGCAAGTTAAAATAATTTAATCCTGTGATGCATCCCAGCAAACAGCAGGTAAACATTGAGTTGGGCAGCATTGATGGCAAGAATTTGAAGTGAAGCTGTTACTGATTGAGCTTTAACTGAAGCTAACATTAGAATGCGATATGCGAGAAATCTGCTTCCAGCAAATCAAAGGGATGATCTAAGTGAAAGCCGAGAGAATCTCCTCGAAGTGCATACATTTACTCTGACCAGCTCCATTTGAATTCCTGCAAGCAAGCTTCTCGCATCCCATTGATATAACCAGCCCCATATCAGCTTCTTGCCGCCACTCTGTTAGCCACCTTTGGTTGTAAACAAAGTGGCTGCGAGAATCTGAGCTGGAGCTGATATTAACATTTCCCAGTCAACCTCATCCGGAATTCTAACTAGTTTCTTGTGGAATCCCAGATCAAATTAAACAACCGAGTCAGAATGCATGGTTTGATTTCTCCGAATGAAAAATACCTATGTTTAAGAAAAATGTTTTTTTTAACAACCTTGTTATTGTTTGGGTACAGAATCCGGCACAGATTTTTCTATAGAAGGCTACAGATAGAAAAGATTTTTCAACTTCCGGTACAGATTTAATTGTGGCAACACTGCCTTTAACATATGTTCCACTTGACGACGTCGAGCAAGAAGCGTTGACTCCGAATCACTTTCTACTGTACGGCAACAGTGGTATAGTGCAGCCAAGGACAGCTCTTGTAGATGATGGCGTGACGCTGCGTGACAGTTGGAAGTTGGCTCAATATCTGGTAGATGAGTTCTGGAAACGCTGGATCCGGGAGTACTTACCAACGTTGGCAAGACGGACAAAGTGGTACGAGCCAGTGAAGCCAATAGAACCTGAAGATTTGGTTATAGTGGTCGATGAAAATAAACGGAACGGATGGCTGCGAGGTCGTGTCGTTGAAGTAGTGCATGGCAAGGGCGGTCAAGTCCGGAGTGCAGTGGTCCACACCTCCAATGGCATCATGAAACGAACGGCGGTGAAGATAGCCGTGCTAGATGTGCGTGAGAAGCAGAAGGACGAAGTGGCATTCTCGGAACTACACGGGAGAGGGAATGTTGAAAACTGCCAATATGCCAACACTGTAAACGATAGTGCAGTTCCGATTGCACTCTGACTGTGGCAACTGTCATCGGTAAAAATCAAAACAAACTGGAGAAAAGGAACGGTAGAACGTGGTGAAGATAATGCGAAGTGAACCTCTTTCGGCATAGAATCTGCTCGAGTACATCACTAAGTAGACCCTAAAGGCGCGCGGGAAATACGACAGCGATCGACGATTACTGGATCTTTACGGTAAGCGGAGTGCTGTAAAATGTAGAATGTTGAGTGCCAGAGCCAACTTACACCATCTGTATTTGTTTTTTAATAGAACCGTATCGAGACAGAACACGAGTGTGTCCACAGCTTCGATCAACAAAAGATCGATCACTGCGACAACGCGCAATAGATCGGGTGTTTAGGTGATTCATTGGCACACAGTTTGCTACCGCGAGTACCTTCCGAATAGTGTTCCATTGCGGCTTCAATAAGAGATAAACTGAACGTGAGTGAAATTGATTTGTGAATTCTTTATATATATAATAATGAACTAATAATAAATTCCAGCTTAAAAGCTGTCTACAGTGAAGACTGCTAAACGGACGTTTCAATCTCCCCGAATCACCCGCAATCGTGAACAGCCACATTAACGTCCTAGTGAGCTTGAGAGCGCCCTGCGAGCCATGAGAATTTCAAAATAGCGCCCTAGTGAGTTTTAGAGTGCCCTGCGAGTTATGGGAATATCGTACTGGCGCACGAGAGAATCTAAGAGTGCCCTGCAAACTATGAAAATATTATGCTAGCGCTCCAGAGAATTTGTGGGCATCCTAGAAACTAAGAGAACATTAGACTAGCGCCCTAGAGCCTAGAGCCCTAGAGCCATGCGAGGTATGGAAATATCTAACTGGCGCTTGAGAGAATCTGAGAGCGCCCTGCGAACTGTAGAAATATTAGATTAACGCTCCAAATACTCTGTGAACGCCGTGCGAGCTATGAAAATATCGCCCTAAAGAGTTTGGGAGCGCTCTGCGAGTTATGGGAATATCATACTGGCGCCAGAGAGAATCTGAGGACGCCCTGCGGAAGATGATAGTTTCAAAATATCCTAGAGAGTTTGAGAGCGCCCTGCGAGGAATATCATGCTGGCGCTCGAGAGATTCTAGGAGCGCCCTGCGAGCTTTGTGAATATCATACTAGCGCTCTGAAGAGCTTGAGAGCGCCCTGTGATCTATGATACTATATATCATACTGGGGCCCTAGCGAGTATGGAAGCACTCTTCGAGCTATGGGAATATGATACTGGCACTCAAAAGAATCTGAGGGCGCCCTATGAACTATGGGAATGTCAGATTAGCGCCCTAGCGAGTTTGGGAGCGCCCTGCGAGCTATGAAAATATTATACTGGCGCCAGAGAGCATCTGAGAGCGCCCTGCGAGCGATGAGAACATATGCCCACCCTAGAGAGCTTGAGAGCGCCTAGCGTGCTATGGGAATGTTATGCTGGCGCTTGAGAGAATCTGAGGGCGCCCTGCGAGCTATGGGAATATCATACTTGCCCCCCATAGAGTCATACTAGCGCCCTAGAGAGCCTGAGAGCGCCTAGCGAGCTATGAGAATATCATAATAGCACCCCAGCGAATGTGGAAGCGCTCTCCGAGCTATGTGGATATCACAATAGCACCCCATAGGGCCTCGGAGCGCCCTACGAGCTATGAGAATATCAGACTAGCGTCATAGTGAGTTTTAAAGTGCCCTGCGAGCTACGAGAATATCATACTGGCGCCCCAGAGAATCTGAGAGCGCCTAGAAAACTAAGTGAGTATCATACTAGCGCCCCATAGTCATATTAGCGCCCTAGAGTGTTTGAAGATGCCCTGCGAGCTATGAGAATATTATACTAGCGCCCTAGTGAGCATGGAAACGCTCTCCGAGCTATGGGAGAGTCTGAAAGCGCCCAACGAACAATGAGAATATCAAACTAGCCCCTAGTGAGTTCGAGAGTGCCCTATGAGCTATGAGAATATCATGCTGGCGCTCGAGAGAATCTGAGAGCGCCATGATATGCTGGCTGCGAGATATGTGAATATCATTCTAGCACCCCATAGAGCCATAATAGCGCCCTGCGAGCTATGAGAATACCCTACTAGCGCTCCAGCGAGTGTGTAAGCGCTCTCCGAGCTATGGGAATATCATACTGGCGTCTTAGAGAGTCCGAAAGCGCCCAGCGCACAATGAGAATATCAGACTAGCGCCCCCAAGGGTTTGAGATTACCCTACGAACTATGGGAACAAGATACTTGCCCCAGAGAGAATCTGAGAGCGCCCTGCGAGCAATGTGAATATCATACTAGCGCCCCATAGAGCCATACTGACGCCCTAGAGAGCTTGATAGCGCCCGGCGAGCTATGAGAATATCAAACTAGCGCCCTAGTGAGTTTTGGAGTGCCATGCGAGCTATGGGAATATCTTACTAGCGCCCCAGAGAATCCGAGAGAACTGTGCGAACTATAGGAATATTAGACTAACGCCCCAAAGTATCTGCGAGCGCCCTGAGAACTATGAAAATATCGGAATACCACCCTAAAGAGTTTGGTAGCGCCCTGCGAGCTGTGGGAATACCATACTAGATCCCCAAATAGTTATACTAGCGCCCTAGAAAGCTATGAGAATTTCAGACTAGCACCCTAGTGAGTTTGAGAATGCCCTGCGAGCTAGTGAAATATCGTACAGGCGCACGAGAGAATCTGAGAGTGCCCTGCAAACTATGGGAATATTATGCTAGCGCTCCAGAGAATTCGTTAGCGTGCTGCAAGCTAGGAGAATATCGTACTAGCGCCCTAGAGAGTTTGAGAGCGTCTGGCGAGCTATGGGAATTAGGAATACCATACTAGCTCCCCATACAGTTATACTAGCACCCTAGAGAGCAATGAGAATATCGGACTAGCACCCTAGTGAGTTTGAGAGTGCCCTTCGAGCTATGGGAATATCGTGCTGGCGCACGAGAGAATCTGAGAGTGCCCTCCAAACTATGAAAATATTATGCTAGCACTCCAGAGAATTTGTGGGCGCCCTACAAACTAAGAAAACATCAGACTCAGAGAGTTTGGGAGCGCCATGAGAGCTATGGGAATATCGTAATGGCGCCATAGAGAATCCGAGAGCGCTGCGAACTATAGGAATATTAGACTAACGCACCAAAGAATCTGTGAGCTCCCTGCGAACTATGAAAATATCGGACTACCGCCCTAAAGAGTTTGGGAGTGCCCTACGTGCTATGAGAATACCATACTGACGCTCGAGAGAATCTGAGAGCGCCCTGCGAGCTAAGGGAATACCATACTAGTTCCCCATACAGTTATACTAGCGCCCTAGAGAGCTATGAGAATATCGAACTAGCACTATAGTGAGTTTGAGAGAATTGGAGAGTGCCCTGCAAACTATGGGAATATTATGCTAGCGCTCCAGAAAGTTCGTGAGCGCCCTGCAAACTAAGAGAATATCGAACTAGCGCCCTAGAGAGTTTGAGAGCGTCCTGCGAGCTATGGAAACAAAATACTGGCGCCAGAAGGAATCTGAGTGCGCCCTGCGAACGATGATAATATCAGACTACCCTAGAGAGCGCCCTGCGCGCTATGGGAATATCATTCTTGCGGTCGAGAGAATCTGAGAGCGCCTCGCGAGCTATGTTTATATCATATTAGCGCTCCATAGTCATATTAGCGCCCTAGAAAGCTTGAAATCGATCTGCGAGCTATGAGAATATTATACTAGCGCCCCAGCGAGCAAGGAAACGCTCTCCGAGCTATGGGAGTATAATACTAGCGCCCCAGAGAGTCCGAAAGCATACTACGAACAATGAGAATATCAAACTAACCCCTAGCGAGTTCGAGAGCGCCCTGCGAGCTATGGGAATATCATGCTGACGCTATAGATAATCTGAGAGCGTCAGCATGATATGCTCGCTGAGAGCTATGTAAATATCATACTAGCACCTCATAGGGCCATATTAGCGCCCTAGAGAGCTTGAGGGCGCCCTGCGAGCTATGAGAATATCAAACTAGCGCCCTAGTGAGTTTCAGAGTGTCCTACTAGATATGGGAATATCATACTGGCGCACGAGAGAATCTAAGAGTGCCCTGCAAGCTATGGAAATATTATGCTAGCGCTCCAGAAAATTTGTGAGCGCCTTACAAACAAAGGAAATATATGACTAGCGCCCTAGAGAGATTGTGGAGCGCCATTCGAGCTATGGGAATATTGTGCTGGCAGTCGAGAGAATCAGAGTGCTCTACGAGCAATGTGTACACCATACTAGTGTCCCATAGAGTCACACTAGCGCCCAAGAGAGCTGGAGAGCGCCCTACGAGCTATGAAAATATCAGACTAGCGCCCTAGTGAGTTTGAGAGTGCCCTGCGAGCTATAAGAATATCGTACTGGCGCACGAGAGAATCTGAGAGCGCCCTGCGAACTATGGGAATATTAGACTAACACCCCAAAGAATCTGTGAGCGTCCTGCGAACAATGAGAATATCGGATAATCGGCCCAGAGAGTTTGGGAGCGCCCTGCGAGCTATGGGAATATCATACTGGCGCCAGAGAGAATCCTGCGGACGATGAGAGTTTTTTTATTCATTTCGTTTATTTGATAGGCACAAATGCGTTAGCTTGGCGGTGCCAAATTATTTTGTTTTTACATTTTGGATATTTTAAAACTAGGAGGTTACAATGTTGAAATATTTATTTTTTTTTAAAGAAAAATTTTACAGCTATCTTAAGACTAGAAATAAGATTCTATATACAAGAGAGGGGGCAAAAGATTTTTTTTATGAAAAAATTTTAAAACAAGGAATTCAATTGTAATAATTTTTAGGAAATATTTACAGTTATCTTAAAACTAACAATATAGTTTTGTACACAAAAGGGGGAACAAATATTTATGAGAAAATTCGCAGGTGTTTTAAGACTAGGGATACAATTCTATTTACAAGATGGGGGACAATAGTTTTAACAAAGAGGTAAAATTACAACTATCTTAAAACTAGGAATACAGAATACAAATTTGAACTTTTTTAGCGGAGACTTATGCTTGGTCAAGATATTCAGAGAGGGGCTGTAGAAGCAGTTGTATCAAGGACAGGGGAGAGAAAGCGTAGATGGTGACCGGGAGAGAAGAGCAAAACTTGCAACTTTCGGGCAAACGGGAGATCAGCGAAAGATTACCGCCTCAGTCTAGTAGGTCGGATTGGCGGATGGTATTCTTCGGACCCGCGGGGAATCCTTCAAAAGTCATCGGACCTCGAGTCGCTCTCGCTTCAGTTTCCTTCTATGCAGGCGTAGTGGTAAGGGCGACGGCGGTTACATAGTGGCACTCTGGAGCTGATCGGTTCCACAAGGCAGGAGGAAACTCTAAAAACGAGAAATAAAAGAGAGGGGCTAAATTGGGATATTTATCGTTTTTATGAAGGTATAAATAAGGGACATATAGGGGAAATCACGAGTTGCCAGCATATCTCGGACTGGTACATTGGGTGGTCTACCTCGGGCCCGAAGGGATTCCTTTAACTGAGACCTGGCGTCACAATACCCGGCGCACACCCAGACAACGTGTTCGATGTCGTGATAGCCCTCGTCACAAGCGCACAGACTACTTTCCGCAAGCCCAATACGCCGCAAATGCGCATCCATGGTGTAGTGATTGGACATAAGTCGGGACATTACACGAATAAAATCCCGACCCACATCCATCCCCCCGAACCAAGGCTTCGTTGATACCTTTGGGATAATCGAATGTAGCCATCGTCCAAGTTCCCCATTGCTCCACGAGGTTTGCCAACTGTTGAGCGTCCTCTGACGACAAATACTAAAAAATTCGTTGAAGCAGATTGGTCTTTCGTATATGTCACCATTTAATGCGCCCACCTTTGCTAATGAGTCGGCCTTTTCATTGCCCGGGATAGAACAATGAGAGGGGACCCAAACAAAGGTAATCTGATAAGATTTTTCAGATAACGTACACAAGGACTCCTGTATCTTCCCCAGAAAATACGGGAATTGCTTTTTAGGCTTCACCGCACGAAGAGCCTCGATAGAGCTGAGGCTGTCCGAAACGATGAAGTAGTGATCTGTGGGCAGAGTGTCGATGATCCCAAGGGTGTACTGAATTGCAGCTAACTCTGCGACGTAAACTGAAGCGGGATCATTGAGCTTGAATGAAGCGGTGATAGTATTGTTGAAGATACCGAAGCCAGTGGACCCATCGAGATTTGATCCGTCAGTGTAAAACATTTTGTCGCAGTCGACTTCTCGGAATTTATTATAAAATATATTGGGGATCACCTGCGGGCGTATATGGTCCGGGATTCCACGAATCTCTTCCTTCATGGATGTGTCGAAGAATACAGTAGAATCAGAAGTATCTAGGAAACGGACACGGTTGGGATTGTACGAAGAAGGATTGATGCTCTGTGCCATGTAGTCGAAGTACAAGGACATAAAACGGGTTTGAGAATTAAGCTCGACGAGCCTCTCGAAATTTTGAATTGCCAACGGGTTCAGAATATCGCATCGGATGAGCAATCGATATGAGAGTTCCCAAAATCGATTTTTTAGCGGAAGAACGCCCGCCAGCACTTCGAGACTCATCGTATGGGTCGAGTGCATGCAACCCAAGGCAATGCGCAAGCAACGATACTGGATTCTCTCCAGTTTGATGAAGTGTATGTTCGCAGCGGAGCGGAAACAGAAACACCCGTACTCCATCACCGACAATATCGTTGTTTGGTACAACCTGATCAGGTCTCCTGGGTGAGCACCCCACCATGTTCCAGTTATTGTTCGGAGAAAATTGATCCTTTGTTGGCATTTCTGTTTCAGATACCTAATGTGACATCCCCAGGTACCTTTAGAGTCGAACCAGACCCCGAGATATTTAAATGTGAAAACCTGGTTGATCGTTGCACCCATTAATAAAAGCTGGAGTTGCGCCGGCTCACGCTTCCTAGAAAAAACAACCAACTCAGTTTTCTCCGTGGAGAACTCAATACCCAGCTGAAAAGCCCAAGCAGACAAATTGTCCAAGGTATTTTGTAATGGTCCTTGCAAGTCGGCAGCTTTGGGCCCTGTAACAGAGACCACCCCGTCGTCTGCAAGTTGCCTTAGCGTGCATGAATTGGCAAGACAATCGTCAATGTCATTCACGTAGAAATTGTAGAGCAGGGGACTTAGACATGAGCCCTGGGGAAGACCCATGTAGCTAAATCGCGATGTTGTTAAATCGCCATGCGAAAAGTGCATGTGCTTTTCAGACAACAGGTTTAGCAAAAAGTTATTTAAAATTGGCGAAAGACCATGCTGGTGCAGCTTCTCTGACAGAATGTTGATAGAAACTGAGTCAAAAGCCCCCTTAATATCCAAGAAGACTGATGCCATCTGCTCTTTGTTAGCATAGGCCATTTGGATTTCTGTAGAAAGCAACGCAAGGCAATCGTTCGTCCCTTTGCCTTTGCGGAAGCCAAATTGTGTATCTGACAGTAAACCATTTGCTTCAACCCAATTGTCGAGGCGAAACAAGATCATTTTCTCGAATAACTTCCGAATACAGGACAGCATTGCAATCGGCCGATACGAGTTGTGGTCGGAGGCTGGTTTTCCTGGTTTTTGGATGGCGATGACCTTCACTTGCCTCCATTCATAAGGGACAATGTTACCCTCAAGAAACTTGTTAAATAAATTCAACAAGCGCCTTTTTGCAGTGTCAGGCAGATTCTTCAGCAAGTTGAATTTGATTCTGTCTAACCCTGGGGCGTTATTGTTGCACGATAAGAGAGCAAGTGAGAACTCCACCATCGAAAACGGTGTTTCGTTCGCGGTATCGTGAGGAGACGCGGCGCGGCACGTTTTCTGTACCGGGACAGAGTCCGGACAGATCTTCTTGGCGAAAGCGAATATCCAACGGTTTGAATATTCCACGTTCTCGTTGGTACTATTACGGTTACGCATACGTCGAGCCGTACCCCAAAGAGTGCTCATCGCTGTTTCTCTCGTTAGCCCGCCGACGAACCGGCGCCAATAACTGCGTTTTTTGGCTTTCATTAGACTCTTCATTCGCCTTTCTAACGACGCGTACTGTTGATAGCTAGCGGGTAACCCGTCTTCCCGGAAGGCCTTATATGCAGTGGACTTTTCCGCGTACAGCTCTGAGCACTCTTTATCCCACCACAGGGTGGGAGACCGTCCATGGGTATTCGCGCTGGGTACTGGTTTAGTCTGAGCTTGATTCGCACTGTCGAGAATCAAGCCAGCCAAAAACCTGTACTCTTCCTCCGGAGGAAGTTCTTGAGTGGATTCGATTTTAACGGATATCGCGGTCGCGTAACTCTTCCAATCAATGTTCCGTGTGAGGTCATACGAGACATTGATTGTTTCCGATGGTCTTGAACCGTTAGCAATTGAAATCACGATAGGCAAATGATCGCTACCGTGGGGATCAGGGATCACCTTCCACATGCAATCTAACTGTAGCGATGTCGAGCATAGCGATAAATCCAACACGCTTGCGCGTGCTGGTGGTGTAGGAATCCGCGTCATTTCTCCCGTGTTTAAGATGGTCATGTTGAAATTGTCGCAAAGATCTTGGATTAATGTTGATCTATTATCATCATGAAGACAGCCCCATACCGTACCGTGCGAGTTAAAGTCTCCCAGAACTAGCCGCGGTGCCGGTAAGGATTCCGTGATATTACAAAGCGTTCGGTGCCCTACCGAGGCTCTAGGAGGAATGTAGATGGAAGCAATGCAAAGGTCTTTACCTTTGATTAAAACTTGACTAGCGACAATTTCAATGCCTGGTGTCGAAAGGAGGTTAATTCGGTTGAAAGAATAGCACTTTTTGATCCCCAAAAGTACTCCTCCATAGGGGTTTTCTCGATCCAGACGAATTATATTAAAGTCGTGGAAGTTGAGATTTATATCGGAAGTTAACCAAGTTTCACATAATGCGAAAGCATCACATTTTAAACTATTTAGTAAAAATTTAAAGGAATCGATTTTCGGGAGGATACTTCTGCTGTTCCACTGTAGAACAGTGATCGAATCGGTGACCTCGTTCGATGACTTAGCCATCGAAGGGTACGATCGCTGCAAGGAGGGGCCATTTAGTAGTCAACTGCTTCAAAAATGTTTGCACTATAGGGAGAAAACGTATCAGAAGGCTTTTAAGAGGATCAGTAACATTGAAAGCTGTGAAAATTAAGTCCACTATGTCAGAAAATTTCATTAGTCCGCTACTGGACTGAGTATCTGTTTGAAAAAAGGGGACACTTGGGGTTTTTGGTGTCCCTGGAAGTGGTGGGTACTCCTTGTTAGAATTAATATTTCCAAGTCCTGTAGCAAATTGCTTCGGCTTTTGTGCATCACTTCCGTTGGATTTATTGGTTGTAGATGGCGCACTCTGAGTGGACGACACCTTGGCACCCTTACGAGGTCCCCTGGGTTAACCAAAGATGTTCCCTCTCGTGGGTCGTCAGATTCTTGCTCAACGTTAGCCAAACCAGCATAGGGATTTTCGGACAGGACAGATGGCGAAGCATTCTTTAGCATTTCTGCATAAGAACGCCTTGAGCGTTCCTTAAGGGAGCGCTTAATTTTATCCCCGCGCTGCTTGTACGCAGGACATGATTTAAGAGCATGTGAAGGGCCCCCGCAGCAAATACACTTTTCAGTTTCTTTGTCGCAAGAGTCATCCTCATGCTCTCCTTCGCATTTGCCGCATCGTTTCTTATTTCCACAATATGTGGCTGTGTGGCCCAACTGCTTGCAATTGCTGCAGTTCATGACCCGCGGTACGAACAGGCGAACTGGTAGGCGAACCTTGTCAAGGAGGATGTAGTTGGGAAGAGAGGACCCGGCTAATGTCACCCGAATCGAGCCTGATAGAGAGTAGGTAGTCTTACCTCCCTCGGTGTTTGCGGTATACAATTGTTTGCATTCTAAGATCTTAATCTGTTCAAGAGAGGGGTCCTTAAAGCAGCCAACCCCGTGCTCCAACAGTTCTTCGCATTTCAGGCCCGGTTCGGACACTACCCCATCGATTTCACAGGCCACACAAGGCACGTACGCTTTAAATTCCCGCGTAAAGCGCTCACAGCAAGCAATCGCGTTTGCCTGGCCGAGATCACTCACTAGAACACGTATCTTGTTTGCCCGAACACGTGTTATCTGAGTTACGGCCGGGTAATTAGCAGTCAGATCTCGAGAAAGTTTTAATATATTAACCGGTTTCTCTCCGGTCCGAAAATATACCACCCATGGCCCAGAGGAACCTTCTGGGTACTGCTTTATACGGGGAGCAATGCGAGTATTAGGGGGATCAGGGACTTCCATGATTACATCAGATGGTATTTCGCCCTCGGCCATTTAAGCACGAGGGCAGAGCGTTATATAAACGGGAATGTGTCTTATTATTTGATTTGAGTAAAGTAGGGAAAAGGAAAGAAAGCAAACGAGGAAAAAAAATAAAGCAAAACTTATCTGCAAACAACGTCGATTGTTCCGCACCAGCGAAAACAATGTACTGGATTTACTGTCGGCACCAGCAGAACGGCAGCTAACGAACGAACAAAGGATGACCTTGATTCACTAAAATTGACACACCGAACACCACTGTGAAATATAACGATCCGTTCCGTTCAAAGGTTGGGAGACGTATGGCCGCATTCATTTTCAATATTCAGTGACGCAGCTGAAAACTTCAAACGAACAAACCGCCCATTCATCCATGCAGATTTTCATTCGTCTCCGATTATTACACTAAGCGACCGTGCAGCAACGAATCAAACGTATCAAAGTGGGCCCTGACACAATATAAGCGATGATGATTGTTGTTTCATATACTTTTCCGGCATTTGAAAACATTTTCCTAGATAATTATTGAAATGAATATAATGTACGATATTCAACTGAATGAATAACATGGATATTTGAATGAAAATTTTTTTCTATTCACCGCGAGTCGCATCAGGTACATTTTCTGCCGTCAAAAAAGTGCTTCGATTATTTTTAACTCTGGTTGTGAATGAGGCAATAAAACTACTGCTTTAGTTTCACGAAATAATATTCATGGATCCCTTCAAGCCTCGTAAACTAATTCCGAGTATGTTAGTCACGATGAACCCTTCTTATTCGTAAAATAATTCACAAAATCAAAATACGTTTCCAATTTAATGATATAGTTCATGAAATGTGCAATTTTGTGCATGCTTCATGCTTGTGAAATTTAAAAGATATCTCTAATCATTGGCACTTTCATGCAACTCTGCACCAGGTCTGAAAATTTTCACGTGAACGATTTTACAAAATTTTGGAATATTATAATTATAAGTATATAATAATTATAAATTGTACATATAATATACAACGCAAAACGAATATTAAATTTGTGACTAAGTTCCTCAAATTATAAACGTGAATGACATTATTATGCCCGAAAAATCAGATAGAAAACTCATCAACTAATATAACGACAATGTACATAGTAATTGCGAAAATCGTGACTAACCTCTTGACATCATGAACATCGTTCAATATTCTGCTCTTTTGGTCGAAACAGTGTTTCTTCAAATTATGAACTAGATTTGTAAGATAAAACTAAACATATTTGGCACACAACCGCAGTGATCTTACTAAATATTTGAGTGCAACACAATATGATATTTGGAGTGAACTAGTTTCAGGGCCGGTGTTAGGGTAAAAGCGTGGGGGGACTAGATAAATACCGCATTTTTGCAATACTAGCATAACAATCTGATAAAATTACCCGCGGTGCATTTGGAGCACATGGCATTGTGGTACATCGAGGCTTTCAGACGGTAGTATTGTGCGTGCGAGACACCTGCTCGTCTGATTTCAAATTTCAGATTTGTCCAAAAATTTCAAGTGGGTAATTACCCTCTCAGATATATTCGAGTGGATAATACTACTCATACTACCTAGGGCATCCGCCATCTCTGCCTAGTTTTGTGAAAAAATTATATGCAGTAGCAAAATGCAGAATTAGAATCATGCGTCACCGTAGTTATCAAATAGAGATTACCTCAAGACGCCATTTATCTATGCATTCACTGGTTGAACAATCTGTCTCGCTGCAGTATATCTGATTTCTTTGTATCCTCAAAAATTACTATCAAACTAATTAGAGCAGGTGAGGTTTCGACCAGTGCAGTGTTTGCAACGTAACTTTAGCAACATTCTCTCTAGAGGTTGTAATCTCTTTTTTGCAAACCATTCTAATAAAGCTCAGCTGGAAAGTACGCCGGCATTATGGCTGGTTGTGGTAATTATTCCGACGCCAGTAACAAAACGAATACTAATTACAATTGGTTGTGTCCCTGGAGATTGAAAACTAACCGGTCACCAACAAGAATTCTGGCTGGACTTACTAGTGTGTTCGTTACTATACATAATATACTGAAACTTTATTTAGTCAGCGATAGTAAATATTTCTATCTGCCTCTTGCCTCTTCAGCTGTAAATTGCTCTTTTTGACATTGTATGCTTCCTAGAAGCACATGCTAAAAATGCATAAAAATCACAGCAGAATAAAAGAGACGGAAACAGAAAATATGCAAACTCTGCATTTTTTCTCAGTGTATACAAATTAGCAAAAAGGAACTTTTTCAAATAAACTGCTAGATTTTTGCTTGGTGTGTCTTGTCAGAACCATCAAAGTAATCATCAGTGTTCCTAGAATGTTTTCCGTGGCCAAGCTTTTTTTTCCATTGAAGTGGTCCCTTAAGATGGTCATGTTGAAATTGTCGCAAAGATCTTGGATTAATGTTGATCTATTATCATCATGAAGACAGCCCCATACCGTACCGTGCGAGTTATAGTCTCCCAGAACTAGCCGCGGTGCCGGTAAGGATTCCGTGATATTACAAAGCGTTCGGTGCCCTACCGAGGCTCTAGGAGGAATGTAGATGGAAGCAATGCAAAGGTCTTTACCTTTGATTAAAACTTGACAAGCGACAATTTCAATGCCTGGTGTCGAAAGGAGGTTAATTCGGTTGAAAGAATAGCACTTTTTGATCCCCAAAAGTACTCCTCCATAAGGGTTTTCTCGATCCAGACGGATTATATTAAAGTCGTGGAAGTTGAGATTTATATTAGAAGTTAACCAGGTTTCACATAATGCGAAAGCATCACATTTTAAACTGTTTAGTAAGAATTTGAAGGAATCGATTTTCGGGAGGATACTTCTACAATTCCACTGTAGGACAGTGATCGAATCAGTAACCTCGTTTGATGACTTAGCCATCGAAGGATACGATCGCTGCAAGGAGGGGCCATTTAGCAGTCAACTGTTTCAAAAATGTTTGCACCATAGGGAGAAAATGTATCAGAATGCTTTTAAGAGGATCAGTAACATTGAAAGCTGTGAAAATTAAGTCCACTATGTCAGAAAATTTCATTAGTCCGCTACTGTACTGAGTATCTGTTTGAAAAAAGGGAACACTTGGGGTTTTTGGTGTCCCTGGAAGTGGTAGATAATTTCCAAGTCCTGGAGCAACTTGCTTCGGCTTTAGTGTATCACTTCCATTGGATTTATTGATTGTAATTGGCGCACTCTGAGTGGACGACACCTTGGCACACTTACGAGGCAATCTAGGGGAGGCTAGATTTTTCCTCTTCCTGGACTCCCCTGAGTTAACCAAAGATGTTCCCTCTTCTGGGTCGTCGGATTCTTGCTCAACGCCAGCCAAAAGAGCAAAGGAATTTTCGAAAGGGACAGATGGCGAAGCATTCTTAAGAATTTCTGCATAAGAGCGCTTCGAGCGTTCCTTAAGGGAGCGCTTAATTTTATCCCCGCGCTGTTTGTACGCGGGGCATGATTTAAGATCATGCGGAAGGCCCCCGCAGTAAATACACTTTTCAGTTTCTCCACCGTAAGAGTCATCCTCATGTTCTCCCTCGCATTTGCCGCATCTTTTCTTAGTGCCACAATAGGTGGCTGTGTGGCCCAGCTGCTTGCAATTGCTGCAGTTCATTACCCGCGGTACAAACAGGCGAACAGGTAGACGAACCTTATCCAGGAGGAGATAGTTGGGGAGGGAAGACCCGGAGAAAGTCACCCGAAGCGAGTCTGACAATGAATAAGTTGTCTTATTATTCTCAGTTTTTGCGGAATACAATTGCTTGCATTCCAGAATCTTCACATGTTCAAGTGAGGGGTCCTTAAAGCAACCAACTCCGTACTTCAACACGTCTTTGCACTTCGAACCCGGTTCGGCGACGACCCCATCGATCTCCACTGCTAAACAAGGAATATACGCTTTAAATTGCTTTGTAAAACGTTCGCTGCGAGCAATCTGGTTTGCCTGGTCGAGGTCATTCACTAATATGCGTATCTTATTAGCTCTAACACGTGTTATCTGAGCTACGGCCGGGTAGTTAGCAGTCAGCTCCCGTGAGATTTCTAAAATATTAAGCGATTTCGTGATGGGCCGGAAATAGACCACCCAGGGTCCAGTCGAACTGGCTGGGTATGTTTTAATACGGGGAGGACTGGGGGAATCAAGGGAGGGAGTAATTTTGGGGTTTATCCGGTATATCCATGGGAATATCATTCCCATCCAATGTTACTTCGCCCTCGGCCATTTAGGCGCGAGGATAGCACGTGGTGTAAACGAGAGATGAAACTTATATTTAGGGGAAAGGGATCTAAGAAGTAGCGACCGATCGGGGGAAAGGGTAATGAAAAAAAAGATACTTAGCTTATTTAGCGGCTTGTCCGGTTATTCCACTATTCACTTCACCAACCTAGGCACCGGCGAACAAAGCCAGCCTCAAACAATGGTTGACCTTCACAATGTATATATAGTGATTTACTCTATGCACAGCACAAGAAAAACGATCTGCTTCGATCGAGAGCTCAGACGATTGTGACGATGAGAGTTTCATAATATCCTAGAGAGTTTGAGCGCCCTGCGAGGAATATCATGCTGGCGCTCGAGAGATTCTAAGAGCGCCCTGCGAGCTTTGTGAATATCATACTAGCGCCCTGAAGAGCTTGAGAGCGCCTTGTGAGCTATGATACTATACATCATACTGGGGCCCTAGCGAGTATCGAAGCATTCTCCGAGCTATGGGAATATCATACTGGCACCCCAAAGAATCTGAGAGCGCCCTACGAACTATGGAAATGTCAGACTAGCGCCCTGCGAGCTATGGAAATATTATACTGGCGCCAGAGAGAATCTGAGAGCGCCCTGCGAGCGATGAGAATATAAGGCTACCCTAGAGAGTTTGAGAGCGCCCAGCGTGCTATGGGAATGTTATGCTGACGCTCGAGAGAATCTGAGAGCTATGTGAATACCATACTTGCGCCCCATAGAGTCATACTAGCGCCCTAGAGGGCCTGAGAGCGCCCAGCGAGCTATGAGAATATCATAATAGCACCCCACCTGGTGTGTAAGCGCTCTCCGAGCTATGTGGATATCACAATAGCACCCTATAGGGTCTCGGAGCGCCCTTTCGAGCTTTGAAAATGTCAAACTAGAGCCCCTGCGAGTCTGAGAGCACCCTGTGAGCTATCGGAATATCATACTAGCGTCCAGCGAGTTTTGCAAATACCATATTAGCGCCCCAGGGTGTGGAAGCGCCCTGCGAACGATGGGAACATCAGACTACCGTCCGAGAGAATCTGAGAGCGCCTTTGCGAGCCTTGTAAGTATCAAACTAATGTTGAAACTCTCTGCGAGGTATGGGAATATCATACTAGCGCTTTTATCCTGCGAGCTATGAGCATATCATACCAGTGCCCCATAAAGTCTGGGATCGCCATGTGAGTTATGAAAATATCATACAAGCGCGGCAGGGAGTTTGACAATACCCTACGAGTTTGAATAGATTCACAAAATTCCAATTATCTGGAATAATAAGGCCAACGGAATTTTTCTTGGCTCAAAAAAAATTTTTTTTTTCGCTTCCAGGAGCTGGTTAGTCGCCGACTAACCGTGACTAACCGCAACTACAGCACTGCCGGGAAAGAAACTGAGTTGCACAATGTATGATGTTTTATTCGTACCGGGCCTGTACATAAACTTGTTCTCCGTCAAACGAGTTACGGAACGAGGAATGGAAGTTGTTTTCGGAAAGGATAGTGCGCGCATCACGAAAAACGGAAAAGTTCTATATACCGCAGATCGGAAAGGTCGTTTGTATGAACTAAACGTGATGTACAGAAATTGTCTTCTGCTATGAGTTGCGAATTGGAAAGCAAATTGTCGTTGTGGTATCGCAGATTTGGCCACATTGGAAGTTCTGGTTTGCTGAAACTGATCCGAAGTGACATGGTGGATGGAATCGATGAATGTGAGGTTTGTGAGCCCTGTATGATGAATAAGCAAGCAAAGTTACCGTTAGAAAAATGAGTCAAACCTCGTTCGTCGCCTCCGTTGGATTTGGTGCATACGGATGTATGTGGACCATTCAAGCCGGAATCGTGGGATGGTAAGAAAATTTTCGTAACTTTTATTGATGACTACACACATTTTACGGCCGTATACGTGTTAAAGGCAAAAAGTGATGTAGTGGAAGCATTCAAAAAGTATGCTGCAATGGCCACGTCGCATTTTCAACATAAAATTGCGAGATTAGTGACAACGAAACGGAATATATGAACGAAGAACTGATAACTACTGCAGTGAATCGGGAATAATAATGGAACCGAGTGTGCCGTACACTCCGCAACAAAATGGCGTCTCGGAACGTATGAACCGAACAATCCTTGAGCGCGCTCGAGCTATGTTGGATGAATCGGGAATAAATCGGGTTCTATGGACGGAAGCAGTACAAGCTGCGGTTCATGTTGAAAATAACCTTGGTGCAAAAAAACAACTTGGATGCTGAATGTCAACTGACTGCCTTTTACATTTCTTATAAAAGAAATGTATAGAATTCGCTCAAACTTTCAAGATTTTTTCCGAGGCCCGGAGGGCCGAGTCTTATATACCAATCGACTCAGCTCGACGATTTGGGACAATGTCTGTGTGTGTGTGTGTGTGTGTGTGTGTGTGTGTGTGTGTGTGTGTGTGTGTGTGTCTGTGTGTGTGTGTGTATGTAACGGACAAATTCTCATTCGTGTTTCTCAGCAATGGCTGAACCGATCTTATCCAAACCAATTTTAAATGAAAGAACTAAAAAACAGTATGAACGCTATTAATTTGTTTTTGATTCTGATGTTTAGTTTCCAAGATATGAATGTTTGAATGCGTAAAAATGGCGTTTTTTGCAGTTTTTTTGAATTATCTGCCGAAATTGACAATATAGATTAACAATTTATATGTTTTTAGACAGCTTTAACGAATACCTTTCGAACAAGCTATAGATTGTTGAAATCGGACTATTATCAAAAGAGATATTTAACATTAAATGCGGACGAAAGATTTTTATCATTTCCCATTACCAGAAATATGACCAAAAACATGTAATCTATTATTAACGCCTAAACGGCTTATTTTAGGTCAATAGTATCTTCGGAGAATTAAATGGAGGAAATATGCCCTTTCTTTTCGTATTGTGCTTTTGCTGATTAATCCCCCTATGAGTGAGATATTTTCACAAATTTTCTTGGAAGTGATTATATAGAAATGATGCCTTCTACAAATTTGTAGCTCTTACTTTTGCGAATAACTTTACTGAAGACTTCAAATATCTATTTTGAATACTTTAAAAGTTATGGCTTGTTGTTTGTGGATAACTCTTTGTCGCCTATTTATTGTTCAATATAGAAATAATCCATTGAAATAAGCCAAACATTATTTCGACAAATCGAATTTTGCATTTCATTTTTCTATCTACAACCGCTAGAAATAATCACCGCACCGAACACTTCCAAGTTGTCTGGAAGGAACTTGATAACTTATCAGTGCAAAAATGTTCATTTGTGCGAACCTTCTGACTGCAATTTTTCTAACTAATGACCATCGGATCGATCTGAAACATATCGGAAAATGAAAAGCCAAATAAATAACTCCAAGCAACGGCGTAGCCCAGAGAAGGTTTTGGGGTTTAACACCATACAACCCCCCCCCCCCCCCCCACACACCCCAAAAAAATATTGGATTGAAGTTGAAAATTTATTGATGCAGACTGATTTAATTCAATATTACAATAACAATTATCTGATCCGTAGATTGATAACCTGTTGTTGTAAACATCATGAGGACTTTTGATAAATTGTCGGAATGGGGTCTTGATATGTACCTGATCTATTGGTCTTCATTTCACAGTTGTCTAATAGCATCAATATCAAATTCCTGCCTGAAAACATTCCAATAGAAAATTCCAGAGTTCTGTAATCAATCATAGTCCTCAGATTTATTTTCAAATTGATCTCGTTTTTGTAGAGATGTACTGTAATAAGGGTCTTTATTTAATAGGAAGAGAAGTTAAAATTGATTTAATGTCTATGAAACATAGAACTGCTCACCAAAAAAATGCATAACTTTCAACATTTGCCAAAAATGTTTTTGCCTTTCTCATTCACTCTAAAATTCGTCAATCTAATCCCGACCCGGAGGGCCGAGTGTCATATGCCAATCGACTGAGTTCGTCGAGATCGGAAAATGTCTGTGTGTGTATGTATGTGTGTATGTGGAAAAAATGTGACCTCTGTTTCTCAGAGATGGCTGGACCGATTTGCACAAAGTTAGTCTCAAATGAAAGGTACAACCTTCCCATCGGCTGCTATTGAATTTTTTTATTGATTGGACTTCCGGTTCCGGAGTTACGAGTTGAAGAGTGCAACCAGACAGCAAATTCCCATATAAACTGAAATGAAAAATTTTCAAAATCAAATTTGTATTTTGACTTTTTTGGACTTTGGTACATTTTTGTCTTTCTCATATAGAAAGGTTATGCAATCACTCTAAAAATCGTCAATCATACCGGCCCGGAGGGAGTATGCAGTGAGGGGTAGCTACTTTAAAATTAAAACTAGTTTAAAATTTCTTAACAAGTTGAAAATTTTCGGCAGGATCTGGAGCTCCTGGACCTTTCTCCATGATCCGCCCCTGGTTTCAAGCAACGTTTCAGTATCACATAGTATCTCAAGATCGTGGCTGTCGATCCATTGTATGTATGTGCAAATCGTACTGAACATGTAATATTCATTTCCACCATTGTATTGAACATAACCAGTCATGGAATCGTAGTCTGGACAAATGAGACAAGCACAATTGCACCACTAGGTGGATTAAGACAGGTTTTTTTGGGAGTGCGTCGAGTTGAGACGAAAACGTAATATGATTAATAACGAGGATAACACTTTCCGAATGTAGAGAGAAATTTATGAAAAATGACGATTTCCATTCGATTCTAGCAGGTTCTGATCGATTTTGATGAGCATTTGATTTTTGTTGTATGACTAATTGTATGTATAGGTCAAATGTTTAAAATCAGTAATTTAAGGTCAAGATAGCATCATTTTGAAACCGCCAACTTCGGAGGTTTAGTATCTTCGATGAGTTTTACAAACGTTAAACAGCGCATCATTTGATAAAATAATTTTGACGGTATATCGTCCAAGAAGTATTTATGGTGATTTTTCTCAGGTTAATATTCATGACTACAATAAAGTCTCAACAAATTCGCTAGACACGAATTCTGTTACTATTTTCTGAAAAATTAATTCTGCAGAATTTTAAAACTTCAAAAATTACGGTTTCGGAATTATGCCGTTTGGACAGTATGATCGATTTTCACCAAACCCCCACCAAACCGAATTTCTGGCTACGCCGCTGACTTCAAGTAAGTAGAAACAAAGTCGTTCTACACTCGTTCACAAGAAACTTGTTCGAATGCTGAATATCTATTATAATGCATTGAAACCCTGATTTTATCAGCCAAATATGAACATATGTTTGATGAGCTCTAGCAGACGAACAAGACTGAATTCGAGGGGTGGGTGTAGCGTAGTTGGTAAATCGATTGCCTTGTACGCAGCGCACCTGGGTTCGAGTCCCGACCCCGTACATAGGGTTGGAAATTTTTCGTAAGAGATTTTTCTAACCCGAAGAGGCGAATGACCTTAAGGTTAAAACCTCTATAATCGAAATAAAAAAAAAAAAAGACTGAATTCGAGTAAATCCTTTCTTGAGCATGTTTTCCTTATCATGAAGATGGAAATACGCAAAAATAAAAAGTTCATCGTAATCAGAAATAGTTATCAGACTACATCAAGGGACGGGAAGAATATTTTAACAGCTTCAGTTTATTATAAAGAAAAAAAAATTGCCCGATTTAGTCAATGTCCCCATTTTGTCAGCCTAAAATACACCATGAGACTGATAAAAATGGGTCTTTATTGTATGTATTATTCACTGTGTTTCACATTAATAGGTACATTTCATTTTTGGGGATTTTTTATTGTATCG
Source organism: Topomyia yanbarensis (assembly GCF_030247195.1). NCBI lineage: Eukaryota > Metazoa > Arthropoda > Insecta > Diptera > Culicidae > Topomyia > Topomyia yanbarensis. The sequence goes on from NC_080671.1 coordinate 234,519,935, forward strand.
AACTACAACAATTTTTAGGTAATTTTCAAGGGGTTTTTTATAGACTTCTTCCAAAATTTGGCGAACCTATTCCAATTCGTATACCAATTAATTGGTATACTTAAGCGTTAATATGTTGCAGATAGAGAAAATACTGAAATTTTCAGCTTTTTTCTTACACAATATTACGAAAGATTATTAAACAATTTTTCTTAATAAGTTTGTGAAAATTATAAACTATTTGAATTTTTTTAATAGTATAATTTTTTTTATTTAACCGTGATTTTTTAATAAATAGTGACCATTGCTTCACAACGTAGTCTATTTTTCATGGCTTGCGGTGAGCACGATCTCTCGAATTGCTGAACTGAAAATTATGGAATAGAAATTAATTTTTAGTATTCTTTACTTTACTCGCCGCGCAGATAGCTCTGAATTAGACCCGCTAGTGCCCTAAGACGATTTCGCTAGATTTTCAGTGCACTGTGCACACAGTGCATTAACGCAAGTGACGGAAGGTTATCAAAAAATTCGTGAAAATGAAAATTCCAGTAATGATGATGATTTTCCCAAACGGTTCGTTTTCGAGAGGTTTTTATTTGTTCTTTGGCATTAGGATTAGCGATAATAATTCAAATCAAGGATACTACTGGGAAGTCACCTTTAGAAAAAGTCGATGTCGAAGTAAAATTTGGAACTATGCACGCATGCACTTCAGAGATAGCGTGATATCCGGAGCTGCGATTTCATTTCAACCCTTTTTTGTGAAAATGGCGATACTTACAAATGTAAACATAAGGCTTTTTTCATACATGCGAATGAGGGCTTTGAAACGCAACCAATTAACCTAAAAATTTGGATTCTACGATATTGCTTTCTTAAACTACAGCAAAAAATACAACGGGAGAAACTGTATTTTTGTTTGTTTATTTAAAGTTTCGCCCTCCACGCTCCATGCAAACAAACAGGGCGATACTTTTTTTGCTAGCAGTTTAAAAGCGAAACTGTCATTTTCGTATTTTTTTAGGATTATCAAGCTGATATCAGCTGTAAATAGTAACAATGATCGCTATTGAAAAAAACCCGGACGAAATAGGTGGTGTAGAACTGTAGTTATTGTAAAAAACGTAAGAACGATACTTCAATGCTGATAGGTGGGACCGAAAAAGTAAACAATCGCCAAAGGGTAAAGTATAAACTTCAAATCGATTCAAAAAAAATGCGATTTTTTTGGCTCAGTACAATATATAACCCCTTTAGGAAAATTCAGTTTTCCCACCACAATTTAGATATTTTATTAACAGAGCATTAACAATAATTCGTAGCGATGTCTATTTTATGGGCCATTTTTTCGCTTCCCATTGATTTGATTTGAGATTTCTAGCACTGATGTTGTCCTATGCTGATTTGAGCGATTCTCTGAGTCCTGCCACTTTCCCATGTAGTATGTGTTATCAAAAACATCGCGAAGCATCAAGTTCTAAATGTTCTCAAACGATATAATATCCGAAGAGAGTGATAAGAGTTATAAGAAATGTCTCATCACACTGTTAGGTGGATTAAAAGCGTTTTTATTTTTCAAATTACTTATTTACATTCCTTAATACATGTGTGATTAACTTACGCTAATTAGTAACGGCGTTACTATTTTCTTATTGGCTAGTTGCGTTTATTCCAGCTGTATGTTCGATATGTGTGTGGAGGCGTGGTTAGTGCTCATCACTGTTGGCTCAAGCAGAAATGGAAGATAGAGAGGGAGAGTGAGTCAGAGAGCGGGAGTTAGTCTAATCCGATCGGGTCCAGGGTTGTTAATGCGATACATTTTTCACGATAATTTATCGGCGTTACTCGTTAACGATAATGTATCGTCATCGGAAACTCCGTTAACGATAATGTATCGTCGCCTTTATCGTCATCGTCGATAATTGTATCGTCGCTTTCATCGTCATCGTCGGTTCATCGGTTATCGCGATACATTTTGCGTTACTTTCCCGTTTACTGGAGTTGAAGTTGATGCGGTTAACTTTCAATTGTTTAGAAATAAATACCTATTGAAGGACATGTTGTTGGCAGTTGAAAATCAATAGTTTTGGACATTTTCTATGCATAGCGGGGTCTGACGATGCGTCAAAATGAAATTATTTCAACTTTTCGGGAAAGTTGTTGGCAATTGAAAATCAATAATTTTGGACATTTCAATAGGCAGAAGGGTCCGACGATGTGTCAAAATTGAATTTTTTCAACTTTTCGAGTAAGTTGGTGCACAGAAGAGTCCCAGGTGCACAGTGTTTCCAAGCGGCAAAAAGGCGATCAATATTGTTTTGACCATGAAGAAAACAAATTTTGAGCTATTGTGCAATTAGTAATTTTTAGCACGCAAAAACATATATTGACAAAACTACTAAACCACTATTATTAGGCCATTCACAAATTATACTACACATTTAAGTCGTGTGGTGATTAACAAATTTTATTATAATTTTAATTTAAACCAGAAGATTTCGGATTTTGAAAAGGAGAATATACATACATATTTCCAATGTTTGATTTCCTTTTCTAGTTAGGAAGCTTTCAGCCCCCTCCTCCGTTTCTTCTCTCCACTATGTAACAAGATGCTTCATGCTTCCTTCTTTTACCCCAACCCTCCCGCAACTTGACGTTTAGCCTAAGTTGCTTGAAACCACCGTGTTTCGAATGATGTCGCCACCATAGAACGCCGTCCACTAATTGCGATACTGTAAATTTCTATGCGAGAAAATAATTTCGTGACGTCTTTTATGAACTTGTTTTCATTATTTACATTCGGAAGAGGTAATCAAGATGATCATTTCAAAACAGCGTAATAATTTAATAACATAAATACAAACAAGTTAAGGATTACAAATTGTGCCTAATGTAAAATATAAAATGCATGATTTGATTTGAGTGCACTTCTAGTGTGAACTTTTTCCTCTCCCATTGCCCTTGAAGTATCTTTCGCATATGACAATTCTCGAAAGTTTGTCGTTAATCTTTAAATACATTTAGTTTTGTGATTATCATTTTTCACTTCGTATTTAACAAAGGCAGGAATGACTTCGATTGTTTATTTCTGACTGCATAGCATCTAACTGATAGGTGCTGCGACATGTACGGTGCAAAGATTTCCACGAGATTCAGAAGTGATGACAGGTCATTTTTTATCGGAAAAGAAAAAAAAACAGTCCAGTATCATTGTGTGTATTGTTTACATTGCAAAACAAATATTACTACCTAATATCTTATGACTAAATGAAGGTGTTCACTAACTAGTATAAGCGCCGCTTGTTTGTATGCTGATGATTCCAAAAAATCATGAATCATTCAAAAATAATGCATCGGAATAAAGATGCATTATTTTTATAACAAAACAACACCAAACGCCCAAAAAGTTTTCAAAAATGAATTATCGAAAGTAAAAAAAAATCAACAAAAAAATTTCCCTGTGAACAAGTTTACGCTTTTTTTAGAAATTGCTCTTGAATAAAGATTGATCCGCCATTTTAGACCCACAGACCCAAAAAAAGTGGTTTCAACGATTTGTATAGGAGCTGTCAAGTTGTTCCCCCTCTGTTTTACCCTTAATATTATTCGTTTTTTGAATAAAGTGAAGACCCGTTTTTATCAGCCCCTTGGCGAATTAAAGGCTGATAAAACGATGACATTGACAAAATCGGCACATATTTTTTCTGGTTCTGAAGAGACGAAGTCGAAACGCAAACACCTGGACTAACATATATTTTTTCTTTCTTTTTTAATAAACCGGAGCGGTTAAAATATTCCTCTTTAGTTCCTCGACAAAGCCCCATAACCCGTTCTGATCATTTAGTAAAAAATTCCCTTAAGGAGGTCTTACAGTACAGTATTATTATTTTTGTATATTTGGCATCTCTAAGATAAGAAAAATGTGCTAAAGAAGGAATTTACTCGAATTTGACTTGAACGTAAGCTAGGGCCCACCAAATAATTTTGATAGTGTTTGTTTTACAGATTCGTATTGGTATTCGTCTGCAGAAATTTGCGGCTTCCGTACCAAAATATCGCTTTTTGGGCACTAAAACATTCGATAACTTCTAAGTTGTAAGAGATACAAATAATCTTACATTACAAAAATTCTGTATTTTCTTATGCTGAACAACATCTTGGAACATTTTGAAATTCTACAAAATTACCAGGAAAAGTATTTTGAAAAAAGCAATTTTCAGGGGTATATCAAAAAAATCTCCACAAATGTAAATTAAAATCGACAGATAGACACATAGTCTCATCAGCGAAGTTAATACTTAAGATATTCTCAACAACTTTGCCAAAGAAAGTTTTTTTTTATTTTCATAAACATAAGCAAAAATTTTCTTCTCAGCTTTAGAAGGATTAATCATCCAACTAATACTTTTTAAATGCAAAAAAATATAAATATACTTTGCTGAAGGTTTTTAGTGGTTCAAAGAATTTCTTTCGCCTTTTTGCCCATTTGGATCCTCGAGTGAATTGAAAATGTCCAAAACTATCGATTTTCAACTGTCAACAACCTGCCCTTCAATATAAAAAGTTCGCGAAAAGTTGAAAAAAAAATTCTATTTTGATGCACCGACGGTACATTGAAAATGCCCAAAACTATTGATTTTCACTTACCAATAACATCTTCAATATAACAAACTTTCCTCAAAAGTTGAAAAAATCCATTTTGACACATCGTCGAACCCCCTGTGTATTGAACATGTCCAAAACTATTGATTGTCAACTGCCAATAACTTTCCCTTCAATATAAAGCTCTCCCGAAAAGTCGGACCCCTCCCCCCCTGTGCATAGAAAATGTCTAAAACTATTGATTTTCAACTGCCAATAACTTTCCCTTCAATATAAAGCTCTCCCGAAAAGTCCAAAACTATTGATTGTCAACTGCCAATAACTTTCCCTTCAATATAAAGCTCTCCCGAAAAGTCGGACCCCTCCCCCCCTGTGCATAGAAAATGTCCAAAACTATTGATTTTCAACTGCCAACATGTCCTTCAATAGTTATTTATTTCTAAACAATTGAAAGTTAACCGCATCAACTTCAACCCCAATAAACGGGAAAGTAACGCAAAATGTATCGCGATAACCGATGAACCGACGATGACGATGAAAACGACGATACAATTATCGACGATGACGATGAAGGCGACGATACATTATCGTTAACGGAGTTTCCGATGACGTTGACGGGTGGTTAACGTTATCGACGATGACGATTAATTATCGATTAACAACCCTGATCGGGTCGGCTTGGTGGGTGAGTCATCTGCACTGAAATGCACTATGACTAGCATGTGCTGTTAGGTTTTTTGTCTTCGTATTGTCGAACCGGGGGACTGGGTCAGGCAAGTTATATAATCGTTCTGCTTTAGTTTGTCTTCGGAGAAAACCGTATTTGTTTCCTGGTGGTTTGTTTTTGAGGTCGTAAGTTATTTTGATTTATGAGCTGTGAGAATGTTGCGTTGTTCTAGTTTCGAGTTCTTGTTTGGTTTATGATTTTGTCATGTAAAGTTTTGGTCATTTGGTCGTCTGGGAAATGACGGTCGAGTATGCTGTGGGAATGTTTTCAAGTCACACTTGTCTTGAGTCATGTTTTTACAAGGGGTAGGTTTTGGAATGTGGGGTGTTATTTTGACATTTGATATTATTTTGGATTGAAGTGTTTTCGTTGGGAAAAGGTCTTGTGTCTGGGAAATGTCTTTATTGGGTGTGAGAATCGTATCGTATTGTGGGATAGTTTTTGGTTTGAGCAAGTCATCGAGTATTGCGGAAAATGTTTGGCGTGATGATTTGTCTTGAGATGGATTAAATTGGGTTAGTTTAATTAGGGTTATTGGGTTGATGCTCAGGGGTGATTTACTGGGGAGTACGTACAGTACACCTCCTTCCTAAAATTGGTTTTCCGGGGGGGGGGGGGGGGGGGGTTACAATGTATGGTGGTGAGTATCGGTTTATTAATTTGGTTTTTTTTGTTCTTAGCCTGTAATATTATAATTTGGTTTTGGTTTCCTTACTTTACTAGGTTTTAATTAATCTATTTTTGTGTACAACTACTAGTTTTCTTGTTTTAGAATTTTAACCATTCGTCCCAATCAGTTTGGTGTTCATTGACGAAGGATCTCAGATATTCGTTTAAACATCTTTGATTCCTCGCCAATGCGCCAATTGTCTGAGGGTGGTAAGCGGTGCTAAATTTTTGTATAACTTGTAAAATTTTGCTGATGTGTTCAAAGACTTCGTTGTTATACTCGGTACCTTGATCAGATCGTAGTACTTTAAATGTTCCATACGTTAGTAAGAAATCTGTTACTAACGCTTTGGCAATGACATTAGCTTCTTTTGTCAGTACTGATATTAGTACAACGTATTTGGTTAGATCGCATTGGATACTAACTGCGTATCTGTTATTGTTGTTGGTTTTAGGTAGTGGACCAACTGTGTCTATTGAGATTACTTCGAATGGGGCTGATGGGGTAGTTGTCACGATTTGTTTTTCCTTAGTGTTTCGAATGACTTTGTTTCGTTTGCATAACTCACAGGCCTGGATGAATTCTGCAATCGATCTTTTCATATTATTCCAGTGATATATCTCTCTAATTTGTAGGTACAGTCTGTGTTGACCTATATGTCCTCCTGTGGGGGTTTTATGATAGTTTTGCAATATCTTTCGTATTTCCATTTTGTTCTTCACTTCTGTCGGTGGTTTGTAAAGTATGATTTCTATGAGATGCACTTGTGCATTTGCGATAATCTTAAAGTTTTCGACCGATATCATTTTAAATATTTCGTCACTTAAGGACAGCGCTATTTTCTCATGGTTCATTATTTTCATTTTTTCTTCTAATTTTTGTAAAGCGAAATCTAATGTTTGGCTTCCATTTAACATTTGTTGTTGCACTTGTGCAATAGTTTTTCCATTTTTCTTCATCATAAATAATAATACGTTTCTGTCAGTTTTAGTTTCTAGTTTGATTAATTTGTTTGTCTCCGACGGGTTATTGGTCATATACGTCGAGAGTTGATCAATTTCTCTTAGTATACGAACTTGTTGCTTAATGCTATTTTCGTTAGAATACGATTGTTGTGCGTGTCGAGTCATTGATCTCGTATTCACTTTTAGAACATTTAATTGTTTTAATTCATCCGATGTGGTAACTATTCTCGATAGTGCATCGGGTCCTACATTACTTTTTCCTGGTATGTAAAGTAAAGTCATATTCTTCTAAATCAAGGCGTATTCTAGTTAATTTAGAAGTTGGATTTTTCATCCCGAACAGATAAACCAATGGTCTGTGATCTGTTCGTACTGTAAATTTCTTTCCGTATACGACAAATTTCTTTCCGTATACATATGGTTTGAAATAATTGATTGCCCAATGTATAGCTGTTAGTTCTTTCAAAATTACGGGTTTATTCTTTTCACCTGGTGTGAAAGTTTTGCTTGCAAAAGCAATTGGCAAATTTCCATTTTGGTCTGCTGTGACAAAACAGCTCCACATCCAACGTCTGAAGCGTCTGTGGTTATTATAATTTTTTTCGTGAAATCCGGGTATTGTAATATAGTTGGTGACAATAGTGAGTTTCGCAACCTGTTGAATGCTTCTTGGCATGCTTGTATCCAAATAAATTGACAATCTTTCTTTAGTAATTGATTGAGTGGGTGTGCAATTATTGTGAAATTTGGAACGAATTTTCTGTAATAATTGCAAAATGCGACAAATCGTCTTACTTCATCTGAATTTTTTGGTGTTGGGTAATTTACTATTGCGCTAAATTTTGAATCGTCGGGTAACATGCCTTGATCCGTTATCTTATGGCCAAGATATGTTACTTCGGTGCTAAAGAATTTGCATTTCTGTGCGTTGAGTTTTAGATTGTAGTATCTCAAGCGCTCGAAAACTTGTTTTAAATTTGTAAGGTGGTGCTCAGTTGAACATCCAATGACGACAATATCGTCGATATAAATAAAAGCTAATTCTGGTGTCAAACCAGCCATAGCAATTGTCATCATACGTTGAAAGCTGTTTGGACTTATATTTAAACCGAACGGAAGTTTTGTGAATTGATAATGTCCGTTCTTGGTTGAAAAGGATGTAAATTTTCTAGATTCTTCGTCGAGGGGTATTTGGTGGAATCCTGACATGAGATCTAGGGTTGTAAAATATTTTGCTCTACCCAGTTGATCTAAAATGTCAACAATTCGCGGTAGTGGAAATTTATCGGCTAAAATCTTTTTATTTAATTGTCTGCGTTGCGTTGAGTTTTAGATTGTAGTATCTCAAGCGCTCGAAAACTTGTTTTAAATTTGTAAGGTGGTGCTCAGTTGAACATCCAATGACGACAAAATCGTCGATATAAATAAAAGCTAATTCTGGTGTCAAACCAGCCACAGCAATTGTCATCATACGTTGAAAGCTGTTTGGACTTATATTTAAACCGAACGGAAGTTTTGTGAATTGATAATGTCCGTTCTTGGTTGAAAAGGATGTAAATTTTCTAGATTCTTCGTCGAGGGGTATTTGGTGGAATCCTGACATGAGATCTAGGGTTGTAAAATATTTTGCTCTACCCAGTTGATCTAAAATGTCAACAATTCGCGGTAGTGGAAATTTATCGGCTAAAATCTTTTTATTTAATTGTCTAAAATCGACAACTAGTCGCCATTCCTGTCCATTATTAGACTTCTTCGGAACTAATAAAATTGGTGAGTTATAAGGTGAAACTGAAGGTTCGATTATTTTGCTTTCAAGCATTTTATTCACTTGACTCTGTATTTCGTCATACTATGAATATATAGTTTTTTAATTAGATATGTAAACAGGTACTCTGTCGTTCAGTTCTATATTTTGAGAGTAAAAATTGTTTTGCGTGATCTCTTCTTCTGGGAGGCAGAAAACGTCTTGAAATTGATTAATTAGGTCGTTAAATTTGTCCCTCGCGTACGACGAGATCTGTTCTACGTTAATATCGTTAAATATTTTATTGCATCTATCGTTATTAGTTCTTCTATTGTTTGTATTCAAAATAGAGTAACTGCTTAAACAACTTAAAGTAGGCTTAAATTGAGAGTAATTTATGTATATTGGACTATTGGTAGTATTTACAAATTTTACATAGAGTTTTGTTGCGGATATTATTGTATTTCCGCAAAAAACGCCTGGAAGTATTTCCTCGGAGTGTACCACCATATCCTGAGATGTGGTTAAAAATGGTATCCTTCTGATTACTTCACTTCTGCTAGGTAACATAAAACCTTTATTTAGACTATCTTCAATAGGTATTGCTACTTGGACGTTTTGTATATTAAAGGTCAGTAGCCAAAATTCGTAATCTATAATACATTTAAAATTAGATAAAAAATCGCGACCTAAAATACCATCTGCTTGGATCGGTTCGTTAGGGCTCACTAAATGAAAATCGTGATTTAATTTAAGTGTATCGTTAAAACATAATGTAGTGTTAGTTACTCCTAAAGTTTCTATGCTATTTTCCGTTATACCGGTTAACTTAGTCTTGTTGTTAGTATTTACATATTGTTGTGGGTGGATATTTTGTGCTTTAAATAGTGAAATATCCGCGCCGGTGTCAATGATAAAGCTACAAATTCTATTCCCAGTCATGTGCACTTTGACTTGGATAAAATTTGACGCGTTTAGATTGAACGTTAGTATAGGTAAACCTTTCGGTAACAATTGTTCACGTTGTCGACTATTGTGAACAGTTGTTACTGGGGGGGCTAAAAAATGATGTGGCATTGTAGGTAGTATTGCCAATGGTTGGTTATGGTTTTGATTATCATCCGCTGGCATTATCGCTAATGGCCTGGCGGTGTTATTGTCGTTATTATTTTGAGCATAGTCAGAGTTATTTTGGTTGATATCTAGGCTTTGTTGGTTGTTGTATTGACTTGCATAATACATGTTAGTTCGGTTGTTGTATCTGTTGGGTTGATACTGTGGGTTACGGAAGTTATTTCTGTTATGAAAATTTTGTGGTGGGTTAGCTCTGTTGTCTGGTTGTTGCTGAGGGTTTCTATAGTTCGAAAAAGGTCCTCTGTTGTTTTGTACGGGGTACCTGATCTGGGAGTGGTTATTTTGATATAATCTCGCGTTTCTTCGCGGCGGTTTATATCTGTTGTTATAGTTGTTATATTGTCTTGGTGGGTAGCGGTTATTATTTTGGAATCGACGGTCATGCTCATTTGCTCTGAGGATAATCGCATCGCTTTTAGTTTCCGACTGTTCGTTTTCTTCCATTATGTCGATAGCTTCCTGTAGGTTATTAAATTTTCCTACTTTCAGCATAATTCTTGTTTCTGGATTTGCCGAGGCTTTAATTAGTGCCTGTATTGCTGCTTTATTGGATAGTTTGCGGGCCGATTCATCAGGTATTTGCTCCTTGATGTAGGATTCGGTTAGTTTGACTGCTAGTGCGTCTACCTGCTTGGTAAAGCACTGTATATCTTCGGATGGATTTTGTTTCAGAGTTCTCAGCTTATTTAGAGCGAAGTCTAAGTTCCCTTTTTCGGTACAATTATTTTGAATTTTTTTCCGTTATTTCATCGTATTCAACGGGTGTAGCAGAGAATAGATTTCTCGCTTTCCCTGTCAGTTTAGTTAGTATAATTTGGATAGCAGCCGGTTTGCCGTCGGCTGGTACTATCGTTTTGGCTAGGTTAATTGCGTCAATAAATGATTTGGCTCCTCCCGGGTTGCCGTCGTATGCTAGTTCTGACGCTGTTGTTATATTTAAAGCCATTTTGGTTTCAACTCGGTATTTAATATACCATAAGATTAATTTAATTACTGTTTTAAATTTCAATTTCTTCTTTTGTTTTAGAAATTGAGTGTTGTAACCGCTGGTTACAATATTGATTGTTGGCTTTGCCAAAATGAAAAAAAATACTCTAGAGTTGCTCAATTAGTTCCACCAATCCATCTTAAGTCCTACCCTAGCTATGCAGTACTGTCAACTGTGTGAGTGGTAGTCCTCCAAGTCTGACGTTTACGTCTGGGACGGAGGAGTCACTCCTGCAGGAACACTCTCAGTAGGGTACTCAATCACAACGGTGTGATCAAGTAATGTCGCGCAACATGTCATTCATCGCTGTTGCAGTCATGGGAAGGGCTGCCAAAAGTGGACAAGGTAAATGTCAGATCGGATGACATCGCGAAAATTTAAGTTTACTCGGTATCATCCGGCCTTAGCCACACTCAGCTACCGCCAAGAACATTCTTTCTGCTCCCAACGCCCGAAGAAATCAGAAGTGCGCGCGGTTTTACTGAAATTAATGTAAAGTCTTTTTGTATTTTTGTTAAGTGGTGTCAAATGTTCTTATGATGTTTTTGTTGTAGATCAGATTAGCAGATTAAAAATGAGGCGAATATACATAGTGATAATTAAATCGGGTCAAGTGAATTAAAAGGTGTTAGTACGGTTAGTTGTCATAAAATTATTAAAATGTATTATCTTAGGGCTAATCGTTAAAATTAAATATATTGTTAAACAGTGTTCCCAATACGAAAAGCATGACATGGAAAGCACGGAACATACAATTTAAAAAAGAGTCAAAAAGGTAAAATTCTAAAATGAAACGGGTAAAACGTTGGTGTAGGTTCAGTTGTAAAAACACGTGACACATACGCTAATTTCTACTGGGCAGGTCCCCAGTGGACCTTTTTGTTTCCGGCTTCGGATTTCGTCCGAAGAATATTTTCACAGGAGAGATTCCTCGACCGCCTACTACGCAGCGGACAGATCACGATCGGGAGTGCCGTGAGTCCCTGCAACCAGAATCGAAGGTTGGACGTGCTAGACAATTCGTCACCATATTGTCGTCAGCATCTTCAACAAAGATCGGTAAGCAGTTCGTTTCCGGTCAATACCACAACCACGATAATCGACACCCCGGAAGGATCGAAGCGTCCACTATAAGCGGTCACAGATCCGCCATTGCTGTTCTCGTCGGCTATACGCTATGCCGCCATCGCACACCCTACACCAACAAATAAAATCCGCAAGTAGAAATAGGATAATGTGACGTCACTTAGATTTAAGGACATGTGTTAGGGTAAAATAAATTGTACATGTAATTAAGAATTGAGCTTCGTTCAAGATTAACATTGTCCGTATATTTACACCACAATTTGATTCGAGCTCCGGACTCGAAAGGAGTCGTCAGCCCTCGTCTTCAGGTGTTCTATTTGAAAGAAGGTTCAAGGTTTCGCTGGTGTGATCTGTTATGTATAGCGCGTACCTTTTGGGTCTTCACCTTGGTTGCCTGCAGCAATGAATGGTCCGTTTTCCCGTAGTTCCCAACGTGAATGAGTCCCGTGGTGAGTATGTGTACGCACAAAACGAGTACCAGCAGAATTCCCCTCCAACCCCCCACTGAACTAGTCTAGAGGTTACAAAATGGCGCCCAACTTCAAATACCCACAAAATTTTGAATTCTTCAAAACTCCCCGAAGGGGAAGCAAAAAACAGCACGCTGTTTGTAAAAGAATCTTCGTCCTTCAAACGAAGGTATGTTTTATAGTGAATATTCATGGAGTCAGCTTAGAATTTCTTATTTTCTCAAATTGTTCAATCATCTCGAAAGGCATATGTGTTGGAACTCTGTGTCAAACAGAATCACGATAAATTTAGTAAACAATCGAAAAATTATGCAGAATAGAACGCACCAAACAACAGATTGAAGCGTGAATATTGAATCCGTGTTGCATACGGCACACGAGGTTAATGTGCTAAGGAAATCCAACCATCCAAAGAATAAAACCCTAATAATCGACGGCTAGTCCATTTAGGAAAGCAAATAATAATCCCAGTTTAAATTCCTCGACAAAACAAACCTTTTCAATTATTACGAGATTAAATTTATCTTAGGCAAATTCGGGCTCAGGCAGGGCTTTCGCTAAAACATTGGTTACAAACAATAATATAGAATACCGGAACTTCCGACCCCCGAAGATTCGGAAGATTGTAACTAGAAAAGTCGGTTAATGCATCATAGAATATGAATATGGTTGTTGGAAAAATAAGCTCTATGAATCGAGACGATGAACCAGATTTCTTCGGAAGGAAAATTATTATTCCAGTTCCTTATTTGCATGCTTAAATTAATTGTATATAGTTAAATTTTTCCATTGTATATATGTATATAAAAAAACTTTGTCCGGCGAGGTAGTTTCAAAACTGCATCGGTATTTCTGGACGGTCTCAAACATGGTTGCCTGGGTTGATGGTAGTTCGACGTAACTTTTATAATCTCCCAGAAAGCCACCGTTCTGTATTGGACCAACACGCTAAGAATCGGAGTTTGGTAGGCCAATCGTTCTGCATCATGCAATATGTGGTTCGAACCCTGAAACGAAACGATTATCTTCAAAACGGTTGTTGAATTAAAATCAGCTCGTTTACCATTGATGGCATACGTACATCAATGAGTCGATTTACAGTCCAGCCAAGAGAGAGCAGGAACACACCGAAAACGTAAAATCGGGATAGACCCGTGCAAACCGTCGATTGAAAATATAGCGACAGGAATTGGTCCTGGATCGCTGCTTATAGAATGAAAGTCCAACTTTACAGGCATTTAGAACATTTAGTTGTTTGTGATAGGTGACGGTTATTTGTTGACAATGGGTTGAATTGTCACAGTAGCGGACGATTGCCGAAGACGGTCTGCATCCCTTGTGATATTTCCTCCAGTTATGAAACCAGCTCGCATAAACAACACGCGAGTATGGGAAAAGGGATGTGTGGGCTAATAATGCCAAAACCCTGAAACAGAAAGATTTCGTCAAAAGGGTAGTTTTTGAACAAACCAAAATTCACTATTTTATTATCATTTATAAATCCGGATATCAATGAATGCACATTGTCGAATGGCACCGCATAAAGTGAAACCAAAGTCGGTCGAAGTATTTACTTGGTTATCCTACCTCGTAAAACTATAACTAACTCCTTTGTGTGAAATTTCCTTCGCAGCAGATTGACCTTCCAACTGGCCAATGGAATACGAATTGTTAAATGAATCACCTAAATCTTGCTGAAATATAGGTACCACGGAAATTTCTAGCAAGAGAACAAGTTATAGTCGAAATATTCCACAATATTTGAACTGGTTAAAAAAAAATTTACAGTAGTCCACGGCTCACAGAAACGAGGCTTGCTACTCCGCGAATTGACAGTTGTCGGTGACGTCAGAGAAATCGTTGAGATAAACAAATGGATTTCTCGAATGATGTTAATTGACAATATTTGAGCTCTTACAGTGAAAAAAATAATATGCAACGATTTATGACGTAAATTACGCCATAATTACTCTAGACACAGTGGATAATCAGTGCATCTTTGTGATTATTAGCGAAAATCAGGAATTTGGCTGCATGCCATAGTAAACATATCTCATCGTAATTTCCTGTTACCAGAAAAAGTTTTGGACGTCGGCATAGCTTCCTTGTGATCCATCAGGTGCCGATGATTCGTTAGCAGCAAACAATAAATGATTCATCTAATTGTTTTCACCGACGATTTCTATGACGCGCACTCGTCAAATGTTTACACTCTAACGAGCTAGCCTAGTATATGTAAGCCGTGCAGTAGTCCAGAGCTAAACGTAAACATTCCACTTTGACAGCTTTCAACACGTAAGCGTGTTGAAGTGTGAGTTCTTCTCCTCTTCACTGGGTGAAGAAGGAAAATAGAACAACTTATGAAAAGGGCATAGATAACGAAGTGCTGAAACTTATTTGATAATGTTTCAAATTAGTTATCAGCCAAACGGTTATCAAACTTTCAAATAAAATTCCATCTTTCGTTTCAAAGTTACATCTTTCGTTTCAAAATGAATTTTGTCATTTTGAAGAGTAACGAGGGGGTATTGTAACCGCTGGTTACAATATTGATTGTTGGCTTTGCCAAAATGAAAAAAAATACTCTAGGGTTGCTCAATTAGTTCCACCAATCCATCTTAAGTCCTACCCTAGCTATGCAGTACTGTCAACTGTGTGAGTGGTAGTCCTCCAAGTCTGACGTTTACGTCTGGGACGGAGGAGTCACTCCTGCAGGAACACTCTCAGTAGGGTACTCAATCACAACGGTGTGATCAAGTAATGTCGCGCAACATGTCATTCATCGCTGTTGCAGTCATGGGAAGGGCTGCCAAAAGTGGACAAGGTAAATGTCAGATCGGATGACATCGCGAAAATTTAAGTTTACTCGGTATCATCCGGCCTTAGCCACACTCAGCTACCGCCAAGAACATTCTTTCTGCTCCCAACGCCCGAAGAAATCAGAAGTGCGCGCGGTTTTACTGAAATTAATGTAAAGTCTTTTTGTATTTTTGTTAAGTGGTGTCAAATGTTCTTATGATGTTTTTGTTGTAGATCAGATTAGCAGATTAAAAATGAGGCGAATATACATAGTGATAATTAAATCGGGTCAAGTGAATTAAAAGGTGTTAGTACGGTTAATTGTCATAAAATTATTAAAATGTATTATCTTAGGGCTAATCGTTAAAATTAAATATATTGTTAAACAGTGTTCCCAATACGAAAAGCATGACATGGAAAGCACGGAACATACAATTTAAAAAAGAGTCAAAAAGGTAAAATTCTAAAATGAAACGGGTAAAACGTTGGTGTAGGTTCAGTTGTAAAAACACGTGACACATACGCTAATTTCTACTGGGCAGGTCCCCAGTGGACCTTTTTGTTTCCAGCTTCGGACTTCGTCCGAAGAATATTTTCACAGGAGAGATTCCTCGACCGCCTACTACGCAGCGGACAGATCACGATCGGGAGTGCCGTGAGTCCCTGCAACCAGAACCGAAGGTTGGACGTGCTAGACAATCCGTCACCATATTGTCGTCAGCATCTTCAACAAAGATCGGTAAGCAGTTCGTTTCCGGTCAATACCACAACCACGATAATCGACACCCCGGAAGGATCGAAGCGTCCACTATAAGCGGTCACAGATCCGCCATTGCTGTTCTCGTCGGCTATACGCTATGCCGCCATCGCACACCCTACACCAACAAATAAAATCCGCAAGTAGAAATAGGATAATGTGACGTCACTTAGATTTAAGGACATGTGTTAGGGTAAAATAAATTGTACATGTAATTAAGAATTGAGCTTCGTTCAAGATTAACATTGTCCGTATATTTACACCACAATTTGATTCGAGCTCCGGACTCGAAAGGAGTCGTCAGCCCTCGTCTTCAGGTGTTCTATTTGAAAGAAGGTTCAAGGTTTCGCTGGTGTGATCTGTTATGTATAGCGCGTACCCTTTGGGTCTTCACCTTGGTTGCCTGCAGCAATGAATGGTCCGTTTTCCCGTAGTTCCCAACGTGAATGAGTCCCGTGGTGAGTATGTGTACGCACAAAACGAGTACCAGCAGAATTCCCCTCCAACCACCCACTGAACTAGTCTAGAGGTTACAGTGTCTTCTTCTGAAAACGATCGCTGCTTTTTCGGTTTCCTGCTGCCACTTTCATTGAATATAACAGAATCACTGTCGTATTTCTTGGTGATGACCAAGCTGTTATCGAGAGTATTAATGCTTTGCGTATATAGTATGTGAATGGCGGAGAAGATCTCTACTTCCTTATTCCATTGTTTTTTTTTTCTGAATTCTGTGTTCAAATGTTTTCAAAATTCTTTTGTACTCTAAGAATATATCCTGTAATTGATTCCTTTTTAATTCTATATTACTAAGTGTTCTGGGGCGATGTTTACTCTTGATAATATTTCTGTATTCACGTTTTATGTAGTTCTCGATTTCTCTTAATCGGTCCATAAACGGAATAAATTATTTACTTTTTACACTTCTCTGGTGAGTCGGGGTATAATGTTACTTCTGATTTAGCGTTTGTTTCGTCACTAGTTTGTGGCAATTTTTTTTTGAAAATTTCTGAATTTTCTGCTATTTTTGTTTGTTTATTTATTTCGTTGAAAAATTCAACGGTGTCAGCTATTTACTGTTCTAGCTCGTCTTGGAATATGTAGCTTATTGTTGGAATTAATTAATTAACAAAATAAAATTTTGGTGGTTTTCATTTTTGTGTACTTTGCATGTAATTACAAATTTATTACAATTTTTTTTTTCACTTTTCACTTATGGTCTAGGAATGCACTTTTACCTTGTTTTTTATGTATTCCAGGAATTCGTCAATATGGTCCCATGTCTCCTGCGGGATGTCTTCCATGTTGCTCTCGGGATTACTCTTGGTGATGCTGGTATTTTTTGAAATTTTTTTCTTTTGTAGAAAATCTACCACTGTTCCCTACTATTTTTGAATGTGCTCTCGGGATTACTCTTGGTGATGCTGGTATTTTTGAATTTTTGTAGAAAATCTACCACTATTCCCTACTATTTTTGAATGTTTTTTTGCTAATTTTTCACTTTCATTTTGTTTGATTGTTTGTGAATTGTTTATTAGGGTTTTTTTATACTATATTAATTTTCTGGAGTTTGATCTCCTTTTCGGTGGCCTTGCCAACCATGTCCTTAGTATATTTGTTAAATATTTTTAGCAAGAAATACGCAACCATGATTACTGCGATCAGGCATAGTGCACCTGCCGCCAAGGTGTTTTCACTGACACTGCTGGTAGCTGTCGATGTGATGATCTCATCACTGCTAAACCAGCCCATTGTAACACCTCTTTTTTCCAAAAAAAATGTTTGTTAATCTCTATTCTCCGTTCACCGCCGTTGCATTTCTATTTTCACTTAATATTTTTTCTCGGTCAGTTTCACTGCCGTTGCCACTTAAAACTCAGCAAGTTTACAGTCGTTGCATTTTTTTTCACTTAATATTTTTTCTGGGTCAGATTCACTGCCGTTGCCACTTAAAACTCGGCAAGTTCACTGCCGTTGCGGTCGCCATGAAAATAACCTCGGTGCAAAAAAACAACATGGATGCTGAATGTCAACTGACTGCCTTTTTATTTTTCAAATTACTTATTTATATTCCCTAATACATGTGTGATTAACTTACGCTAATTAGTAACGGCGTTACTATTTTCTTATTGGCTAGTTGCGTTTATTCCAGCTGTATGTTCGATATGTGTGTGGAGGCGTGGTTAGTGCTCATCACTGTTGGCTCAAGCAGAAATGGAAGATAGAGAGGGAGAGTGAGTCAGAGAGCGGGAGTTAGTCTAATCCGATCGGGTCGGCTTGGTGGGTGAGTCATCTGCACTGAAATGCACTATGACTAGCATGTGCTGTTAGGTTTTTTGTCTTCGTATTGTCGAACCGGGGGACTGGGTCAGGCAAGTTATATAATCGTTCTGCTTTAGTTTGTCTTCGGAGAAAACGGTATTTGTTTCCTGGTGGTTTGTTTTTGAGGTCGAAAGTTATTTTGATTTATGAGCTGTGAGAATGTTACGTTGTTCTAGTTTCGAGTTCTAGTTTGGTTTATGATTTTGTCATGTAAAGTTTTGGTCATTTGGTCGTCTGGGAAATGACGGTCGAGTATGCTGTGGGAATGTTTTCAAGTCACACCTGTCTTGAGTCATGTTTCTACAAGGGGTAGGTTTTGGAATGTGGGGTGTTATTTTGACATTTGATATAATTTTGGATTGAAGTGTTTTCGTTGGGAAAAGGTCTTGTGTCTGGGAAATGTCTTTATTAGGTGTGAGAATCGTATCGTATTGTGGGATAGTTTTTGGTTTGAGCAAGTCATCGAGTATTGCGGAAAATGTTTGGCGTGATGATTTGTCTTGGGATGGATTAAATTGGGTTAGTTTAATTAGGGTTATTGGGTTGATGCTCAGGGGTGATTTACTGGGGAGTACGTACAGTACAATGTGATTAATCGAAGTCCGACAAACGCTTTGACGGTTACAAAAACACCGTTCGAAATGTGGTACGATCGCCGGACGTAGCGAGATTGCGCGTTTTCGGAAGCAAAGTGTTTTGTCATATTCCTAAAGAGAAGAGATCCAAACTGGATGCCAAGAGTCGCGTGTGTTATTTGGTCGGTTATGGTTCGAAAGGATACCGTGTGTGGCACCCAGAACAACAAAAAGTGATTATCCGTCGCGACGTAGAAATAGAAGAACTTCCGGTGAAGAAGACAGTTCATCCGCTGGTTTATACGAATGATCATCTAGTGTCGAACCGTCTTCCGGATTCGAAGGCGAGCACGTCTGTCAGAATCGCCGAAGATATAGAGCAGCAAAGTGATAAAGAATCGGATGCAGAACAAGATCTGCATGAAGAGTACGAAAGTGCAGAAGATGAGAGTGCGCCGTTAAGAATAAATGATCGACAACGAACTCTTCCAGTGCATCTATCGGAGTAAGAAGTGTGTGTGGCTTTCGCATTGAATGCAGAAAACTATGTTGAAGAGTTGCCAGATAACATTGCTGAACTACGCCAACGAGAAGACCGGCCTGAGTGGGAAAAGGCAATCGAGGATGAGCTGCGATGGTTGAAAAGGAACCGCACGTGGGATCTGGTAAATCTCCCTGATGGTGAGCGCGCAATTCCAAGTAAGTGGGTCTTTAAAATAAAGTATAAGGCAGATGGAAGCATTGATAGGTACAAAGCTCGTCTAGTGACGAAGGGTTGTTCCCAACGTCATGGCTTTGATTACCTAGAAACGTACGCACCAGTCGTTCGTATGAGCACTGTACGTACATTGTTGGCAGTAGCGGTTCAGCAGGATCTGTATGTCCATCAAATGGATGTGCGTACCGCCTTTTTGAACGGAAATTTATCAGAGACCGTGTTCATGTGCCAACCTCCAGTATTTGAGAGGGGGAGTAGCGTGTGTAAATTAAACAAAACATTGTACGGTCTTAAGCAGACCCCCGAAGCTGGAACGAACGTTTTAATAAGCTAATGTTGAAACTTGGATTCAGGCGTTCGCAATTTTATAGCTGCTTGTATGTTCGCAAGTGGAAGGATGAGATTGTATATTTGATTTTGTACGAGGCCGGCATTATCGTGGCGTCAAATATGTTGGATGCATTATTGCGGAACAAACAACGGAACAAAGCCCAGGAATTTGAGATGGATGATATGAAGGATTTGAAGTATTTTCTTGGAATGAATGTGGATAGAAATCTCCAGATAGATCAACCAGTCTCAGTACATTCGCGCTCTACTAAAACGATTTGGCAAGCAAGACTGCCGACCAGTGTCAACTCCTTTAGAAATCAACTTGAAATTGGAACGAAATGAATCGGAAACGATAACGCAGCATCCATATCGCCTGCTTGTTGGATGCCTGACATATCTAATGTTATCATCGCGTCCTGACATCAGTTCCGCCGTGAGCTATCTCAGCCGTTTCCAGAGTGGAGCAACGGACACCCACTGGACGCATTTGAAACGTGTGTTGCGCTATTTGCAGGGCACACAGGACTTTAGCCTTGTGTATCGACGCAATGTAAAAGCGAAGCTTCTGGTTGGTTACGCCGATGCCGACTGGGGAAGCTACATCAACGACCGTAGGTCAACTTCTGGAGGTGTGTTTCAAGTTTTTGGAAACTCAGTACTGTGGACTACAAGGAAACCAACTACCGTCTCTCTCTCGTCGACTGAAGCAGAGTACGTATCATTGAGTCAAGCAGCGTGGGATGTGATATGGCTCAGGAATATACTAAGAGACCTCGGAATCGACACCAATTCTTCAACGCTATTTGAGGACAATCAATCGTGTATCCACATTGCTAGTGAACCGCGTGATCAGAAGAGGTTGAAACATTTAGATATACGCCACCACTATATCGGTGAATGTATCCAGAACGGTCACATCAAAGTGAAATATGTACCGACGCAGAAGCAGGTTGCGGATGTGTTCACTAAAAGCCTGGTTCATTTAAAAAGCATCGTTTTACACTTGGTCTGAGAGGGAGTGTTGTGAACCAGACTAAAGCGCAATAACCTACAGTTGATTTGTCGAGTTTTAGTGTGTACAAGTGTGAACCTACCTTGTCTGTATTTTACTTGTCTGCCGTTCTGAATAAAACTATTACTGCGGATACATGTGTTGCGTTTATCTTGTCAATCACACTTTCCCAAGAGAATTTAAGTTACAATGTTTTTGCGTATATTTTATTTTTCAGTTTCATCGCCTACTACGATTGCTTCCAAGCATTTTCTTAAACTTATGTACAAGTTTTATATATGTGTTGAACCAGCGAATAATACTATGTTTTGCTTTTATCAAAATAAAACTTTTAATATCAATTAGAAGTTCAAGTATCATTCTTTAATTTTGGCGTAAAGTAGCCCCCGTGGCGTAAAGTAACCCTCGATGATGGTATGTATACCTTCATTGTACAATAATACCTGAAAAACTCAGATATTAGTACACTTCATTCATCTAGATTGAACAAATGCGCAATATTTACTTCGTGACTTAAAATATGACCAGAGAAAATCTAGATGATAATTATCAAAACGAATGGCAGTCACCTTTTTCAAAAATTATTGTTTTGCGATTCTTGGTAGGTAAATTTCCAGACAGAGCGAATCGCTGCGCAATGAATCGTCTACGGGTAAAATGCCACGGCACTCAGCATATGAGGAGGAATAGAGAAATGAGGCAAACATCAACTATGATTCACTCACTGAGTGACGACGTGTACTGAATGCACAAACCCATGGATTGACACTACTGCGTAGAACATCGAGAACAAATCGGCTTTCGCTGATCGTTTCGCCTATCACCATCCTTGGCTTGTCGTAGTGTGCTTGATTGTTTCATTTTATACCGCGTTAGCATTTTGTTTTGAACATAACACTCCGGGAGATTCGGTTCGACAATCCATTCAACCACTATATGAGAGTAAAAAGCTAGAACTTTTAGTATATTATGATGTTGCTCTTTTTTACTCCTTAACAGATTATTGAGGGTGAAAGTTACCCCAAAAATGTGACAAAATTAGAATTTTTTTTTTAATCCAACCGATAGAAAGACATTTTGTTCCTCAAAAATGTGTTTCAACACCATATACAATTTTAGGAAAGATTTCTAGAGCGTAGAAGAATGGCTAAAAAGTTATCATAAAATAACTAGTTTTAAGTGGTCTTCCATATAAAATGTTCTATAACTTGAAAACTAATCAAGTTAGAAATATTATACCTTCAGCAATTTCTTTTGCAGTAACATTTAATTTAACTTTGCTGAAGATACAGATTCTCGATCTTAATTAGCATAGAAAATAAATTCCGTATGTTACTTATAGGTGAATTAATCACTGAACGATACTTTCCTGTAGATGCGCAATCATATAAACAAGAACTCATCCGAACAAACTATACTTCTAAAGTTAACGGTTTAGACGCTATTAATTTTGAGCACAGAAACGACGTTTTAAAGCACTGTGCAATCGGAGAAACACCAAAATCGCGAGGAAGATGGTAAGAATCGTTTCGATGGCGAGGTGGCAGCAGGAATGGGCCAATACAGAGAAGGGAATGTGGACCTACCGGCTTATCCCAAACCTGTCGACGTGGGTCAATGAAGCTTCTGTCGGGCCAGGGCTGCTCAGCGAGTATATTTATCGGTTCGGGCACGCAACGTCACCATTCTACCCGGAGTGTGAAAAGTGTCGAGGAGACATCGCAGCATGTGATTTTCGAATGTCCGAAGTTAGAAGTGGCTCGCAGCAGATACATGAAACGGGACGACCGGACATCGACCGGAGAAGGTCGTTTACAGAATGACAAGCGACACAAACACATGGATCGCGGTCAACAGTGTGGTGAGGCAGGTCATGACCGCCTTACAGCGGAGATGGCGTGATGAACAACGAACAATGGTTTTGGGAGAGCAATCATCGCCGAAAACTCTCCGCCGCAGTAGGCTAGATCTACCTCCAGGGACTAGTCGGGTAGACTGCAACAAAGCACCGGGTATGCGTCGTCAGCGAACCGGATACCACGCTCCATCCGAAACTCTTGGTCGGTGTAAGCTAGATTCACCGTCGGGACCAGAGTAGACCGCGACGAGACACCAGTCGCGGGTCGTCGATACACCAGCGAACTGTACGCCCTGCTCCACCGGAATCGCCGAACTAACCCGGGCACCTGGCTGGTTGACTCGGTTTCGAGAGAACTCTCACCGGGGAATTCTCCGTCGGAGTAGGCTAGGTCTATCGTCGGGGACTAGACCAAATAATTCGCAAACAAGTCGGAAGCTCAACGAGCAAGATGTGCTAAATGGCACAAGGGAACCGAAGTGCTCAGTGAATTAGACAGCTGCAATTTTTCGCCCGATTGTTCTCGTAGGGGAAGAGCACTAATTCCCAACCCTCCGCTAGCTTTCCTACTACCATACAGAAATTGCCACGTTGTGTGGATGGTCAAAAACTGGTGTGTTGAGGAAGGGTGCTGTAGCCCTACTGAAGAAGCTAACTATTGAGTTGCCGGGTTGTAGTGTATACTGTGCACATACAAAAACCTCTTCCCGAAGCAGTGCCGTAAGATAATGCCGGAGAGGAATCAGATTCAATGAAAGAGCGGGTCGGATACCCAAAAATGTTTTCTGAGTTGCTGGTTTTTGTACATTTATTCCTGCTCAGGGTGTTTTTGAACATTTTTTCTGCACACTAAAAAATAAAAAAAGAAAACATAGACATACACATACATGACGCACGGCCCTCCGGCCCTGCGGAAGTTGATTCGAGAATGATTGCACAACTTTTCTGTATGAGAAATTTTAAAAAGAATTTTCGGCCTCGTTAAGCTGCGCCAATGGATTCCAAAAATATTCATTGTACTTAAGGCTTGTTAGTTAATGTTGGGTTTAGTAATAATATTTGATTTTTTTTTTTCATTGATAGGAGTCCTACTGGTTGGAACAATATTCATGGGCTTTGTTCAAAGCGATGTCTCATATGCTCTGCATAGGATATGGAAGGTAATTCCAGTGAAATACAATTGTATAAGTAGCATTCATAAACCCCGTATACCAAAATATTACACTTTTTAGCCTCCCCCTCGTACACTCAAGTAGATATTTCTCCAACCCTTTTTCCCTCCTTAAAAGTCTATGTAAACTCTACGATTTTTTGTATTTATGGAAAATGTGAAATTAGCGAGATGCTATAAGGGATCATCCATAAATGACGTAGCATTATATGGGGGAGGGGGGATTTTTGTATTCTGTGATGATGTGTGACGACAGGGGGGTAGGGGGTCATGTCATGCTACGTAGCTTTTTTCAAGGGGAATAACTAACATCGTTTTTCATTTTTTTTTAAATTTTGTAGGGACAAGGGATGGGGGGACTTACCGTCAAGCTACGTAATTACCCGGGGAGGATTTAGAGGTTTTTTGATGAAATGCTACGATGGGGGAGGGGGTGTTGAAAATCACTCAAAAATTGCTACGTCATTTATGGATCGTCCCTAATAGTATTGAAATAAAAATTATGCATCTGATTTCACTCAGTTTTTAGGGGGCAGGAGCTCAAACAATAGGAAAAATATTGCATACCGTCATGCAGGGATTCTTTGTGTACTTTTTATCAATTTTTCTATTTCGACTAATTATAACTCCTTTAAGAATCGACGGGATTGTATCATATAAGCACAGATTTATCGTCATCATGTACGTACACTACCGGTCAAAAGTTTAAGTTCACTTGCTTTTTTTTAATTTTACATAATTGAGTGGGTTTCTCAGTTGACTTTGTGAAGCACGTGCAGCTTGACTATATCATGTTGCTACACGCTACTGGTCAGAGTGGTTTGACGCATTTGGGTGACGAGTAGATCACAATCAAACTTGTTATGACAGGTTGTATTCTTCAATGTTGCTTCAGAATCTTCATCGCAACGAAGCACGGTGAATATGAACCAGCTGCATTCGTCCCATATTGTTCTTCGTTCTTATATTCAAGTTGCTGTTGGTATTCACCCACGAATGAAGCCGACGGATAATCCTTGTTCACCCGAATGCCTTATCCATACGTTCTTGCTTTGCTACTCATCGAGCGACCGAATGAACTGCACGAGGAAGCTATGAAGTGAATAACGAATAAACGAATCAGCAAACCATTCCTCACCATAGCGATGATGGTTTACAACTATTCGCGAAGATGACTACAATTTCATCTTCGCAGAATGATGACTGGCGAAGAAATATGTTTGTATTCTGATGCGTTGTACTGTCCGGAACAAGCCAATGCGCTACTGGTTCTTAGTACAAAACTATGTATTAAATTAACAGGTAGCCGAATCAAGGCAGTTTATATTATACATATATACAACAATCTTAATAGAAGGCTTGTGTATCAAACATTAAAAGGAAATTGAATCCATGTCTGGTGATAAAATTCGGCATGATGCAAATAAAATGAGAATGAAGTTTTGATTTTAATATGCACATGGTGATATACCATAGAATCTGATGCTATTGCTGATGTTCTGCTAGTATCACGACGAAGTCGTTCAATCAGCACGACTGTTTAAAAATAACATATCTTAAGCAGTAAAATGAACAGTTTTTAGTGGGTGTAATATGGATAACGCAAATATTATTTTTTGCTCCCCCATTCGGGAGACTTGACGAAGAGTGTTGTGAAAAATAAAAATCATGCAAATAAAGGCATAAGAAAAAAGGAGCTATGATTTTTTTTTTCAATATTGTAAATATAATATAAAATATAAAATGGTTGCATTTCATTGTGTTCGATTTCTTTTCAATGCATTTCCTTTTAGGGATTAACTATACAGCATACATTGCATGCGCACACGTCACAAATTCAGCCATAAGACTGCTTACTTTGTTAACTAGTACTATAAAGATAGATTGATGTTTAAGGTGAGATTTTTTGTAACGTGGTTTTCATTTACAGCAGGTACAGAAATTTTGTACCTTTCTTCATCTTATTACACACTCACAGTGGTCGGAAACGCCAAAAAGATAAACTTATTTCACTTGAGGCCAAACCATCGAATATACCACTGAGTGTCTTTGGAGGAATTGTTCGTATGAATATTCCCACAATCTGATAACAATTCAAATTAGGCATGGCTTTCAGAAGCGGATCCAGAAAAAAATATGGTCGAACTAAAAAGATTAACTTTTTATACTGACGAGGTATAAAGTTGGTGTCTTCGACAAAGCTTTGAAAATGCCACACACCAAACCTTCTTACCTTTATTGTGTATCGTTTAGACATTGAAAAAGTGCCTGTAAGTGCATTTTGCTTTGCACCTTTCTTGCTTATACGTAGTTGAAGTTGGTGTAAAAACCTGTTTTAATCCACCTAGTGGTGCGATTGTGCCTTTCTCATTTGTCCAAACTACGATTCCATGACTGGTTATGTTCAATACAACGGTGGAAATGTATATTACATATTCAGTACAATTTGCACATACATACAATGTACCGACAGCCACGATCTTGAGATGCTATGTGTCGACACTGAAACATCGATTAAAAACAGCGGCGGATCAAGGAAAAGGATCCGGGGGGTCCGAACCCTGCCGAAAATTTTCAACTTGTTAAGAAATTTTAAACTAGTTTCAATTTTAGAGTAGCAATCCCTCACTGGATACTCCTACCTACGCCTAAAAAAGTCAAAAAAAAAAACGCCGGGATAAGGTTGACTATTATTAGAATGATTGCATAACCTTTTTATATGAGAAAGACAAAAAGGTGCCAAAATCCAAAAAAGTCAATTTTCGCCAAAAAAAATTTTTCAAGCTTACATCAAATCTCGACGTTTCATGCATTTTAAAGACATTTAGCATCAAAAACGCAAATTCGATTTGGAAATTTTCCCCTACTCCCCCCTTTAAGAATTTTTTCATTTCAGTTTACATGGGAATTTGCTGGGTGGTCGCACTCTTCAATCCGTAATTCCGGAACCAGAAGTCCAATCAACAAAAAATTCAATAGCAGGATGGGAAGGTTGTACCTTTCATTTGAGATCAGGTTTGTGCAAATCGGTCCAGCCATCTCTGAGAAACAGAGGTGACATTTTTTTCCACACACACATACACACATACATACACACACCCTTACTCCGCTAGCGAATGACGGATCTCAATAGTGGCATGTCTGTAATAATATACGTACATGGAACTATTGAGAACCAGAGCTACATTGGACCCTGGTAAAGGAGGATGGTTGTGATGATCTGGGCCGAGGTCACCACGTAAAGCAAGGTAGGTCATAACCCCAATTCCAAGGCGTGAAGCGACCCGTGCCGAGGGATGAGTGATCGAGGGGGTAAAAAAGATGCTCGATCGTTAACGGAGCCTGTGGGGTACCTGGGCAACCCCCACAGTAAGCGTCCCTTACCCCGGTAATGCGGAGCTCTGGCGTGGCGGACATTTATTCTCGCGCTACTCGTGGGATCAAACATGGAGTCAACAAAAAACAAAAATAAACAGTCGGAGGTGCCAAACCCCTTTGCTAGAGGTGGTTTGGCGAGGTCTCCCCCCCGTGGGGAGAGTAGTGGAACGATGAGTGCTGCATCTGAAAGCACCAGTGACCCCCCAGCAGCGGTAGGAAATAGCCCTACCAACGCACCGGACGGGCCACTATCTGCGATGCGCAAAGTGGTGGAGCAGCTCGATTCAATAATCGAGTTCACTAGCGCAAAGCAAAACATAAGCAAGGAGTTAAAACAGAGTCTCCTGGAACTCCGAAAAACTGTTCGTGTCGCAAGACAGAAACAGCAGGCTTATGCCAAGACGGTGGAATGTCGAGAGAAGTCCGACAGAGAAACCCAGACAGTGGCCTCCAAGAGGGAGGAAAAAGAGAAGGTCGTTACGGGCACTCAGACAGTGGTCTTCACCTTCTATGGAGCAGCTACGTCGCTCGAAGCGGCAGCCGAGTTCCCCTCGAAGGGAAAAGGCAAGGGCAAGGGCAATCGCAAGACGTCGTCGAACGCGAAGCGCCCGAGGAAGTCGCCAGGCGAGGGTGCAAAAACCGACACCACACGGCGTGCAACCGTTAAAGCCAAACGCCGTCTGGCTGAGGTAAGCGAGGGCGAGAATGACCTCGCTGAGCAGAGCGATGGTACCAGCAACCCGGCGCGACCGGGGCAGGGGGGCCCAAACTCCTGGACGCTGGTCACCAAGAAGAAGCCGGCACCGACACCGGAGGTACCGCGACCCGCGAAGAAGGCCAAGAACAGAGGCGAGGCCTTGTGGTTAAAAACCGACAAGGACAAATACGCCGATGTCCTAAAGTCGATGAAGGCGGCCGAAAGCCTTTCGGCCCTTGGGCGAGATGTGCGTAGCGTGAGACGCACCAACACGGAAGAAATGCTTCTGGTGCTGAAGCGAGACGCACAATCTAGTGCGGTATACAAGGCCTTAGCCCAAGAGGTCCTTGGTGAAGGCGCCCAAGTCAGGTCGCTAGAGGCGGAAATGACTCTCCAGTGCAAGCATCTGGACGAGTTCACGACCGCAGAATATGTCGTCGAAGCCGTTAAGGAACAATGCGACGTCACAATCGAGCGGCCCTCTGTGCGATTTAGAGATGGACCCTCTGGCACCCAGGTAGCCTACCTCAGGGTACTGAAGGCGGATGCCAAAAAGGTAACCGAGAAAGGGAAGCTGAAGATCGGCTGGTCGGTATGCCCTATTAGCATACCCCAGCCGCCTTCAGCGGATAGGTGCTATCGGTGCCTTGAGTCCGGCCACAAAGCCTACAAGTGCAAGGGCATAGATAGGAGCACACTATGTTGTCGCTGCGGCGAGGAGGGATATAAAGAGCGGGGTTGCACTAAGGCACACAAGTGCCTTATCTGAACCGCTTAGAAGCAAGCCCATAAACATGCTATGGGCTGACCTTCGTGTCCCTTCGGTGAGTTAAATAAGAATAAGTCGTGAACGTCACACAGCTAAATCTTAACCATTGTGCAGCAGCCCAACAGCTGCTGTGGCAGTCGGTCTCGGAGTCGAGGACAGATGTCGCCCTCTTATCAGACCCGTACAGCATCCCTGCCGGCAACGGCAATTGGGTGTCGGACGGGTCTGGAATGGTGGCAATCTGTACAACGGGACGGTTCCCGGTTCAAGAGGTAATACACTCCTCCGCCGAGGGTGTGGCGATTGCCAAGATCAATGGTGTGTTCTATTGCAGCTGCTACGCCCCACCAAGGTGACCAATAGAACAGTTTAACCAGATGATCGACAGGCTCTCATCGGACCTAGTGGGCCGGAAACCGGTAGTCATAGCGGGAGACTTTAACGCTTGGGCAGTGGAGTGGGGCAGCCGCTGTACAAATAGCAGGGGTCAAGCGCTAATGGAGGCGCTTGCGAAACTCGATACTGCGCTAGCTAATAATGGCTCCGCTAGTACATTCCGTAGAAACGGAGTGGAGGTGTGGATTGACGTAACATTTGCCAGCCCGAGTCTGGCTCCAGGCATGGAATGGAGGGTAGACGAAGGCTACACCCAAAGCGATCATTTAGCAATCCGCTTTAGGATCAACTATTGTGTGCAGCATCCGAGGGCGGGAGATCCCTGTCAGGTACGCGGGTGGAAGTCCAATCACTTCGACAGCGAAGCTTTCACCGCGGCCCTGGGACTGGAGGCCAACACCGACAGTCTAAGCGGGGATGCGCTGGTAGCTGTTCTACCACGCGCGTGCGACGCCACTATGCCGAGAAAAACACTGCCAAGAAACGGTAGATGCCCGGTATACTGGTGGAGTGCCGAGATTGCAGCTCTACGGTCAGCCTGCCTCAGAGCTAGACGTAGGATACAAAGAGCTCGCACCGAGGATGCAAGAGAAAACCGCCGTGAAGTGTTTCGAGCTGCGAAATTGGCCCTTAACAAGGCCATTAAAAGCAGCAAGAGAGCGTGTTTCGACAACCTGTGCGAGAGTGCCAACGCGAATCCGTGGGGTGACGCCTACAGGATTGTGATGGCCAAGACCAAAGGGAGCTCCTTACCCCCAGAACGGTCTCCGGACCGGTTGGCAACGATTATCGAAGTACTCTTCCCGTCTCGAGCCACAAGCCCCTGGCCACCTGCACTACGAGACAGTGCGGGCACGGCCGAAATGGTGGCTCCAGTGACGAATGAAGAACTACTCGCAGTGGCTAAATCCCTAGCAATGAACAAAGCTCCAGGGCCGGATGGAGTTCCAAACAACACTCTCAAGACAGCGATCATAGCGAACCCGAACATGTTCAGGCTAGCTATGCAGAGATGCCTTGACGAGTGCCGTTTCCCCGATAGATGGAAAAGGCAGAAATTTGTGCTGTTGCCGAAGCCCGGGAAGCCGCCAGGCGACCCATCGGTGTACAGACCAATCTGTTTGATCGACACGACTGGCAAACTGCTTGAGAGGATCATCCTCAACAGGCTAACCCCGTACGCGGAAGGTACGGACGGTCTGTCAAGCAACCAGTTTGGCTTTCGGAAGGGTAAGTCCACAGTGGACGCTCTCAACTCAGTGATAAATACTGCCGAGATAGCGATCCAACGAAAAAGGCGAGGTATTCGATACTGTGCGTTAGTGACACTTGACGTGAAGAACGCATTCAACAGCGCAAGCTGGGATGCCATCGCGCTCTCGTTACACCGGCTTAGCCTACCGGTGGGTCTGTACCGGATCCTGGAAAGTTACTTCAAAAACCGCGTACTGCTATACGAGACCGATGCCGGTCAGAAAAGGGTTCCGATTACCGCCGGAGTCCCGCAGGGCTCGATCCTAGGCCCGGTGCTATGGAACCTCATGTATGACGGGGTTCTGAGACTGAAGTTCCCTCCTGGGGTCAAGGCTTTGCTGACGACGTAACCTTGGAGGTCTACGAGGAGTCAATTCCTGAGGTAGAACTAACCGCAGAACACGCGATTAGCACGGTGGAGGAATGGATGAGCGCGAGAGGCCTGGAGCTCGCTCATCATAAGACGGTGGTAGCTATCGTCAACAACCGCCAGTCGGCACAACATGCAGTTATCCATGTGGAAGAAGTCGCGATCACTTCACAGCGAAGTCTGAAGTCTCTCGGAGTCATTATAGACGACAAGCTGACCTTCGGCAGCCATGTCGACTATACATGCAAGAGAGCGTCAACTGCTGTTGCGGCTCTATCGAGAATGATGTCCAACAGCTCAAAGGTGTGCGCCAGTAGACGTAGGTTACTGGCAGGCGTTGCCGTATCTATCCTCAGGTACGGCGGCCCGTCATGGTCAAGAGCACTGAGGGTAACCAGTTACCTACAGAAACTGGAGAGCACCTACCGCGTGATGTGCCTCAGAGTGATATCTGCCTACCGCACGGTATCACACGATGTATCCTGCGTGATAGCGAGCATGATGCCAGTCGGGCTGGTCATTCGGGAAGATGAGGAGTGCTTGGAGCTACGTGGAAATAGGGGAGCCCGCGAGCGCACCAGGGTGACCTCGGTCGCCAGATGGCAGCGTGAGTGGGACAACTCCTCGAAGGGTAGGTGGACCCACCGGCTGATATCTAACATATCGTTCACTTCCACCTGACACAATTCCTGTCAGGCCATGGCTGTTTCCGACAGTACCTCCACAGGTTCGGGCACGCGGAGGTCCCAGTCTGCCCGGACTGCCCAGGTGCAGACGAAACTGCCGAACACATACTGTTCGTATGTCATCGGTTCGACGTCGAAAGAAGAGCAATGCTTGACGTCTGTGGCTGGGGCACAACCCCTGATACCCTTATTCAGCGGATGTGTCAATCGGTGGAGAAGTGGAACGCAGTCTCGGTTGCTACCATCCAGATTGCCAGTAGGCTACAGGTAATATGGCGAACCGAGCAACAGACGACGGGCACGGATAACTAGTGATTGGTTAGCTGGAGCGAAAAAGGCCAAGCGCAAAAAAGGGAGTGAATGGTCTGTTCATGCCGAGGCAGGTTTGGCGCAGCGACTGGCAACCGCGCAAGGGGTAAACCCAGCCACCCTGAAGCAAGACAGAAGAGTGAGTGTATAGGCGTATAAGTGGACTGCCTCATGCCAAGACGGGAGGGTCGTAGCGTAGTATGTTGGGACTTAGCTATCGATGCCTCATGGCGTGGCAGAGGAGTGAAAGGATGAACATCCAAGTCAGTCTGTGGCACGATCGAGAGTGAATCAGGTGATAGGGTGAGCACCCGAGTCAGCCTCACATGGTATGGGTGGGGCGAGCACAAAAGTAAACCTAGCAAGGAATGAGTAAGGTGAGCACACAAGTCAGCCTCGCAAGGAACGAAAAAGGTGAGCACAAAAGTCAGCCTCATGTGGGAGTGTTTGAGAGTGAATCAAAGTGCGATTGAGAGAGCACCCAAGTAAGCCTCATACAGGACGTATGAATGCGTGAGTGAGAGTGAACGAGTACATTTAGTACAGCCATCCCCCCAGAAGTAATACCGAGAGGTAGTTCCTGGGAGGAATGATGGCGGAGCCCAATGGAGTTTAGTCGGTATCAATGGCAGCGTCACCGTTCGAGCCCGACACGCCCCCAGTGCACCCCGTGTGGTAGATTGGACCCTACCAATAGCACGTGTACTGGGCTAGGACGTAAAGGTCTTCTCCATTGTAATAAAAAAAACATACACACATGGATAGCACATGATGGAGGTTACCCAGCTTAATCTTAATCATTGTGACATTGTACAGCAACTGTTGTAGCAGTCAACAACAGAAATGAAGTGCGACGTTGCAATTATTGCAGAGCCGTATCTTGTCCCTCCCGATAACGGTAACTGGGTGGTGGATAGTGCAGGGATGGCGTAAAATCCAAGTGATGGGCGGTTTCCCTGTTCAAGAAGTGGTGGATAGCACACACGAAGGTTTCGTGATCGCCAGGATAAACGGAGTATTCGTGTGTAGCTGTTATGCTCCTCCACGGTGGACACCAGAGCAATACAACCGGATGCTGGACGCATTAACCGACTCGTTAGTCGGGCGAACGCCGGTTGTTATAGGAGGAGATTTCAACGCTTGGGCCGTGGAGTGGGGTAGCAGGCTGACCAACGCACGAGGTTACAGCCTATTGGAAGCACTGGCGAAGCTGGACGTAAAGCTGTGCAATGAAGGTTCCGCTAGCACTGATGGATGACATGAATTGGCGAGTTAATGAGCAGTACACACATAGTGATCACCAAGCCATCCACTACACCATTGGTCGGTGAAATCGTACGGTGACGCAGAGAGTGAGAACTGGCGAGCGGAAGTGGAAAATAAAGGAATTCGAACTTTTGTGGAAGCACTTCGTCCTGACAGCGCCACTCCAATTCCGAGTGCCGATGAGCTGTCGGAAACAATAGCTAGGGCATGTGATATAACAATGCCGAGGAAAATGGAGCCGAGGAACTACCGGCGTCCGGCGTACTGGTGGAACTAAAGGCTAAGCATCCTCCGGGCTACCTGCTTAAAATCCAGAAGACGCGTTCAGAGAGCAAGATCTGAGGCAATCAGAGAAGAGCGTAAGGTAACATTCCGGGCGGCCAGGGCCACTTTTAAACGTGAGATAGTGCTAAGCAAGTCCACCTGCTACAAGGAGCTATGCAGAGAAGTAGACGCTAACCCCTGGGGCAATGCTTACCGTGTCGTTATGGCCAGGATCAAGGGTCCAATAACGCCAGTCGAAATGTGCGGCGACAAGCTGAAAATTATCGTGGAGGGCCTTTTCCCGAAGCACGACCCAACCGCATGGCCACCTACACCGTACGCTGATGCAGATGGTGGAAATGCAGGAGACAATCGGGTTTCCAACGACGAGCTCTTTATAGTGGCAAAAGGGTTGAAAGCGAAGAAAGCTCCCGGACCGGATGGTATCCCCAACATGGCACTGAAGACTGCGATCCTGGCGTTTCCGGACATGTTCAGGATAGTCCTACAGAAATGCCTGGACGATGGCTACTTCCCGGATAGATAGAAGATCCAGAAGCTGGTGTTGCTGTCAAAACCAGGGAAATCACCAGGAGATCCAGCATCGTATCGGCCTATATGCGTGCTGGATACTCTTGGTAAACTTCTGGAAAGAGTCATCCTCAACAGGCTGACGACCTAAGCTGAAAGTGAGAACAGACTATCGCTGAGACAGTTCGGGTTCCGGAAAGGAATATCGACGGTGGACGCCATCCGCATCGTCATCGCGAACGCGAGAAAGCATTGAAGCAAAAGAGAAGGGGTAATCGCTACTGCGCCGTGGTAACGATAGACGTGAAGAACGCGTTCAATTGTGCTAGCTGGGGAGCCATCGCCGCAGCGCTGCATAGAATGCGGGTTCCGGACTATCTGTGCAAGGTTCTGAAAAGCTACTTTCAGAACCGAGTACTGGTCTACGAAACGAACACGGGGCAGAGGTCGATTAGGGTAACGGCGGGAGTACCTCAGGGCTCCATACTCGGCCCAACGCTCTGGAATATTATGTACAACGGAGCGTTAACACTGGAACTGCCCAGGGGAGTGGAGATCGTCGGCTTTGCAGATGATGTTGTCTTGACGATAACGGGCGAGACCCTTGAAGAGGTGGAGATGCTGACGGCAGAGACAATAGGCATCGTGGAAACCTGGATGGCTAACGTCAGGTTGCAGCTGTCTCACCACAAGACTGAGGTAGTGCTGGTTAGCAATCGTAAACAAATCCAGCGTCTCGAGATCAGCGTCGGGGGACAATCCATTCCATCGGTACGCGCGCTGAAGCACCTGGGTGTGATGGTTGACGATCAGTTGAATTACAACTGCCATGTCGACTATGTATGTGAGAAGGCTGCAAGAACAACTAGCGCATTGGCAAGGATCATGCCGAATCACGGAGGGGCAAGGGGCAGCACGAGACGTCTCCTGGCGAATGTCTCACCCTCAATCCTGAGATATGGCGTACCGGCCTGGGCTGCTGCGCTGAACTCAAAGCGGAACCGGACGAAGTTGACAAGCACTTTTCGCCTAATGGCTGTTCGTGTCGCAAGTGCGTACAGAACGATATCGTCAGAGGCGGTATGCGTAATTGCCGGGATGATTCCCATCTGCATCACTCTGGCTGAGGACGTAGAATGCTACCAGCGCAGAAATGAACGTAATAGCCTCCTTGACTGGTTCGAACGGACTCGTTGGCTAAGTGGTAGCAAGAGTGGGATTACGCGGAGAAAGGAAGGTGGACCCACCGACTCATCCCAAATGTGTCTACTTGGGTACATAGAGGTATGGAGAGGTGAACTTCCATCTGACGCAGTTTTTGTCCGGGCATGGATGCTTCCGGAAGTACCTACATCGGTTTGGACACGCTTCGTCAACCCTTTACCCGAAGTGTGTGAGCGTGCAAGAGACACCGGAACACGTGGTCTTCGAATGCCCAAGATTCGAAGAAGTCCGAAGGGGTATGCCTGATATAACAGTGGATAATATCGTCGAAGAGATGTGCCGCGACGAGCATATCTGGGACGCTGTCAACAGAGTTGTTACGAGTATACTCTCCGAGCTGCAAAGGAAGTGGCGAAGGGACCAACAAAGTAACGACATTGGTTAGAACGCCGCAGTAGAACCACAAATAGGGTTTCGGGAGAAATTTCGCCGCCGGGAAACTCACCGACGGTGTAGACTGGGGCCACCGCCGGGGACCAGTTGAGTAGTACGCGATGTAGCACCGGGCTCAAGTCGTCAAGGCGCCAGCGAACCGGACGTCAAGCTCCACCAGAATCGCCAGACCGACCTCGACACTCTACCGGGTAGCTCGTGAGTAGGCTAGATCCACCGTCGGGGATTAGACCGAGTAGACCACGTCGAATAGCCAGAAGTGGGTCGTTGGGGTGCCAGTGGACCGGAAGCTACGCTCCACCCGGAATCGCTAGATGGACCTCAGCATCTGCTGGCTGGCCGTTGAGAGGGCTAGGTCCACCGCCGGGGACTAAACCGAGTAGACCAGGCGGGGAGCTTAGTGGCTCACAGAAACGTACATCGATATCGGGAGCGGTCTGCCGCCCGGGGAATTCACGATAGGGTAGATTCGGCGCCGTGGACTACCCGACAGAATCGTGACGAAAAGGGGAGCTAATTGGCTCACGAAACAAACACCGGTAACGAAAGAAATTCCGTTGTCGGGGAACTCTCAATCGGAGTAGGATAAGCGGTAAAGCTGGAAGATTTTAGTAGAGCTAAATGGCTCAAGAAAGCGGGTATCGGTGTCGGGGGAAATTCCTCCGTCGGGGAACCATAGGTCGGAGTATGATGAGTTCACCGTTGAGCACTATCCAAGCGGATCGTGATAAGGCCGGGAGCTGAATGACTCACGAAAACAAGAGCTGAATGGCTCAGGGAATCAGCACCCAAACGGCTCACCACAGGGACGAGAAATAAACGGCGACGTAATGGAGAAGCAGGAGAGGAACCGAGAGTTAAATCAAAGCTCATAGGTCGTGCCACTCCATGAACCAAGCGAGGCTCCGAGATAGAGCAGAATAAAGAGGTGCGACGAAAGCGCAACGAACCCCCCCCCACGAAGTAATACGACGACGTAGTTCCGTGGGGAAGAAGGGCGTAAAAAGTAAGGAATGTTTTTAGTGGTTAGGCACGAACGTGAGTCGTGAGTCCCACACAGTGCCAATACACTACAGCCCAGGTTTTTGAAGCTTTTTTAACCTTACTATAAAAAAAACATGGATAGCACACACGAAGGTTTCGTGATCTCCAGGATAAACGGCGTATTCGTGCGTAGCTGTTATGCTCCTCCACGGTGGACACCAGAGCAATACAACCGGATGCTGGACGTATTAACCGACTCGTTAGTCGGGCGAAAGCCGATTGTTATAGGAGGAGATTTCAACGCTTGGGCCGTGGAGTGGGGTAGTAGGCTGACCAACGGACGAGGTTACAGCCTATTGGAAGCACTGGCGAAGCTGGACGTAAAGCTGTGCAACGAAGGTTCCGCTAGCACATTCCGTAAAGACGATCGGGAATCCATCATCGACGTAACATTCTACAGCGCGTCGCTGATGGATGACATGAATTGGCGAGTTAGTGAGCAGTACACACATAGTGATTACCAAGCCATCCACTACACCATTGATCGGCGAAATCGTACGGTGACGCCAAGAGTGAGGACTGGAGAGCGGAAGTGGAAAATAAAGGAATTCGACAAGGAACTTTTTGTGGAAGCACTTCGTCCTGACAGCGCCACTCCAATTCCGAGTGCCGATGAGCTGTCGGAAACAATAGCTAGGGCATGCGATATAACAATGCCGAGGAAAATGGAGCTGGGGAAATACCGGCGTCCGGCGTACTGATTGAACGATAAGCATCCTCCGGGCTACTTGCCTAAAAGCCAGAAGAGCAGAGTTCAGAGAGCAAGATCTGAGGCAGTCAGAGAAGAGTGTAAGGTAACATTCCGGGCGGCCAGGGCCGCTTTTAAACGTGAGATAGTGCTAAGCAAGTCCACTTGCTACAAAGAGCTGTGCAGAGAAGTAGACGCTAACCCCTGGGGCAATGCTTACCGTGTCGTTATGGCCAGGATCAAGGGTTCAATGACGCCAGTCGAAATGCGCGGCTAGAAGCTGAAAATTATCGTGGAGGGCCTTTTCCCGAAGCACGACCCAACCGCATGGCCGCCTACACCGTACGCTGATGCAGATGGTGGAAATGAAGGTGACAATCGGGTTTCCAACGACGAGCTCCTTATAGTGGCAAAAGGGTTGAAAGCGAAGAAAGCTCCCGGACCGGATGGTATCCCCAACATGGCACTGACGACTGCGATCCTGGCGTTTCCGGACATGTTCAGGATAGTCCTACAGAAATGCCTGGACGATGGCTACTTCCCGGTGAGATGGAAGATCCAGTAGCTGGTGTTGCTGCCAATACCAGGAAAACCACCAGGAGATCCAGCATCGTATCGGCCTATATGCCTGCTGGATACTCTCGGTAAACTCCAGGAAAGAGTCATCCTCAACAGGCTGACGACCTACGCTGAAAGTGAGAACAGACTATCGCAGAGACAGTTCGGGTTCCGGAAAGGAATATCGACGGTGGATGCCATCCGCATAGTCATCGCGAACGCGGAGAAAGGATTGAAGCAAAAGAGAAGGGGTAATCGCTACTGCGCCGTGGTAACGATAGACATGAAGAACGCGTTCAACAGTGTTAGCTGGGGAGCCATCGCCGTAGCGCTGCATAGAATGCGGGTTCCGGACTATCTGTGCAAGGTTCTGAAAAGTTACTTTCAGAACCGAGTACTGGTCTACGAAAGGAACACGGGGCAGAGGTCGATTAGGGTCACGGCGGGAGTACCTCAGGGCTCCATACTCGGCCCAACGCTCTGGAATATTATGTACAACGGAGCGTTAACACTGGAACTGCCCAGGGGAGTGGAGATCGTCGGCTTTGCAGATGATGTTGTCCTGACGATAACGGGCGAGACCCTTGAGGAGGTGGAGATGCTGACGGCAGAGACAATAGGCATCGTGGAAACCTGGATGGCTAACGCCCGGGGAATTCACGATAGGGTAGATTCGGCGCCGTGGACTACCCGACAGAATCGTGACGAAAAGGGGAGCTAATTGGCTCACGAAACAAACACCGGTAACGAAAGAAATTCCGTTGTCGGGGAACTCTCAATCGGAGTAGGATAAGCGGTAAAGCTGGAAGATTTTAGTAGAGCTAAATGGCTCAAGAAAGCGGGTATCGGTGTCGGGGGAAATTCCTCCGTCGGGGAACCATAGGTCGGAGTATGATGAGTTCACCGTTGAGCACTATCCAAGCGGATCGTGATAAGGCCGGGAGCTGAATGACTCACGAAAACAAGAGCTGAATGGCTCAGGGAATCAGCACTCAAACGGCTCACCACAGGGACGAGAAATAAACGGCGACGTAATGGAGAAGCAGGAGAGGAACCGAGAGTTAAATCAAAGCTCATAGGTCGTGCCACTCCATGAACCAAGCGAGGCTCCGAGATAGAGCAGAATAAAGAGGTGCGACGAAAGCGCAACGAACCCCCCCCCCCCCACGAAGTAATACGACGACGTAGTTCCGTGGGGAAGAAGGGCGTAAAAAGTAAGGAATGTTTTTAGTGGTTAGGCACGAACGTGAGTCGTGAGTCCCACACAGTGCCAATACACTACAGGCCAGGTTTTTGAAGCTTTTTTAACCTTACTATAAAAAAAAACATGGATAGCACACACGAAGGTTTCGTGATCTCCAGGATAAACGGCGTATTCGTGCGTAGCTGTTATGCTCCTCCACGGTGGACACCAGAGCAATACAACCGGATGCTGGACGTATTAACCGACTCGTTAGTCGGGCGAAAGCCGATTGTTATAGGAGGAGATTTCAACGCTTGGGCCGTGGAGTGGGGTAGTAGGCTGACCAACGGACGAGGTTACAGCCTATTGGAAGCACTGGCGAAGCTGGACGTAAAGCTGTGCAACGAAGGTTCCGCTAGCACATTCCGTAAAGACGGTCGGGAATCCATCATCGACGTAACATTCTACAGCGCGTCGCTGATGGATGACATGAATTGGCGAGTTAGTGAGCAGTACACACATAGTGATTACCAAGCCATCCACTACACCATTGATCGGCGAAATCGTACGGTGACGCCAAGAGTGAGGACTGGAGAGCGGAAGTGGAAAATAAAGGAATTCGACAAGGAACTTTTTGTGGAAGCACTTCGTCCTGACAGCGCCACTCCAATTCCGAGTGCCGATGAGCTGTCGGAAACAATAGCTAGGGCATGCGATATAACAATGCCGAGGAAAATGGAGCTGGGGAAATACCGGCGTCCGGCGTACTGATTGAACGATAAGCATCCTCCGGGCTACTTGCCTAAAAGCCAGAAGAGCAGAGTTCAGAGAGCAAGATCTGAGGCAGTCAGAGAAAAGTGTAAGGTAACATTCCGGGCGACCAGGGCCGCTTTTAAACGTGAGATAGTGCTAAGCAAGTCCACTTGCTACAAAGAGCTGTGCAGAGAAGTAGACGCTAACCCCTGGGGCAATGCTTACCGTGTCGTTATGGCCAGGATCAAGGGTTCAATGACGCCAGTCGAAATGCGCGGCTAGAAGCTGAAAATTATCGTGGAGGGTCTTTTCCCGAAGCACGGCCCAACCGCATGGCTGCCTACACCGTACGCTGATGCAGATGGTGGAAATGAAGGTGACAATCGGGTTTCCAACGACGAGCTCCTTATAGTGGCAAAAGGGTTGAAAGCGAAGAAAGCTCCCGGACCGGATGGTATCCCCAACATGGCACTGAAGACTGCGATCCTGGCGTTTCCGGACATGTTCAGGATAGTCCTACAGAAATGCCTGGACGATGGCTACTTCCCGGTGAGATGGAAGATCCAGAAGCTGGTGTTGCTGCCAATACCAGGAAAACCACCAGGAGATCCAGCATCGTATCGGCCTATATGCCTGCTGGATACTCTCGGTAAACTCCAGGAAAGAGTCATCCTCAACAGGCTGACGACCTACGCTGAAAGTGAGAACAGACTATCGCAGAGACAGTTCGGGTTCCGGAAAGGAATATCGACGGTGGATGCCATCCG
Organism: Topomyia yanbarensis; assembly: GCF_030247195.1. Lineage (NCBI taxonomy): Eukaryota > Metazoa > Arthropoda > Insecta > Diptera > Culicidae > Topomyia > Topomyia yanbarensis. The sequence goes on from NC_080671.1 coordinate 234,560,375, forward strand.
CATAGTCATCGCGAACGCGGAGAAAGGATTGAAGCAAAAGAGAAGGGGTAATCGCTACTGCGCCGTGGTAACGATAGACATGAAGAACGCGTTCAACAGTGTTAGCTGGGGAGCCATCGCCGTAGCGCTGCATAGAATGCGGGTTCCGGACTATCTGTGCAAGGTTTTGAAAAGTTACTTTCAGAACCGAGTACTGGTCTACGAAACGAACACGGGGCAGAGGTCGATTAGGGTCACGGCGGGAGTACCTCAGGGCTCTATACTCGGCCCAATACTCTGAAATATTATGTAAAACGGAGTGTTAACACTGGAACTGCCCAGAGGAGTGGAGATCGTCGGCTTTGCAGATGATGTTGTCCTGACGATAACGGGCGAGACCCTTGAGGAGGTGGAGATGCTGACGGCAGAGACAATAGGCATCGTGGAAACCTGGATGGCTAACGTCAGGTTGCAGCTGGCTCACCACAAGACTGAGGTAGTGCTGGTCAGCAACCGTAAGCAAATCCAGCGTGTCGAGATCAGCGTCGGGAGACAATCCATTCCATCGGTACGCGCGCTGAAGCACCTGGGTGTGATGGTTGACGATCAGTTGAATTACAACTGCCATGTCGACTATGTATGTGAGAAGGCTGCGAGGACAACTAGCGCATTGACAAGGATCATGCCGAATCACGGAGGGGCAAGGGGCAGCACGAGACGTCTCCTGGCGAGTGTCTCATCCTCAATACTGAGCTATGGCGTACCGGCCTGGGCTGCTGCGCTGAACTCAAAGCGGAACCGGACGAAGTTGGCAAGCACTTTTCGCCTAATGGCTGTTAGTGTCGCGAGTGCGTACAGAACGATATCGTCGGAGGCGGTATGCGTAATTGCCGGGATGATTCCATCTGCATCACTCTGGCTGAGGACGTAGAATGCTACCAGCAGAGAAATGAACGTAATGCAAGGAGACTGGTTCGAGTGGACTCGTTGACTAAGTGGCAGCAAGAGTAGGATAACGCGGAGAAAGGAAGGCGCCACACACACCGACTCATCCCAAATGTGTCTACTGTACCCATAGGAAGCATGGAGAGGTGAACTTCCATCTGACGCAGTTTTTGTCCGGGCATGGATGCTTCCGGAAATACCTACATCGGTTTTGGACATGCTTCGTCACCCCTTTGCCAGAAGTGTATGAACGTGCAAGAGACACCGGAACACGTGTTCTTCGAATGCCCAAGATTCGAAGAAGTCCGAAGGGGTATGCCTGATATAACAGTGGATAATATCGTCGAAGAGATGTGCCGCGAAGAGCATATCTGGGACGCTGTCAACAGAGTTGTTACGAGTATACTCTCCGAGCTGCAAAGGAAGTGGCGGAGGGACTAACAAAGTAAGGACATTGGTTAGAACGCCGCAGTGGAATCACAAATAGGGTTTCGGGAGAAATTCCGCCGCCGGGAAACTCACCGACGGTGTAGACTGGGGCCACCGCCGGGGACCAGTTGAGTAGTACGCGATGTAGCACCGGGCTCGGGTCGTCAAGGCGCCAGCGAACCGGACGTCAGGCTTCACCGAAATCGCCGGACCTACCTCGACACTCTACCGGGTAGCTCGTGAGTAGGCTAGATCCACCGTCGGGGATTAGACCGAGTAGACCGCGTCGAATAGCCAGAAGTGGGTCGTTGGGGTGCCAGTGGACCGGAAGCTGTGCTTCACCCGGAATCGCTGGATGAACCTCAGCATCTGCTGGCTGGCCGTTGAGAGGGCTAGGTCCACCTCCGGGTACTAGACCGAGTAGACCAGGCGGGGAGCTTAATGGCTCACAGAAACGTACATCGGTATCGGGAGCGGACTGCCGCCAGGGAATTCACGATAGGGTAGATTCGGCACCGTGGCTTACCCGACAGAATCGTGACGAAAAGGGGAGCTAATTGTCTCACGAAACAAACACCGGTAACGAAAAAAATTCCGTTGTCGGGGAACTCTCAATCAGAGTAGGATAAGCGGTAAAGCTGGAAGATTTTAGTAGAGCTAAATGGCTCAAGAAAGCGGATATCGGTGTCGGGGGAAATTCATCCGTCGGGGAACTATCGGTCGGAGTAGGATGAGTTCACCGTTGAGCACTATTCAAGCGGATCGTGATAAGGCCGAGAACTGAATGACTCACGGAAACATGAGCTGAATGGGTCAGGCAATCAGCACCTAAACGGCTCACCACAGGGACGAGAAATAAACGGTGACGTAATGGATGGAGACAAGAAGCAAGAGAGGAATCGAGAGTTAAATCAAAGCTCATAGGTCGTGCCACTCCATGAACCAAGCGAGGCTCCGAGATAGAGCAGCAGAAAGAGGTGCGACGAAAGCGCAACGAACCCCCCCTCCCCCCCGAAGTAATACGAAGACGTAGTTCTGTGGGGAAGAAGGGCGTAAAAAGCAAGGAATGTTTTTAGTGGTTAGGCACGAACGTGAGTTGTGAGTCCCACACAGTGCCAATACACTACAGGCCAGGCTTTTGAAGCTTTTTTAACCTTACTATAAAAAAAACATACATACACACAGACATTTTCCGATCTCGACGAGCTGAGTCGAATGGTATATAAAATTAGGTTGACGACTTTTAGAGTATTTGCATAACCTTTCTATATGAGAAAGGCAAAAACCTTTCTATATGAGAAAGGCAAAAAGGTGCCAAAGTCCAAAAAAAATCAATAATCGCCAAAAAAAAATTTCGAGCTTGCATCAAATCTCGACGTTTCATGCATTTTAAAGACATTTGGCATCAAAAATATAAATTCGATTTGAAAATTTTTCCCTACTCCCCCCTTTGAGAATTTTTCATTTCAGTTTATATGGGAATTTGCTGTGTGGTCGCACTCTTCAACCCGTAATTCCGGAACCAGAAGTCCAATCAACAAAAAATTCAATAGCAGCCGATGGGACCTGTACCTTTGTACCTTTCATTTGAGACCAGGTTTGTGTAAATCGGTCCAGCCATCTCTGAGAAACAGAGGTGACATTTTTTCCACATAAACACATACATACACACACAGACATTTTCCGATCTCGACGAGCTGAGTCGAATGGAATATGGCTCTCGGCCCTCCAGACCTGGATTAGATTGACGATTTTTAGAGTTATTGCATAACCTTTCTATATGAGAAAGGCAAAAAATGTAAAAATCTTCAGTAACTTTGAAACGAATGTATTTTTACATACAGTCTTCGACAATATTGTATAGTTTTGATACCTACACATTTGTCTTGAACATAGTTTGCACGAAAAGTCACATTGAAAAAAGTTATATTAAAAAACTAGATATTCAATTACAAGTTGCCACAGAAAACGCCTTATAAATCGATAACCTTTAGTCCTACAAGCTAAAGTTCTTCAACAAAATTCTTACCTTTGTCGAAGACACCAAATTTCTACCTCGTCAGTAAAAAAGTTAATTGTTTTAGTTCGATCATAGTAAGCCATGCCTGATTTTAATTTTTATCAGATTGTGGGAAATATTTATAAGAACAATTCCTCCAAAGACACCCTGTGAATATATTCGATGGTTTGGCCTCTAATGACTTAAGTTCACGTTTTTGGCGCTTCCGGCCACTGTGTATTGCCACTTGATTAAGTCTACCCATAAAATCTTGGTCATGTCTCCCCAACATTTCTTCATTGAACGCAAATTTTGGTAGTAACTATTCCAATATTCCGATTCATGTGAAATCATTTCACTTCTTCATAAGTAATAACATGATATGAGTTCTATAAAAAATAATTTACTCGAATAAATACACAAAGTTAGATTTAAAAACCGATTTAATCCACCTAGCAGTGAGATGAGACACTATTCACTATTGGATTAGTTTGCAGAACTCACGAGAAGTAGGCACCCAACTAGAGGTGGGATGAAAATGTCGCTTAGCAGAGAAAGAGAAACAAGTCTTTTCTCGTGGAGTTACAAACTTGGAATGAAAATCTTTATTCTATGTCAAATTATCAAGGCCTACGTAGAAAACTTATAAAATAGCATAGCTACTAAACTTCGTTGCTATTATACCCAGCATAGGGTTCAACACTCCTCCGCAACGATGTTGATGTAAAATGTTCTTCGTTGTTCTTTATTCCGATTGCCGCTCTGTGTTTTTCCAATTTAACACGGTTTAACGGTTTTGTTATAAGGTCCGCCTCCATCTCATCCGTAGGTAGATATTGAAGACGAATTATTCCTCGTTGATACAAATTCTTTGTAAAAGTATGTTTAGTATCTATATGTTTTGACCTTCTTTCAGTACGTTCTGATTCCACCATTTTGATTGTCGATTGGTTGTCTTCCCATACAGTAATTGATTCTGTGTGATCCTGCTTGATGTCTTGTAGCAACTTCTTGAACCACAGAACTTCCTGACAACCTTCTGCTAATGCGATGAATTCAGCTTCTGTTGATGATAGGGCTACACAGTTCTGCTTTCTTGTGCCCCAACACACCAATCCGCCTCCATAGCTCAACAAGAAACCGGAATTTGACTTTCTGTCGCTTTCATCGCCTGCCCAGTCAGCATCCACGAAGCATTCTAAGCCTCCTTCTCCGGATCCCAGGTGTAAGCAATGATCTTTAGTTTCCTTAAGGTATCGCAGTGTTCGTTTTGCCTCCGTCCAGTCCCGGTCGGTTGGGTTGGATACCTTCCTGCCAAGTAACGAAGCACTAACACATATATCCGGCCTTGTGGTATCCGCGATATATAACAAACTGCCAACTAAACAGCGGCACGACGAGTCTGTAGGCAATGTCTTCTCCCCCGTTTGTTTTATATAAGCCGGGTCAAGGGGAATTTTTGAAGGTTTTGCGTTCTCATGTCCAAACCGGTCAATAAGCTTCTCGATGTAACCCACCTGACTCAACGTGTATTGTCCGAGCACATTTTTAATGCGAATTCCCAAAAAATACCGCAACTCGCCGAGGCTGGATATCTTGAACTCTTTCTTCAACATAGTTTCAATCTCGAGAAACTCCTGTTCGGATTTGCAAAAAATGGCCATATCATCTACATAAATCAGGATAAACGTAAATTTTCCTTCTCGTTCCCTCAGGTACAGGCACGAATCCGCCGTTGTTTTCCGGAAGCCCATTTGTTTAAAGACGCTGTCAATTCTTTGGTTCCATACCCTTGCAGATTGCTTGAGCCCGTTGATGTTTCTTTTTAGGCGATACACCATTGACTCGACTGCGAAACCAGGCGGTTGCTTCATGTATAGTTCTTCGTCTAGATTAGCATATAGGTAAGTGGTTTTAATATTCATATGCTTTGCTATCATTCCGTCACGACTTGCAATAGTTAATATCGTTCGTAGGGTCGCTTGGCGTGCAACTGGAGCGAAAACCTCGTCGAAGTCTGTGCCGTATTGTTGCGTGAAGCCTTGTGCAACTAATCTCGCCTTGTATCGCACAACGTTACCTGTCTCATCTTCCTTCTTTTTGAATATCCATTTGCAACCAACTACTTTTCTTTCGGGTGGTAACTTAACCAGTTCCCACGTTTGGTTTTCAGTAAGTGACTTAATCTCCTCCTCCATCGCTAACTGCCAAGTAGCTTTCTCTGAACTTCGCATCATTTCATTGTAGGTTCAAGGTTCGTCTGTTGAATACTTCATTAAGCTGGTAACCTCTTGATATCGTTCCGGTGGAACTCCCTTCCTAACTCGTTCAGATCTTCTTGGTGTGGTCGGAACTAGATTGGTATCGTCCTCAATAGCAGTTGGTTGATCGTCAGTGTCTTCATTGAAATCATCCTCTTGTTCCGATAGCTCCTCAGCTGCCGAGTCGAATTCATCCGCATCTTCAGGAATGGGTAACCGAATATCGTTCTTCTTCAGCATCGCATCAAACTCAACGTCGTCGTCATCTCTGATGATTGTAGAATCTTCAGGGAAACCTTCGATGAATCTCGTATCCCTTCTGATGATGATTTTCCGAGTAGCTCTGTCTAGAAATCTATACGCCTTATGGTCCGTCAAATATCCCACAAACGTAAGCTTCTGAGCGGTTGCAGACAACTTCTTTCTCTTTGGTTTCGGAATGGTCAAACTTCCGAAAATCTTCAGACCCTCCACAGTTGACTTCTTATTGTTCCACAACTCATATGGTGTCACATTCAAAGCTTTTGTCGGAAGGATGTTCTGCAGATATACTGCAGTATTGATAGGTTCTGCCCAGTAACACTGCTCCAATTTAGCATCAAATAATAGGCATCTTACCATTTCAACGAGATAGCGATTTTTACGTTCAGCCACACCGTTTTGTTGTGGACTGTAGCTGGCTGTGTATTGAACTTGGATGCCTTCTTGCTTGTAAATGATTGCAACTTCGTGCCGGTGTACTCTTCTTCTTGATCCGATCGAATTATTTTTGGCTTACAACCAAACAACGTTTTTGCTAATGCTACGTACTCCTTGACTTTATCTGGGACCTCAGATTTCTCTTTCAGAAAATACAGCGTACAATAACGCGAATAGTCATCGATGATTGTCAAAAAATACCTGTATCCGCTTACCGATGGTACCTCTATCGGTCCACATACGTCCGAGTGGATCAGATCCATTCTCGCATTCGTCTTCGATTTCGATTCTTTCGGGAAAGGAGTTCTCGAACTTTTACTTTTAAGACAACATTAGCATGGTTCAATAACGCCGCACTTTGAAATCTCCAAACCGTCAACCAAGATTCTGAGTTGATTGATCGTGTAAACAGACGTGCTGTACTGTTTTGATTTTTCGTAGTGTTTTATTTGTGTGAATAACTCATCAAATTACCGTCGAAGTCGAAAATATTCGTTCACCGTGCCAATCTCCTGCATAGTTTTGTGCTGGTTTGTGTATTTGAAACGAAAAACCAAAGATTTTCAGTAGTAATTTTTCGTTTATCTCGTGATATTGTTTACATCACTGCGGATTCACCTACTAAATTTTACATATAACGCAGTACGTTCGCCATCTGCAGGCGAGTAGCGGAAAGTGCTTTCCTCACGCCAAAAAGGCGGATAGAAAGTAGCAATGAATTCTGCTTGTAAAACATGTGACTCTCCTGTTAATGGGATCGAGAAAATTGTCGTGTCGTGGCAACTGTGGATCGGTTTTTCACCGCACTTGCATTCCTGGTATGCAGAGATCTGCTCTGAACTTGTTGTCCGGATTTAATAAGAACTTGTACTGGCTGTGCGACAATTGTGCTTGCAGTTTCAACAAGTGGATGGAGCAAACCGATTCCGCTGCTTCCATCGCGGACACTAAAAAATTGTGCGAGGCAGTAGATAACCTGAACTCAGTCGTGTCTAATCTCTCCAACCGCATTGAGACACATTTTCCGGCTAATTCTGCTTCTGTAGCTCAAAGGGGGCTGTCTGTCAAGCGACTTCCGGGGGATCTACCCACTCCAGAAAGAAGTCGCGAGAATTACGCTAAAATTCGCGCTACTGCAGCCGCTGTCTGTGGTACTCGAGCAACTCAGCGGGAAATCAGAACAGTTGCTGATGAGCGGGAACAGTTCTGGGTCTACCTGAGCCGCCCCGATCCGAGCCATACAGTGGATGATATCGTCGCTATGACCCAAAACTGCCTTAGAATAAGCGATACACCCAAAGCAATCTTGTTGGTTAAGAAGGATGCAGATCTAACAAAGCTCAATTTTGTTTCCTTCCGAGTCCAGCTTCCGAGTGAACTGAAGGACGTGGCACTCAGAGCATCTACTTGGCCAACTGGAGTGCTGGTTCGCGAATTTAACTTCGACCAGCAGAGACAGCATAGATTTCGTCAATAGGTTGCATCGGCCTCCGGGATGCACCGCCGCTTGTACTATGGAAGCCCTCGATCCCCCGCCACAGTCCAGCTACTGCAGCCAGTGTTCACCAGTCGTCCCGGTCCTGTGTGCAGGAGTGGAAAAAGGGACTTCCAAACTTCATACTGCGACAAGTATCCACCTTTTTTGAAACCTTCTAGCACCGAAATGTTCTTCGATTCCAGCTCACCGTCAATTGCACAAAGCTCCTATCGGTATCAGACGCCGCCTTTCATGCCAGCGACCCGCTGCCGTTCGCGAGTGGTAACTAGCCCTACTGCATTGAGTACAACCCTCGGTTTCCCGGTCACCGGGACGCACACTTGCACCAGTCCTGAGGAAGCCCTTAGTCCCCCCATCACAGTCGACCCCTTCCAGCCAGCGACCAGCAGCCGTTCCGGTCCTGTGGTGGAGTTGGGACGAGGGGTCTTCCGCAAACCTACATCAGACAAGTATGAAGCATCTGTGAGCTCTTTTTTGCATCAATACTCTTCGATTTCCAGACTTGGACAACGACGGGACAAGCTGCTACTATACTACCAAAACGGCGTTGGTGGTATCAATTCAACCGTTGAGGAGTATCGCCTTGCAGTCTCCGATAACAGTTTCGATATCATCGTCTTCGTCGAAACGTGGTTAAATGATGACACGCTTTCCAGTCAGGTGTTCGGTACTGGATATGAGGTTTTTCGTTGCGATCGGAACCTTAGAAACAGCCGTAAATCTACTGGAGGTGATGTTTTAGTAGCAGTTCTTCGCAGCTTGAAGGCATGAGTTGTTGAGATGACTTGCTGGGATTTCCTCGAGCAGGTCTGGACGATAATCGAGCTTGGTGAACGTAAGTTGCACTTGTGTGCGTTGTACGTCCCACCCGACCGAGTCCGTGACATCGAATATATTGACGCACACTGCAGCTCAGTTTTTACCATCCTCGAAGACGCTAAATCGGTTGATGAGATCATCATACTAGGAGATTTTAATCTCCCCAGCATTTCGGGGAAATCTTCTCGCAATGGATTTCTTTACCCGGACTCCGATCACTCCGTTCTTCACTCAGGGGCGGCGAGGCTTCTTGACAGCTACAGCTCAGCCATGTTACTACAAATTAATCCTATTGTCAACGAGAATAACCGCCACCTTGATCTTTGTTTTGTCAGCAATCAGGTTTTTGCTACATCAGTACTGATGGCTCCCTCTCCTCTAGTGAAACTAGTAGCACACCACCCACCATTGATGGCCACGATCGATCGCACCCTGGTGCACGATTTCATTGTTCCTCCGGTCCTCGTCTCATACGACTTCCACAAAGCTGATCATCGCAGTATCGCAGACCTCTTCTCCACTCTCGATTGGCTAAATATTCTGGACCCCGAAGATGTTGATACCGCAGTTCAAACATTTTCCAACGTTTTGGGTTATGTTATTGACAGACACGTCCCGAAGAAAGTTCATCATCAACAAACCGGCCCTCCTTGGCAAACGAGCACGATGCGACGACTGAAGTCCATTAAGAGAGTTGCTCTGCGGAGGTTTACCAAGTATCGCACAATCTCACTTAGAAACTATTACGTCAGTCTCAATCATGCTTATAAACGAGCTAGTCAAGATTGTTTCTTTCGATATCAGCAAAACAACCAGCGTAATCTCAAGTCGCACCCAAAACGTTTCTGGAAATATGTGAATGAGCAGCGCAAGGAATCCCGATTGCCGTCATCTATGACTTTCAACGGCCGTACAGCTACCACATCCCAAGATATGTGCAGACTTTTCTCGGAGAAATTCGCGAATGTGTTCACAGATGAGGACTTAACAGTTGATCAAATTGAACTCGCTGTTAGCCAAGTTCCGGTCGTGAGCCAAACTCTAAGCGCTATCGATGTCAATGAAACAATGATTACCAGAGCTTTTTCTCGGTTAAAATCGTCTTTCAATCCGGGATCCGATGGCTTCCCTTCAGTACTTTTGAAAAGGCACATTGACGTTTTAGCGACTCCACTTCCTCACATCTTTAGAGCATCTATTACCGGTGGCATTTTTCCATCCTGCTGGAAGTCCGCGAACATGTTCCCAGTCCATAAAAAGGGTAATAAGCGAGACGTCAATAATTACCGTGGAATTACTTCATTAAGTGCTGTCTCGAAGTTGTTCGAGCTGGTGATTATGGAACCTCTTCAGGCGCACTGCAAGCAGTACCTAAGTGACGATCAACATGGCGTTTGACAACCACTAGCCTACTTTGCCTAACATCCTACATAACAGAGAGTATGTAACGTCGCGCTCAAACCGAAGTTATCTCCATAGACCTATCTGCCGCTTTTGACAAAGTGAACCATGACACAACAATCGCTAAAATGGAGAGATTTGGAATTAACGGTAGTTTGTTGCAGTTATTTCGAGAAATAGTGGTTGTCATTGGAGATTGTCAGGCACCCACATTTACTTCTACGTCAGGAGTACCTCAGGGAAGTCACTTGGGACCGCTGATGTTTCTGCTTTACTTCAACGACGTCCATCTAGTTCTGAAGACTCCATGCCTGTCCTTCGCAGACGATCTCAAGATGTTTCTTCTCATCCGCTCTACTGAAGATTGTAGATTACTGCAACGACAGTTTGAAACCTTCGCTGACTGGTGTAACACGAACCGTATGTGTGTAAATACAAAGAAGTGCTCGGTGATATTGTTCTCACGAAAAAAAGACCCGGTTTGTTTTAACTACCGTCTGCTGGATACTGAAATCGAACGCGTTAGTCAGGTCAAGGATCTAGGAGTGATACTTGATTCGCAACTCACGTTTAAACAACATGTCTCATATACAGTTAGCAAAGCATCTCGAATGCTGGAATGCATCCTCATTCAGGATTGCGAAATTTTTTACTGACATTTATTGTCTCAAATTGCTGTACTGCTCTTTGTCGCGGTCAATCCTGGAGTACTGTTGCGAAGTTTGGAGCCCAAACTATAACAACGGTGTTGACAGAATTGAATCCGTTTTTTACGTTTTGCGCTTCGTAGGTTGCCATGGAGAGATCCCATCCGTCTACCAAGTTACGAAAACCGGTGCCAGCTGATTAGTTTGGAACCCCTGCTTGTTCGAAGGAATACAGCAAGGGCTTTGTTCATTACTGATACATTGCGAGGTCATCTGGATTGCCCAGCCATCTTGGAACAAATTAATATAAATGTCGCACCTCGAACAACGCGTAACAACCTTATGCTCAGATTGCCATTTCGACGCACTAATTATACCATGCACGGAGCCATTACTGGTCTACAACCGAGTCGCATCAGCTTTCGACTTTAATTTGTCTCGCCCAACTCTACGTCTACGATTTTCTAGAACCTTAAACGGGCCCGTTAATTTTGCTGTTTTTTTATATTTTTTTTCACTGCATTGTTATTATTTTTACTGTATTATTTTTTTATTAAGTTTGTAACGATTTGACCATAAGTTTAGCATTAAGACATCATTGGGGCTTTGAATTGCCTGTTGGTGTATATATGACAAATACAAATACAAATACAATTTGTAGTTATCGCATTCATGTCTCGGTGTCCTAACATTCTATGCCAAACATGTTCGCAGTTCGAATTGTGTTCACATTGCGCCGTCAGTATGGCTTCGTTCGGTTGTTCTAAATAGTAGAGGCCATGATTTTGCTTCGCAATTGCCACGGTAATATTACCGCTCTTGATTCGAAAATCACCGTTGCTTGTTTGTGTGTTAGTGCTGACACCGATAGTAGATTCATTGCCAAACTAGGTGCGAATAAAGCAACACTCAGCTTCATTTCTCGTCGTTCGCCGGTTTCATTGCAGCACGAGATTTCTACAGGACCCTCGCCTTTTACCTTCGCTAGTTTACCATCAGTTAGTTTTACAAATTTAACGTCGCTTTCGTACAGCTTCTTGAAGAATTTTCGCTCAGCAACCATATGGCTTGTTGCACCCGAATCCACAACCCAGGGTTTGGTTTCGTCCGCGCTTTCAGTCCTCCAGTTACAAATGCAAATGAAACTGTCTCAGCTTTTCGCTGAGATGGTTTCTCAGCTGTAGATTCCTTCGGCGTATCTCGTATAAACTGTCTGCAATCTTTCTGCTTATGTCCTGCTTTTTTACAGAGTTTTCCTATTCTTCCTGTCATGCCCAACTTTCAGTACCGAATCATTTTCCGGTCCTTGTCGCTTTGCTGCTTCATCAAGCAACTTTCGCTTGACCAACTCCAGTGTGAGGTCGTCGTCTGAACGGCTTTCGAGGGCAGTGGTGAGAGTATCGAAAGAACTGGGGTGGCTTCTCAAAATCATCGCGACCGTGAGATTTGCTGGCAATTCTTGACCGGAGTTTTCACGTTGAGTGAACAACTCCTCCATGGCGAACAGGTGTTCCGCCATATCTTCACCTTCTGTGTACCGTTTATCGCAAATGCGTTTCAGCAGCGACACCTTCGATGTTAGACTCGCTTTCTGATGATGAATCTTGAGCGCTACCCAAGCTTCTTTCGCCGTCTTCGATGTCCGGATAAGCCCGTGTTGCTTGTCGTCTATGAGTAAGCCAACAGTGGCCCATGCCTCAGCATCTCCAGCATTCCAAATGGCTTCAGCTTCCGTCGCTGGTTTTACTCCTGGCTCTATGAATTGCCAGAGATCTTCACGGATAAGGAGCAGCTCCACCTTGAAACGCCAACTTGAATAGTTCTGGTTATTTAGCTTTTGCAGGCTGAATTTATTTCCTTCCATTATTTCCAACGAGCACAAGTCTTTTCTCGTGGAGCTACATACTTGGAATGAAAATCTTTATTCTACGTCCAATTATCAAGGCCTACGTAGAAAACTTATAAAATAGCATAGCTACTAAACTTCGTTGTACCCAGCATAGAGTTCAACAGAAAACAGTTTCTAGTCTTGCACGAATAAAATCTCGAATTAACTGAATAAATTATAGAAATCAACAAAACGACCGAAATAAAAAAGTAAAGCAAAAAATGAAATAATAAGTTTTTAAATTCATAAAATGAGTATAAAAATTAATGTAAATAAAATTATCAAAGACACAAATCAAATTAGATTAGGTTATTTCATGAAAATTAAGATTATATTTAGAAATAGTTATAAGATTAATAGAATAAATTGACTCATACTAACAAATTGAATGAAATAAAACGAATGACTGAACATAAAATGCATAAAATTAAAGATACGAATCAAATGAATCAAATGAATCAAATGAATTAAATGAATCAAATGAATCAAATGAATCAAATAAATCAAATGAATCAAATGAATCAAATGAATCAAATGAATCAAATGAATCAAATGAATCAAATGAATCAAATGAATCAAATGAATCAAATGAACCAAATGAATCAAATGAATCAAATGAATCAAATGAATCAAATGAATCAAATGAATCAAATGAATCAAATGAATCAAATGAATCAAATGAATCAAATGAATCAAATGAATCAAATGAATCAAATGAATCAAATGAATCAAATGAATCAAATGAATCAAATGAATCAAATGAATCAAATGAATCAAATGAATCAAATGAATCAAATGAATCAAATGAATCAAATGAATCAAATGAATCAAATGAATCAAATGAATCAAATGAATCAAATGAATCAAATGAATCAAATGAATCAAATGAATCAAATGAATCAAATGAATCAAATGAATCAAATGAATCAAATGAATCAAATGAATCAAATGAATCAAATGAATCAAATGAATCAAATGAATCAAATGAATCAAAAGGATCAAATGAATCAAATGAATCAAATGAATCAAATGACTCAAATGACTCAAATAAATCAAATGAATCCAATGAATCCAATGAATCCAAAGAATCCAATGAATCAAATGAATCAAATGAATCAAATGAATCAAATGAATCAAATGAATCAAATGAATCAAATGAATCAAATGAATCAAATGAATCAAATGAATCAAATGAATCAAATGAATCAAATGAATCAAATGAATCAAATGAATCAAATGAATCAAATGAATCAAATGAATCAAATGAATCATATGAATCATATGAATCAAATGAATCACATGAATCACATGAATCACTTGAATCAAATGAATCATATGAATTAAATGAATCAAATTGATTTAATTCATCCAGCGAATACAATGAATCAAATTAATGAAATGGATCAAATGAATAAAAAGAATGGATGAACAAAATGAATAAAGTAAAAAATAAATGAAATGCATGAATAAAACAAACGAATCAAATAAACAAAATGAACTGAAGTGATAAAATGAAAAAAAGAAGAAAATAAGCAGAATGTAATGCATTGATTAAAATGAAAAATCGAACAATGGTAAAAGGTTATAAATTAATATAAAGAAATAAATTGAATCAAATAAATTATTTGGATGAAATTATTAAAACTGAAAAAGTAGTCAGATTATTAAAATGAAGAAACTGAACAAAATGAATGAACAAAATCCCATCTTCTGAGAAAAGGCTAATAAATATGCAAAGGACTTTCTAGGGCTTCCATCTTTTTTTGTTTTTATTCATTTTGTTTTCATGCTACTTTACTTGACGGCGTCGTTTTAAGATTATATGGTGTTTCTACTTTATTGTTGGACCTTAATTAGTTATCAGGAACCTGGAACGTTCAATTTGCTTTGGAATTCGGAGGTTTACTTTTGGTCACATATTCTCGAAAAAAAGATTTATGTACAGAATAGAATTTACTGGTCCAGTATTTTAACGCAATCGAATATAGTAAAGTGAGACAAGGTCACATGTTCTTTTAAGCCCCTTGAACAGAGAACGACAGGGAGATTCGTGAATGAGACAGGTAGATATTTCAAAGTTTTTATTTGCATTGAAGTAAATAGTGTGAAATGGCTTGGCTATGTCGATAGCATAAAAACCGTGCATTCAGTTGATTGCAATGCAGTCTCTTTCCATTCATCCTTATAGCTTTCATATTGTTTCGTTCGAAATTCTTGTGCAGGAAATATGGATAAATAAATCCTATGCAGACCAATACTGTGAAAAAGAAATGATTCAAACTACTCAGTATATCCAGATATGGACGACGATAAGTTAGAAGACACATTGTAGTTGCATCCCCCATCGAGAGTGGGTACTTTGGGAAACTTCTTTTCCTGGATCCAATTTGTGGATATTTTTGGTCTTTGATCCGTTATTTTTCATGAAAGTTCGTACCAACACAACGAATGTGCAGCTGATACAACTCATGGTTCATTCGCCTGCTCCACGTTCCGTCTTCCATCTGCACGCCACCATAGATGGTACGCAACACCTTTCGTTCGAAAACTCGAAACTTCGAGTCCAAAGTAGGCACGATTTCCCGCCAAGATCTGTATCTGAATTTCTCTGCTGTTATCAATGTCGTCGGTTTCCAGTGAGCCCAAATACATGAATTCGTCGACCATCTCGATTTCGTCACCGTCAATCCGAACTCAGGTGGGAGGTTCACATTGTCGTCTCTAGAACCTTTTCCTCTCATGTACTTTGTCTTCGCAACGTTTACTTACTTATAGTGTAGATATAGGCTTTGAATACAATTGACTTAAAGTTGAGTTGAAGTAGCAGCAGACAAAAAATAGTTTTGTTTTCTCAAACCTTCGCAATTACAATTAATAAATATTTCAGATTGGCAGAAGATCTTACGACACAACTTAGAAATGGATACAGAAATAGCTTGATAGATGCGATAGAAGAGAGACAGAGAGAGAAAGAGAGAGAGAGAGAGAAGGGGGTGGGGGCGTGTGAGGAATGGCAAATAATGGTTGATGCAGTGACATTATTTTTATAGGTATATTATTATGATATATTGATTTCTTACATTCTTATCATAAATAATGTAAGTAGTAATTTTTACGCCATTACCAGTATAACCTAAATATTGCAAAAGAGCTAAATTTTCGCTAGATTTTTGGACTTCAAACATACAGTTGCTTTCGGTGACGCCACGATCATAATTATATGAGAAATCTTTTATCTCACTATTAGGTGAATTACTTCTTGATCTGTGTATTGATATACCATCCAACATTTACCTCATGATTGAACGCAATGCCTAATCCAAGGCATAAATATTAGAACTCACTGTTTCTTTATCAACACATTATTTTGTCTTTGAAGTGAACTTATACATTGATTTTTGAGAAATAGTTCATTTATTATAAAGGTAATTCACAAAATGTTCTCAACATCGAATTCCTTGAATCACGTAGATGTGTTTTCATACCCCGATATTCAAAATCGGTTTAGTTTTGCCCCTAAAACACCAGTAAAGCAATACTCTGTATGAAACAATCTCATTTTTAATTAGTTTTGCCCCTAAAACACCAGTAAAGCAATACTCTGTACGAAACAATCTCATTTTTAGGTAGTGGAAATTGGTAGGACTAAAAATACAAAATGTTTAATATCTTCGCCGCTCGTGCACGTATTTTGATAATCTATAGCTTGTTAGAAAGGGATTTTTACAAGATTTGTGGGACAATATTGTATTGTTCGAAAGTTATTTGCAAAAAACCTGCTGTGTATTGACAAAATCGCCCATATCTCAGAAAGTAAACAACATATCGAAAATCAAAAATAATAGTGTCAAATGCCGTTTCATTTGAAACTAGGCCTTTCATTTGAAACGAGTTTCATTAAGATGGGTTTAGCCATCGCTGAGATAATTACATGACATTTTGTACATACATACATACACACATACACTCACACATACAGACATTGTAGAAGTCCGACAGAAAAACCCAGACTCAGGTGGGAGGTTCACATTGTCGTCTCTAGAACCTTTTCCTCTCATGTACTTTGTCTTCGAAACGTTTACTTACTTATAGTGTAGATGTAGGCTTTGAATACAATTGAATTAAAGTTGAGTTGAAGTAGCAGCAGACAAAAAATAGTTTTGTTTTCTCAAACCTTCGCAATTACAATTAATAAATATTTCAGATTGGCAGAAGATCTTACGACACAACTTAGAAATGGATACAGAAATAGCTTGATAGATGCGATAGAAGAGAGACAGAGAGAGAAAGAGAGAGAAGGGGGTGGGGGCGTGTGAGGAATGGCAAATAATGGTTGATGCAGTGACATTATTTTTATAGGTATATTATTATGATATATTGATTTCTTACATTCTTATCATAAATAATGTAATTAGTAATTTTTACGCCATTACCAGTATAACCTAAATCTTGCAAAAGAGCTAAATTTTCGCTAGATTTTTGGGCTTCAAACATACAGTTGCTTTCGGTGACGCCACGAGTATAATTATATGAGAAATCTTTTATCTCACTATTAGGTGAATTACTTTTTGATCTGTGTATTGATATACAATCCAACATTTACCTCATAATTGAACGCAATGCCTAATCCAAGGCATAAATACTAGAACTCACTGTTTCTTTATCAACACATTATTTTGTCTTTGAAGTGAACTTATATATTGATTTTTGAGAAATAGTTAATTTATGATAAAGGTAATTCACAAAATGTTCCCAACATCGAATTCCTTGAATCACGTAGATGTGTTTTCATACCCCGATATTCAAAATCGGTTAAGTTTTGCCCCTAAAACACCAGTAAAGCAATACTCTGTACAAAACAATCTCATTTTTAGGTAGTGGAAATTGGTAAGCGAGGACTAAAAATACAAAATGTTTAATATCTCCGCCGCTCGTGCACGTATTTTGATAATCTATAGCTTGTTAGAAAGGGATTTTTACAAGATTTGTGGGACAATATTGTATTGTTCGAAAGTTATTTGCAAAAAACCTGCTGTGTATTGACAAAATCGCCCATATCTCAGAAAGTAAACAACATATCGAAAATCAAAAATAATAGTGTCAAATGCCGTTTCATTTGAAACTAGGCCTTTCATTTGAAACTAGTTTCATTAAGATGGGTTTAGCCATCGCTGAGATAATTACATGACATTTTGTACATACATACATACACACATACACTCACACATACAGACATTCCGCTAGCGAATGACGGATCTCAATAGTAGCACGTCTGTAATAACATACGTACATGGAACTATTGAGAACCAGAGCTACAGGTCCAAAGCCCTGGTAAAGGAGGATGGTTGTGATGATCCGGGCCGAGATCACCACGTAAAGCAAGGTAGGGCATAACCCCAATTCCAAGGCGTGAAGCGACCCGTGCCGAGGGATGAGTGATCGAGGGGGTGAAAAAGATGCTCGATCGTTAACGGAGCCTGTGGGGTACCTGGGCAACCCCCACAGTAAGCGTCCCTTACCACGCTAATGCGGAGCTCTGGCGTGGCGGACATATATTTCTCGCGCTACTCGTGGGACTATACATGGAGGCAAATAAAAATAAAAACAAACAGACGGAGGTGCCAAACCCCTTCGCAAGAGGTGGTTTGGCGAGGTCTCCCCCCCCGTGGGGAGAGTAGTGGAGCGATGAGTGCTGCACCCGAAAGCACCAGTGACCCCCCAGCAGCGGTAGGCAATACCCCTACCAATGCATCGGAGGGGCCAATAGCTGCGATGCGCAAAGTAGCGAAGCAACTCGATTCTATAATCGACTTCGCTAGCGCAAAGCAGAACATAGCCAAGGAGTTGAAGTTGAGCCTTCTGGAGCTCCGGAAAGCTGTTCGTGTCGCAAGACAGGAACAGCAGGCATATGTTGAGAGGGTGGAATGTCGGGAGAGGCCCGACAGAGAAACCCAGACAGTGGCCTCCAATAGGGAGGAAAGAGAGGCTTAGCCTACCGGTGGGTCTGTACCGGATCCTGGAAAGTTACTTCCAAAACCGCGTACTGCTATACGAGACCGATGCCGGTCAGAAAAGGGTTCCGATTACCGCCGGAGTCCCGCAGGGCTCGATCCTAGGCCCGGTGCTATGGAACCTCATGTATGACGGGGTTCTGAGACTGAAGTTCCCTCCTGGGGTCAAGATCGTCGGCTTTGCCGACGACGTAACCTTGGAGGTCTACGGGGAGTCAATTCCTGAGGTAGAACTAACCGCAGAACACGCGATTAGCACGGTGGAGGAATGGATGAGCGCGAGAGGCCTGGAGCTCGCTCATCATAAGACGGAGGTAGTTATCGTCAACAACCGCAAGTCGGCACAACATGCAGTTATCCATGTGGGAGAAGTCGCGATCACTTCACAGCAAAGTCTGAAGTCTCTCGGAGTCATTATAGACGACAAGCTGACCTTCGGCAGCCATGTCGACTATACGTGCAAGAGAGCGTCGACTGCTGTTGCGGCACTATCGAGAATGATGTCCAACAGCTCAAAGGTGTGCGCCAGTAGACGTAGGTTACTGGCAGGCGTTGCCGTATCTATCCTCAGGTACGGCGGCTCGTCATGGTCAAGAGCACTGAGGGTAACCAGTTACCTACAGAAACTGGAGAGCACCTACCGCGTGATGTGCCTCAGAGTGATATCTGCCTACCGCACGGTATCACACGATGCATCCTGCGTGATAGCGAGCATGATGCCAGTCGGGCTGGTCATTCGGGAAGATGAGGAGTGCTTTGAGCTACGTGGAAATAGGGGAGCCCGCGAGCGCACCAGGGTGACCTCGGTCGCCAGATGGCAGCGTGAGTGGGACAACTCCTCGAAAGGTAGGTGGACCCACCAGCTGATACCTAGCATATCGAGCTGGGTGGGGAGACCCCATGGGGAAGTTCACTTCCACCTGACACAATTCCTGTCAGGCCATGGCTGTTTCCGTCAGTACCTCCTCAGGTTCGGACACGCGGAGGTCCCAGTCTGCCCGGACTGCCCAGGTGTAGATGAAACTGCCGAACACATACTGTTCGTATGTCATCGGTTCGACGTCGAAAGAAGAGCAATGCTTGACGTCTGTGGCTGGGACACAACCCCGGATACCCTTATTCAGCGGATGTGTCAAACGGTGGAGAAGTGGAACGCAGTCTCGGCTGCTACCATCCAGATTGCCAGTAGGCTACAGGTAATCTGGCGAACCGAGCAACAGACGGCGGGCACGGCTAACTAGTGATTGGTTAGTTGGAGCGAAAAAGGCCAAGCGCAAAATAAGAGAGTGAATGGTCTGTTCATGCCGAGGTAGGTTGGCGCAGCGAATGGCAACCGCGTAAGGGGTAAACCCAGCCACCCCGAAGCAAGACAGAAGAGTGAGTGTATAGGCGTATAAGTGGACTGCCTCATGCCAAGACGGGAGGGTCGTAGCGTAGTATGTTGGAACTAAGCTATCGATGCCTCATGGCGTGGCAGAGGAGTGAAAGGGTGAGCATCCAAGTCAGTCTCACACTGCATGTTAAGGGTGAGCATAAAAGTCAGCCTCACAGGTTGGTAGAGGCTAGCACAAAAGTCAGCCTAGCAAGGAATGAAAAAGGTGAGCACAAAAGTCAGCCTCGCATGGTATGTCAGAAGTGGGGCCTAAGAAAAATGTCCCACATGGGATGCCAGAGGGAGTGACAAAGGTACAATAGAGTGGCACGATTGAGAGTGAATCAGGTGATAGGGTGAGCACCCAAGTCAGCCTCACATGGATGGGTAGGGCGAGCACAAAAGTAAGCCTAGCAAGGAATGAGTAAGGTGAGCACACAAGTCAGCCTCGCATGGAACGTAAAAGGTGAGCACAAAAGTCAGCCTCATGTGGGAGTGTTTGAGAGTGAATCAAAGTGTGATTGAGAGAGCACCCAAGTAAGCCTCATACAGGATGTATGATCGCGTGAGTGAGAGTGAATGAGTACATTCAGTGCTGAGCTCCATCACGGTACTGATGGCAAACCTGCTAGACAAAAGAGAATGAAACGGTTAGCAGTTGAAACGGTAAGCGATGCTTATTGAGTTACGGTTCTCATTCCAATGAATTGACAACAGTCAAACGGTTCTCTTCTGAATCTCTCACTCATTGGAATTATTATTGAGAGGAAGGGAAACAGACCGTCATTTTATTAGCAATATAAATACGGTTATGACGGTCATCTTATTACAAACAACGAGCTAGAATTAACAAACAGGCGGTTTCACATAAATAGCTATGCATAAAAGAAACTGAAAGGTGGAGAAAAAAGCAACAAAGCACCGCATGCTGCCTGAATACAATACACTGATAATATTTCGTTTACTACACGAATACAAAATAAATGGTACTCAATCTGTCTATCATTTCAATGCGTTCTCTCTCGCACGGCTTCTGTGAGAGATAGTTAACTGAAACACGATCCGAGGATAATGGAAATGAAATAACGGTCATTTTTGTGGTGATACGGTCACTTCATATTTACCGTGACATGTCAAAAACCATCGTGAGATTGCACAGCACTGAGTACATTCAGTACAGCCATCCCCCCAGAAGTAATACCGAGAGGTAGTTCCTGGGAGGAATGATGGCGGAGCCCAATGGAGTTTAGTCGGTATTAATGGCTGGTCACCATTCGAGTCCGACACGCCCCCAGTGCACCCCGTGTGGTAGATTGGACCCTACCGTTAGCACGTGTACTGTACTAGGACATAAAGGTCTTCTCCATTGTAAAAAAAAAAAAAACATACAGACATTGTACAAGTCCGACAGAAAAACCCAGACAGTGGCCTCCAAGAGGGAGGGGAGAGAGAAAGTCGATACAGGCACTCAGACAGTAGCCTTCACCTACGGAGCAGCCGTGTCGCTCGGAGCGGCGGCCGAGTTCCCCTCGAAGGGAAAAGGCAAGGGCAATCGTAAGACGGCGCCGAACGCGAAGCGCCCTAGGAAGTCGCCTGGCGAGAGTGCAAAAACCGATACCACACGGCGTGCAATCGTTAAGGCCAGACGCCGTATAGTCGAGGTAAGCGAGGGCGAGAGTGACCTTGCTGGGCAGAGCGATGGTACCAGCAACCCGGCGCGACCGGGACAGGGGGGCGTAAACCCCTGGACGCTGGTCACCAAGAAGAAGCCGGCACCGACACCGGAGGTATCGCGGCCCGCGAAGAAGGCCAAGGACAGAGGTGAGGCCTTGTGGTTGAAAACCTACAAGGACAAATACGCCGACGTCCTAAAGTCGATGAAGGCGGCCGAAAGCCTCTCGGCCCTTTGGCAAGATGTGCGTAGCGTGAGACGCACCAACACGGGAGAAATGCTACTGGTGTTGAAGCGAGGCGGAGAATCTAGTGCGGTATACAAGGCCTTGGCCCAAGAGGTCCTTGGTGAGGGCGCCCAAGTCAGGTCGCTAGGGGCGGAAATGACTCTCCAGTGCAAGCATCTGGACGAGTCCACGACCGCAGAAGATGTCGTTGCAGCCGTTAAGGAGCAATGCGACGTCACAATCGAGCGGCCGTCTGTGCGATTTAGAGAGGGACCCTCTGGCACCCAAGTAGCCTACCTCAGGCTACTGAAGGCGGATGCCAAAAAGGTAACCGAGAAAGGTAAGCTGAAGATCGGCTGGTCGGTATGTCTAATTAGCATACCCCAGCTGCCTTCAGTGGATAGGTGCTATCGGTGCCTTGAGTCTGGCCACAAAGCCTACGAGTGCAAGGGCATAGACAGGAGCAAACTATGTCGTCGCTGCGGCGAGGAGGGGCATAAGGAGCGGGGTTGCACTAAGGCGCACAAGTGCCTTATCTGCACCACTAAGAAGCAAGCCCATAAACATGGTAAGGGCGGACCTTCGTGTCGCTTCGGTGAGGTAAATAAGAATAAGTCGTGAACGTCACACAGCTAAATCTTAACCATTGTGCAGCAGCCCAACAGCTACTGTGGCAGTTGGTCTCGGAGTCGAGGACAGATGTCGCCCTCCTATCAGACCCGTACAACATCCCTGCCGGCAACGGCAATTGGGTGTCGGACGGGTCTGGAATGGTGGCAATCTGTACAACGGGACGGTTCCCGGATCAAGAGGTAATACACTCCTCCGCCAAGGGTGTTGCGATTGCCAAGATCAATGGTGTGTTCTATTGCAGCTGCTACGCCCCACCAAGGTGGCCAATAGAACAGTTCAACCAGATGATCAACAGGCTCTCGTCAGACCTAGTGGGCCGGAAACCGGTAGTCATAGCGGGAGACTTCAACACTTGGGCAGTGGAGTGGGGCAGACGCTGTACAAATAGCAGGGGTCAAGCGCTAATGACGGATCTCAATAGTAGCATGTCTGTAATAATATACGTACATGAAACTATTGAGAACCAGAGCTACAGGTCCAAAGCCCTGGTAAAGGAGGATGGTTGTGATGATCTGGGCCGTGGTCACCACGTAAAGCAAGACAGGTCATAATCCCAATTCCAAGGCGTGAAGCGACCCGTGCCGAGGGATGAGTGATCGAGGGGGTGAAAAAGATGCTCGATCGTTAACGGAGCCTGTGGGGTATCTGGGCAACCCCCACAGTAAGCGTCCCTTACCACGCTAAAGCGAAGATCTGGCGTGGCGGACATTTATTCTCGCGCTACTCGTGGGATCTGATATGGAGAAAAAAAAACAAAAACTATAGTAAACAAACGGAGGTGCCAAACCCTTTCGCTAGAGGTGGTTTGGCGAGGTCTCCCCCCCCCCCCCGTGGGGAGAGTAGTGGAGCGACGAGTGCTGCATCTGATAGCACCAGTGACCCCCCAGTAGTGGTAGGAAATAGCCCTACCAACGCACTGGACGGGACACTATCCGCGATGCGCAAAGTGGTGGAGCAGCTCGATTCAATAATCGAGTTCACTAGCGCAAAGCAAAACATAAGCAAGGAGTTAAAACAGAGTCTCCTGGAGCTCCAGAAAACTGTTCGTGTCGCAAAACAGAAGCAGCAGGCTTATGCCAAGAGGGTGGAATGTCGGGAGAAGTCCGACAGAGAAACCCAGACAGTGGCCTCCAAGAGGGAGGGAAGAGAGAAAGTCGATACAGGCACTCAGACAGTGGCCTTCACCTTCTATGGAGCAGCCACGTCGCTCGACGCGGGTAAGGGCAAGGGCAATCGTAAGACGGCGTCGAACGCGAAGCGCCCTAGGAAGTCGCCAGGCGAGAGTGCAAAAACTGATACCACACGGCGTGCAACCGTTAAGGCCAAACGCCGTCTGGCCGAGGTAAGCGAGGGCGAGAGTGACCTCGCTGAGCAGAGCGTTGGTACCAGCAACCCGGCGCGACCGGGGCAGGGGGGCCCAAACCCCTGGACGCTGGTCACCAAGAAGAAGCCGGCACCGACACCGGAGGTACCGCGCCCCGCGAAGAAGGCCAAGGACAGAGGCGAGGCCTTGTGGTTGAAAACCGACAAGGACAAATACACCGATATCCTAAAGTCGATGAAGGCGACCGAAAGCCTCTCGGCCCTTGGGCAAGATGTGCGTAGCGTGAGACGCACCAACACGGGAGAAATGCTTCTGGTGCTGAAGCGAGGCGCACAATCTAGTGCGGTATACAAGGCCTTGGCCCAAGAGGTCCTTGGTGAAGGTGCCCAAGTCAGGTCGCTAGGGGCGGAAATGACTCTCCAGTGCAAGCATCTGGACGAGTTCACGACCGCAGAAGATGTCGTCGCAGCCGTTAAGGAGCATTGCGACGTCACAATCGAGCGGGCCTCTGTGCGATTTAGAGATGGACCCTCTGGCACCCAAGTAGCCTACCTCAGGCTACTGAAGGCGGATGCCAAAAAGGTAACCGAGAAAGGGAAGCTGAAGATTGGCTGGTCGGTATGCCCTATTAGCATACCCCAGCCGCCTACAGTAGATAGGTGCTATCGGTGCCTTGAGTCCGGCCACAAAGCCTACGAGTGCAAGAACATAGACAGGAGCAAACTATGTCGTCGTTGCGGCGAGGAGGGGCATAAGGAGCGGGGTTGCACTAAGGCGTACAAGTGCCTTATCTGCACCGCTAAGAAGCAAGCCCATAGACATGGTATGTGCGGACCTTCGTGTCCCTTCGGTGAGGCAAATAAGAAGAAGCAGTGAACGTCACACAGCTAAATCTTAACCATTGTGCAGCAGCCCAACAGCTGCTGTGGCAGTCGATCTCGGAGTCGAGGACAGATGTCGCCCTCTTATCAGACCCGTACAGCATCCCTGCCGGCAACGGCAATTGGGTGTCGGACGGGTCTGGAATGGTGGCAATCTGTACAACGGGACGGTTCCCGGATCAAGAGGTAATACACTCCTCCGCGAAGGTGTGGTGATTGCCAAGATCAATGGTGTGTTCTATTGCAGCTGCTACGCCCCACCAAGGTGGCCAATAGAACAGTTCTACCAGATGATCAACAGGCTCTCGTCGGACCTAGTGGGCCGGAAACCGGTAGTCATAGCGGGAGACTTTAACGCTTGGGCAGTGGAGTGGGGCAGCCGCTGTACAAATAGCAGGGGTCAAGCGCTAATGGAGGCGCTTGCGAAACTCGATACTGTGCTAGCTAATAATGGCTCCGCTAGTACATTCCGTAGAAACGGAGTGGAGGCGTGGATTGACGTAACATTTGCCAGCCCGAGTCTGGCTCCAGGCATGGAATGGAGGGTAGACGAAGGCTACACCCATAGCGATCATTTAGCAATCCGCTTTAGGATCAACTATGGTGTGCAGCATGCGAGGGCGGGAGATCCCTGTCAGGTACGCGGGTGGAAGTCCAATCACTTCGACAGCGAAGCTTTCACCGCGGCCCTGGGTCTGGAGGCCAACACCGACAGTCTAAGCGGGGATGCGCTGGTAGCTGTTCTATCACGCGCGTGCGACACCACTATGCCGAGAAAAACACTGCCAAGAAACGGTAGATGCCTGGTATACTGGTGGAGTGCCGAGATTGCAGCTCTACGGTCAGTCTGCCTCAGAGCTAGACGTAGGATGCAAAGAGCTCGCACCGAGGATGCAAGAGAGAATCGCCGTGAAGTGTTTCGAGCTGCGAAATTGGCCCTTAACAAGGCCATTAAAAGCAGTAAGAGAGCGTGTTTCGAAAACCTGTGTGAGAGTGCCAACGCGAATCCGTGGGGTGACGCCTACAGGATTGTGATAGCCAAGACCAAAGGGAGCTCCTCACCCCCAGAACGGTCTCCGGACCGGTTGGCAACGATTATCGGCCACCTGCACTACGAGACAGTGCGGGCACGGCCGAAGTGGTGGCTCCAGTGACGAATGAAGAACTACTCGCAGTGGCTAAATCCCTAGCAATGAACAAAGCTCCAGGGCCGGATGGAGTTCCAAACAACGCTCTCAAGGCAGCGATCATAGCGAACCCGAACATGTTCAGGTTAGCTATGCAGAGATGCCTTGACGAGTGCCGTTTCCCCGATAGATGGAAAAGGCAGAAATTGGTGCTGTTGCCGAAGCCCGGGAAGCCGCCAGGCGACCCATCGGCGTACAGACCAATCTGTCTGATCGACACGACTGGCAAACTGCTTGAGAGGATCATCCTCAACAGGCTAACCCCGTACACGGAAGGTACGGAAGGTCTGTCAAGCAACCAGTTTGGCTTTCGGAAGGGTAAATCCACAGTGGACGCTCTCAACTCAGTGATAAATACTGCCGAGATAGCGATCCAACGGAAAAGGCGAGGTATTCGATACTGTGCGTTAGTGACACTTGACGTGAAGAACGCATTCAACAGCGCAAGCTGGGATGCCATCGCGCTCTCGTTACACCGGCTTAGCCTACCGGTGGGTCTGTACCGGATCCTGGAAAGTTACTTCCAAAACCGCGTACTGCTATACGAGACCGATGCCGGTCAGAAAAGGGTTCCGATTATCGCCGGAGTCCCGCAGGGCTCGATCCTAGGCCCGGTGCTATAGAACCTCATGTATGACGGGGTTCTGAGACTGAAGTTCCCTCCTGGGGTCAAGATCGTCGGCTTTGCTGACGACGTAAATTGGAGGTCTACGGGGAGTCAATTCCTGAGGTAGAACTAACCGCAGAACACGCGATCAGCACGGTGGAGGAATGGATGAGCGCGAGAGGCCTGGAGGTCGCTCATCATAAGACGGAGGTAGTTATCGTCAACAACCGCAAGTCGGCACAACATGCAGTTATCCATGTGGGAGAAGTCGCGATCACTTCACAGCGAAGTCAGAAGTCTCTCGGAGTCATTATAGACGACAAGCTGACCTTCGGCAGCCATGTCGACTATACATGCAGGAGAGCGTCGACTGCTGTTGCGACTCTATCGAGAATGATGTCCAACAGCTCAAAGGTGTGCGCCAGTAGACGTAGGTTACTGGCAGGCGTTGCTGTATCTATCCTCAGGTATGGCGGCCCGTCATGGTCAAGAGCACTGAGGGTAACCAGTTACCTACAGAAACTGGAGAGCACCTACCGCGTGATGTGCCTCAGAGTGATATCTGCCTATCGCACGGTATCACACGATGCATCCTGCGTGATAGCGAGCATGATGCCAGTCGGGCTGGTCATTCGGGAAGATGAGGAGTGTTTCGAGCTACGTGGCAATAGAGGAGCCCGCGAGCGCACCAGGGTGATCTCGGTCGCCAGATGGCAGCGTGAGTGGGACAACTCCTCGAAAGGTAGGTGGACCCACCGGCTGATACCTAGCATATCGAGCTGGGTGGGAAGACCCCATGGGGAAGTTCACTTCCACCTGACACAATTCCTGTCAGGCCATGGCTGTTTCCGACAGTACCTCCATAGGTTCGGGCACGCGGAGGTCCCAGCCTGCCCGGACTGCCCAGGTGTAGACGAAACTGCCGAACACATACTGTTCGTATGTCATCGGTTCGACGTCGAAAGAAGAGCAATGCTTGACGTCTGTGGCTGGGGCACAACCCCTGATACCCTTATTCAGCGGATGTGTCAATCGGTGGAGAAGTGGAATGCAGTCTCGGCTGCTATCACCCAGATTGCCTGTAGGCTACAGGTAATCTGGCGAACCGAGCAACAGATGACGGGAACGGCTAACTAGTGATTGGTTAGTTGGAGCGAAAAAGGCCAAGCGCAAAAAAGGGAGTGAATGGTCTGTTCATGCCGAGGCAGGTTTGGCGCAGCGATTGGCAACCGCGTAAGGGGTAAACCCAGCCACCCCGAAGCAAGACAGAAGAGTGAGTGTATAGGCGTATAAGTGGACTGCCTCATGCCAAGACGGGAGGGTCGTAGTGTAGTATGTTGGGACTTAGCTATCGATGCCTCATGGCGTGGCAGAGGAGTGAAAGGGTGAGCATCCAAGTCAGTCTCACACGGCATGTTAAGGGTGAGCACAAAAGCCAGCCTCACATGGTATGGTAAAGGCTAGCACAAAAGTAAGCCTAGCAAGGAATGAGTAAGGTGAGCACACAAGTCAGCCTCGCATGGCATGTTACAAGTGGGGCCTAAGAAAAATGTCCCACATGGGATGCCGAGGGGAGTGACAGAGGTACAATAGAGTGGCACGATCGAGAGTGAACCAGGTGATAGGGTGAGCACCCAAGTTAGCCTCACATGGTATTGGTGAGGCGAGCACAAAAGTAAGCCTAGCAAGGAATGAGTAAGGTGAGCACACAAATCAGCCTCGCAAGGAACGTAAAAGGTGAGCACAAAAGTCAACCTCATGTGGGAGTGTTTGAGAGTGAATCAAAGTGCGATTGAGAGAGCACCCAAGTAAGCCTCATACAGGACGTATGAACGCGTGAGTGAGAGTGAATGAGTACATTTAGTACAGCCATCCCCCCAGAAGTAATACCGAGAGGTAGTTCCTGGGAGGAATGATGGCGGAGCCCAATGGAGTTTAGTCGGTATTAATGGCTAGTCACCATTCGAGCCCGACACGCCCCCAGTGCACCCCGTGTGGTAGATTGGACCCTACCAATAGCACGTGTACTGGGCTAGGACGTAAAGGTCTTCTCCATTGTAAAAAAAACATACAAACATTGTCTCAATTTGTCGAGCTGTGTCGATTGGTATATGATACTCGGCCCTCCGTGCCTCGAAAAAAGTTATCAAAGTTTGAGCGACATTTCTTTTGTAAGAAATGCTTGCACATTAAACGCAAATTTATTGATTACAGAATATTTTCTGTGATGAAATGATTTTCCATTTCAAACTTTTAAAAGTGCCTTAAGGGATCGAAACAAGTATAAAAGGATTTTTTTTATTTTAGGTGCCAAATAGAATACGTTACAGCCAATTGTAGAATCTTATGCTTGGTCAAGTCTCCCCATGTGCCCCTACTCTATTGCCGGAGCAAAAAAAAATTACGTTTGCTTTCGAAATATATTAGAAGTACCAAGTTCCAATCAATCGTAAATCTAAGATTCACCCACATAAAATATACAACTTGATAAAACTTATCAACTCAAACTTCAAGATAATTTACACATTTCTTATCAAAATTACTCGACTTCGCGGGGCGCATTTTCACGTCGGATATTTTGAATTTATTCTTTAAACCGTTATGAACACTTCTTCATTAAAAATATTTCTGTTTAGTATCCCAGTTACACTGTTTTGGGCAAGTAAAGGTTATTACTGTTTCATCTTCATAGTAGGGCATGGCTTGTAGTACACTTGAGCGATATTGGATAATATGTGGGCGTAGCGTATTGGTAAATCGATTGCCTTGTACGCAGCGCACCTGGGTTCGAGTCCCGACCCCGCACATAGGGTTAGAAATTTTTCCTAAGAGATTTCTCTAACCCGAAGAGGCGAATGACCTTAAGGTTAAAACCTCTATAATTGAAATAAAAAAAAATATTGATATTTTTTAACGTCCATTTCTCAAATTATATGGACGTTTCTCAACAAAAGAAGTTTAAAATAAAACGTTTGCCTTCAAAAACAACGCCTAGAGGATTGATATGTCTTGACATATCAATCCTCTATTCCCCTAGACTCTAGTTTCTTCCATGAAGAATTTATGAAAACTTTTTACATAGATTTTTGAATGAATATTGCAACATTTGAAAAAATGTTTTGGCATTTTCAGGCCGTTTTTTCTAAAAAGTCTTATGTTCCTCATGGCAAAAACAGTTTTCACTTTCAGATGCTTTAATCGAAGATAACATTTGAAAAATTTCTCATAACTTTCAAATGAAAATAGTTTAGTGATTGGTATCAAGCGTTCTAAAATATTTTTAATGTGTCTAGAGATTACATTTATGTTAAATAATAATGGTTTATCTAAAAACGGTTTTAATAGAATATACTTAAATTTTTTTTTTTGATGTCTTGTCAATTGAGAAATATATGTTCACCATTTTTTGTAATGATTTGTTGTACAACTTTATTGAACAAATGCTAGATTCTTATGAAATAAAAATCATTAAAGATTAGTCTTTCATGGTACAAAAACTTATTATCTCAAGTAACATTTAAAGTAATAGCACGCTAAAAGTGTAATCTAAACTTTATGAGTGCATTTAAAAGTACGATAAAACCTCAGTTGATACGAGGGTATAAGATTAATTGGTTCAATTTTGGTAAAAAGTTTTTATTTGCTATATTTGCTTGGCACTATTGTATAATATTAAGAGGTGAATGACCTTAAGGTTAGAACCACTATAATCAAAAATTAAACAAAAAAAGTATAATATTAGTACTCGTTTGGGTTACTAATTTAATCTGACGATGACGACGGCTAAGCTTGATTTAAATCGGAATGCATTAAATTGACAAAAACTTGTAAATGAGCTCGATTGCACTTGTATGGACACAGAAATTGTTTTTGATTACCTCGACCATTATGATTCATTGAAGCTCCAATAGTCTAGTGGATTCATAATAGGAAACATGGTGTTGATTAATTTTCACCCGCGAGACATCCGCAGATTTACAAACATAATTGATTTGTTTTGCTTTGCTTACGCATCTTTCCGTTTTGACTCTGATCATTAACCAAAAAAACATCAACAAGCAATCATTATTTACTACTAATGCTTCTGTATAACAAAAGTCATCGAATTTCGAACATATCTAACAAGCATTTCTGTACAAATTCGGTCAAGAAACTGACCCTTCCAGCAATGAACAAGGAATTCGTTTTTCTATGGCGCAATGCAGGAGGAATGAAGAACGAAGAATCCTAAGCAGCGAAGAGCAGACATCATATTCGTATTTTTTGTTTGTTTGTATTATTCATTTTCGGTGATTCGGTTCTCTCGTGTGGCGAACGGGATAGCGTCATTCGAGGCATGAGTGAATAACACAACGAATATCGCATTGAGGATGAACGAATGAGCTAGTTTGGTGAAGAACATCTGCAACACTGGTATTCTTTTGATGTACATTTATGTACGAGTACATAATGCGCGTAACATCTTAGTGCTGCGAGAGCTCACTCCAAAAATTGTATTCCAAATTGTTTTTTATATATTTTTTGCTAAAAGGTAAGTAGAAAGAATTTTATATTGAAAATCGTAACAGCCGAACAAAATATCTATTCAAATTGATCTAATTCTAAGATTATTATCTCCTTATTGAAAACTGCGAAAAACTACTTATTTTAAGTGTCTATCTTTGAAAAATGGGTCGAAAAATAATTATAAATAATAATAATAAATAACAATAAATGAAGAAAACCATAGAATATTACATTGTGAACATAAACTTTTGACTGGTAAAATATTATTAAGGGTAATTTCCGGAGAGATGCCGCGTCGGGTAAGATGCCGCACTCTCTATATCTCGTATATAGGGTCACTTTTATACGGTAATATGATATTGTGAGTTTGTCTTTCGAGGAATTATAACACTGTAGATGTAAAATAATCCTAATTATAACGGAGATCCGAAAAATTTTCAGCACCACATTAAAATTTCGTTTTTATTGCTGGATTTTTTTGGAAATCATGTATCGGTTGAATAGCTGATACCTTTTAGAAGGCATTCTGATCATGAGCACGGTAATATATAATTTCAGAGGAAAACGTCATCGTGCTGCATCTTTCCCCTACAATTGGGATAGATGCCGCATCAAAATTGCGGGTGAAATGCCGCACTAGATGGTGGAGGATACGGAACTAAAATTTATCATTTTCCACCTCGGAATGTCATTAAATGATCATTTGTATGTATGTAAGTATTAGTTACTTCAGTTTATTCTTTAAAGTTTCAGGCACTAATTTTCGTGAACGCATTGATTTGTAGTGGCTTCAATATTGGGATAAAAACGAAAATTTCAACGAATTGATGTTTTCTCAAAATGAATCCTTCAAGAACAAACCTAATATATATAAAACCATTACGGGGTGAGACAGCCAAAAACTGCTTTTGGAACCCTTAACAACACAAAGATATATATATATATATATATATATATATATATATATATATATATATATATATATATATATATATATATATATATATATATATATATATATATATATATATATATATATATATATATATATATATATATATATATATATATATATATATATATATATATATATATATATATATATATATATATATATATATATATATATATATATATATATATATATATATATATATATATATATATATATATATATATATATATATATATACATATATATATGTATATATATATATATATATATATATATATATATATATATATATATATATATATATATATATATATATATATATATATATATATATATATATATATATATATATATATATATATATATATATATATATATATATATATATATATATATATATATATATATATATATATATATAGGGTGTTTGGTTCGTGAGTAAGAATCTCTCGAGGGGTGATTTACTATCATATTTGGAGCAAAAAATCGTTCTACACATACCATCAAATCTCAACCGTTATACAGTTATTGAACTTTTTGTATAAAAAACTTGTTTATCTTAAAGCACTTCTAACTTAAAAAGTATACCTCGTATTTTAAATCTTTTAGTGACATTTTCTATTCAATAATGTCCTCATATCTTTTATATAGTAGTTTTAATTACCATTGAGTTGTAAAATAGTTAAAAGTTAGTGGTTTTGATGAGGTTTTTGTTAATTTTCTCAAAATAATGAATTATGATTATAGCAATATCTATTATCCAAAAGTTGGGTTTAAGGACAATTAATCATTTGTTTTTCAACATACTATTCCTATCTCTTCTCGTTTCCTTGTAATTTGACTTTTAAACTTTTCCTGTAATTGACTTGCAAGTCCTTAAAAGACTAATCTAAAAATATGCTTTATATCATGTCCATAAAGTTGAAAGAGCAAAATTAGCAGAACATGATTATGAATATTCTATAATTTAGTGCTAATTAAATGCAAATTAAATATACAATTGAAAAATTTAATGCTTTTTTGGATTTTGTTTTATTACATGTTCTGCTGGCTTAACATAAAGTTAGCAGTGCAACCATGTAAAAGTTATTGTAAAGCACATAGATTTATTTGAATAATTAAATGCTATAAGTACATTTAACCATTTAAGTAATAAAATGCTTATTAAATGTTAATTAAATGCACTTGTGAAAAAATATTCGCGATTTTTTAAGAAATTACTTGTTCTGCGATGTATAAGTCATTGTAAAACCTTGTAATTAATTACTTGAATAATTAAATGCAAATTAAATGCTAATTGCATGCACTTGTGAAAAATTGTTTTTTTAATCACTTGTTCTGCTGACTTAACATAAAGTTAGCAGAGCAATGATTTTAAAATCTACTGAAACATATTTAATAATTTGAATAATCAAATAATAATTAAATGCACATAATTTTTTTTAACATTTTTTAAGGAAACAACTAACAGCAAGCAGAACAATGATGCAAACGTCATTGTAAAATTTACTAAAGTATATTTAATGATTTAAGTAATTAAATTCTAGTTAAATATTAATTAAATGCACTTATAAAAAAATAATCGTGATATTTAAAGGAAACACTTTTTCTGCTGGTTTAACATTAAGTAGAACAATGATGTAAAAGTCATCGCAAAACCTACTAAAGCATAATTAGTAATTTGAATAAATAGATGCTTATTAAATGCACTTTTAGAAAAATGCTTACAATTTTTTTAACAAACAACTTGTTCTGCTGGGTTCACATCAAACAGAACAACTATGGGAAAGTCACTGCTAAATCTACTAAAGCATATTTAATTATTTAAGTAATAAAATTAAATGCTAACTAAATGAAAAAATATTTTTTGAGAAATAACTTGCTCTGCTTATTTAAGATCAAGCAAAACATGTAACATGAAATGATGTAACAGATATCGTAAAACCTACTAAAGCATATTAAATTATTTGGACTATTAAATGCTAATTAAATACACTTGTGAAAAAATATTTACAATAAATTAGAAGCACTGTCGCCTGCTTCTTTTGTTCGAGTTTTTGGTAATTTCTCCGCAATATTATTCATATAGCAAATTCTCGTCATGTTAGATTTCCTAATATCTTCAAATACAAGAATAAATGCATTTTATAAATTTGGATTTTTAAATGCATTTCCATTTAGGGATTAATTGTAACACGTTACGAAATCAGTCATATATCTAAGTTAGTTTACCAGTACTACAAAGATGGTGGTAGTCTTTAAAGCGGGTTTTTTGTAACGTGATTAACGTTAACAGTAGGTACCACAGATTAGTAAACATCAGAAATCTTCTATCTTTTGCTTCTCTCATATAGAAAGGTTATGCAATCGCTCTGAAAATTGTTGACCTAATCCCGGCCCGGAGGGCCGAAAATCATATACCATTCGACTCAGTTCGTCGAGATCGGAAAATGTCTGTGCGTGTGTGTTTTTTTACAATGGAGAATGCAATTTACGCACTGACCCAGTACACATGCTTAGTAGATGCCATGCTACCACACGTGGTGTACTGGAGTGTCGGGCTCCACCATGAACAAGGTAATATTGATTAAACTCCATTGGGTTCCGCCATTGTTCTCCCCAGGGACTACCTCTCGGTATTACTTCTGGGGGGATGGCTGTGGGGTGCTCACCGTTTTCGTACATTGTGAGGCTTACTTTTGTGCTAACCTCTAACATATATGAGGCTTACTTTTGTGTTGCCACGCTACGAGGTATCAATAGCGTAGTCCCAACATACAAAGCTACGAATATCCCATATTGGCATGAGGCAGTCCATATATACGCCCATTCACTCACTCTTCTGCCTTGCTTCGGGGTGGCTGGGTTTACCCCTTACGCGGTTGCCAGTCGCTGCGCCAAACCTGCCTCAGCATAAACAGACCATTCACTCACATTTTTTTTGCGCTCGGCCCTTTCCGCTCCAACTAACCAATCACTAGTTAGTCATACCCGCCGTCTGTTGCTCCGTGCGCCAGATTCCCTGTAGTCTGCAGGCAATCTGAGTGGTTGCATGCGAGACTGCGTTCCACTACTCCACCGCTTGACACATCCGCTGCATAAGGGTATCAGGGGTTGTGTCCCAGCCACAGACGTCAAGCATTGCTCTCCTTTCGAGGTCGAAGCGAGGACATACGAACAGTATGTGCTCGGCAGTTTCGTCGGCACCTGGGCAGTCAGGGCAGACGGGGACATCCGCGTGCCCGAACCTGTGAGGTGCCGGAAGCAGCCATGGCCTCACATGAATCGTGTCAGATGGAAGTGAACTTCGCCATGGGGTCTACCCACCCAGATCGATATGTTAGATATCAGCCGGTGGGTCCACCTATCTTTCGAGGAGTTATCCCACTCCCGCTGCCATCTGGCGACCGAAGCTACCCTGATGCGCTCGCGGACTCCTCTAATGCCACGCAGCTCAAAGCACTCCTCATCTTCCCGGATGACCAGCCCGACTGGCTCGCTATCACGCAGGATGCATCGTGTGATACCGTGCGGTAAGCAGATATCACTCTGAGGCACATCACGCGATAGGTGCTCTCCATTTTCTGCGGGTAACTGGCTACCCTCAGTGCTTTTGACAAGGACGGGCCGCAGTACCTGAGGATAGATACGGCAACGCCTGCCAGTAGCCTACGTCTATTGGCGCACACCTTTGAGCTGTTGAAAATCATCCTCCATAATGCCGCAACAGCAGTCGAAGCCCTCTTGCACGTATAGTCGACATGGCTGCCGAAGGTCAGTGATCGTGACTTCTCCCACCTGAATGACTGCATGTTGTGCTGACTTGCGGTTGTTGACGATAACCACCTCCGTCTCATGCTGAGCGAGCTCCAGGCCTCTCGCGCTCATCCATTCCGCTACAGTGTTGATCGCGTGTTCTGCGGTCAGTTCTACCTCGGGGATTGACTCCCCGTACACCTCCACATGAGGTTCCATAATACCGGGCATAGGATCGAGACTTGCGGACTCCGGCGGTAGTAGGAACCCTTTTCTGACCGGGATCGGTCTCGAATAGCAGTACACGGTTCTGGAAGTAGCTTTCCAGGATCCGGTACAAACCCACAGGACGAATTTCGCGCCAACTCGAACAAATGTTGGCAGCACCCTCTCAGATTTTAATGAAGCTTTCTGTACATGAGAACTTTGTCACAAAAAGCCATTTTGCATACTTTGTATTTCCAAAAAAGATCTACACTGTCTTTTGAAAGGAGCCAAACTTTTTTTTTACCAATTTTTTCACATGTTTAAAAATGATAAATCCTACAAAAAATGTTGTAGGAGTGATTTTCACAAAATTAGTCAAATAAAAATATTGAAAAAAAAATTTATTGACTCCTACACTGAAAAAAACGGTTTTAAAAAGTTAAAGTCGATTTACAATAAAACCCCATTTTTGATTCGGATGAAATTTTGTTGCAATATAGATAATTATGTTCCCTACCTACCGTCAAAAATTCAAGTTGGACACTTTCAAGGAAAAAAAGTTATTTGAAAAAAAACTTTTCTTGTCCAAACTGATTTTTTATTTCAGTGTATTTTTATCGAAAACTAAACCAATGAAAGTCATAACCATCTCAGAGTCCAATAAAACTCAGTTTGTGAAAAAATATTGTCTAATTTAGCAACTAAGCATATTTTTATTAAGGGGTTAACTACTCGATTATCTCGAAATGTCGTTTTACTAAAAATGGTTTTTCCATGGTCACGGTTGCCGAAAAACGACTCAATCAATTTTCTTAATTTTTTAATTAATTGTTATTAATTGTTCTCGTACTTTAACGATTCCTTCTTTATTCACAAATTTTTGTTTCATGGATAAGAATTTTTTAATACAACTTTTAGAGCTTAAAACAGCGATTTTTACTAAAAACGTTCCCGATTGCAGGAAAAATATTATTTATTCAACTAATCGTTAAGGTACGAGGAATACTCATATACAAATGGAATTTTTTGAGTTTAGGGATTTTAGATCATCAATTGGTTTCCGCCCTGTTCCCACGAGTTGCGCGAGAAAGAAAGGTCCGCCACGCCAGAGCTCCGCAGTAACGTGGTAAGGGACGCTTACTGTGCGGGTAGCCCAAGTACCCCACAGGCTCCGTTAACGATCGAGCACCTTTTACACCCCCTCGACACAGGTCGCTTCACGCCTTTGATTGGGGTTATGACCGTTTTTGCTTTACGTGATGACTGCGGCCTAAATCATCACAACCATCCTCCTTTACCAGGGCTTTGGACCTGTAGCTCTGGTTCACAATAGTTCCAAGTTCGTAGGTTATTACGGAAATGCTACTATTCGATCCGTCATTCTTTAGCGGAGTTTGTGTGTGTATGTATGTATGTGGAAAAAAATGTCACCTCTGTTTCTCAGAGATGGCTGGACCAATTTGCACAAATTTAGTCTCAAATGAAAGGTACAACCTTCCCATCGGCTGCTACACTGATAATATAAATTCGTAAATATAATGAAATCGATCATACAATACACGAATTCATTCATCGTTTTCTGCAACGAAGTATTTTCGTGCATTCTAAATAGTAGGTTTCGTTCATTTCATGAACAAGAATGGCCGCTTGGTGAACGAAATCTTTCGTAAATTGTACACGTTTAATGTATACTGCACGAATGTTATCGTTGATAACGACATTATTGTTCGTGAATGAAACGAAATGTTTTGTTTATTTTAATAAACGTGTGTGTATATTACGTCATCATCGACGTATCAGTCGATCTTTTGGGATCGA
Organism: Topomyia yanbarensis; assembly: GCF_030247195.1. NCBI lineage: Eukaryota > Metazoa > Arthropoda > Insecta > Diptera > Culicidae > Topomyia > Topomyia yanbarensis. The sequence goes on from NC_080671.1 coordinate 234,598,095, forward strand.
TGTTTGACAACATCGATTTTTTTTATTTAAAAAAATCGATGTGGCCAAATCGATTTTATTGTAGTACGAAGAAATGGCCGCTTGATGAACGACAGTTTTCGTAAATTTTACTTATTTAGTTTATATTGCACGAATGTAATCGTTGATAACGACATTATTTTTCGTGAACGAAACGAAATGTTTCGTGTATTTTAATAAATGTTTATGTATATGATGAACGATTTCGTTGGTCGCACGATTTCGTTTCGTTCATCTTAGGAAAGTTTTCGTATTCATTAGCATGTTATTTTTTCAATTGATATTTTAGGATCGATGTTTGACAACAACGATTTTTTCAATTAACTAAAAGGATCGATCTGGCAAAATCGATTTTAATTCAACCTGCTCCCTTCTATTGAGGACTAAAGAGATTGTGGTGTGAAGTAATGGCCGCTTGATGAACGAAAGTTTTCGTAAATTTTACATATTTAGTGTACATTACATGAATGTTATTGTTGAAAACGGCATTATTTTTCGGGAATGAAACGAAATGTTTCGTTTATTTTAATAAACAGTTGTGTAAATTACAAACGATTTCGTTGGTCGCACGAATTCATTTTGTACATCTTAGAAAAGTTTTCGTATTATTAGCCTCTTATTGTTTTCAGTCAATCATTTGAGAACGATGTTTGACAACATCGATTTTTTTTATTTAAAAAAATCGATGTGGCCAAATCGATTTTACTGTGGTACGAAGAAATGGCCGCTTGATGAACGAAAATTTTCGTGAATTTTACTTATTTAGGTTACTGTAGGTGTATTTTAATAAACGTTTATGTATATTACAAACGATTTCGTTTGTCGCATTCGATGTTTTAGGATCAATGTTTGACAGCACCGATTTTTTATTAATTAAAAAGATCGATCTGGCAAATTCGATTCTATTTCAACCTGCTCATCATTATTGAGTACTAGAAAGATTGTGGTGTGAAGAAATGGACGCTTGATGAACAAAAGTTTTAGTAACTTTTACTTATCAAGTGTACATGGCACGAATGTTATCGTTGATAACGACATTATTTTTCGTGAATGAAATGAAATCATTCGTTTATTTCAATAAATGTTTGTGTATATTACGAACGACTTCGTTGGTCGCACGAATTCATTTCGTTCATCTTAGATAAGTTTTCGTATTTATTATCTTCTTATTTTTTCATTTGATCTTTTGGGATCGATGTTTGAAAACACCGATTTTTTTAGTTAAAAAACAGATTTGGCAAAATCGATTTTATTGTGATATGAAGTAATGGTCGCTTGATGAACGAAAGTTTTCGTGAATTTTACTTATTTAGTGTACATTGCACGAACGCTGTCGTTGAAAACGACATTAATTTTCGTGAATGAAACGAAATGTTTTGTTTATTTTAATAAACGTCTATGTATATTACGAACAATCTCGTTGGTCGCACCAATTCATTTCGTTCATCTAAGAGAAGTTTTCGTATTTAATAGCATATTCTTTTACATTGCTCCGGCAGAGAAAAACTCAAAATTATTCATGCAGAACCATCGAGCGATGGCTCAACTGCCCTGGATTCTGGATCAAGTAGAAGCGGAAGAGGTTTAGAAAATCTTCCTGAAACCGGCGGACACGGATACGGCTACTAAATAGCCAGATCGAGACCGTCGTGAACATCAACAATTATCTGACGTATAGCAACAATGACTCCATATTCTACCTCTATTGAAGCTATGTTGACGTTGACGGTTCGACGAATGGTGCTCGTAAATATTATAAAGATATTCGTATATATCATCGAACAACTCGTTTGCCGAACGAAGCTGTTTCGTAATAAGCCAACGAAATTGGATCGTGGTTTTCTCGAAAAACTCGTAATAAAAAATAAATGTGTTTCAATAGAACTACGAACGATTCATTATATGTACGAAAAATTCGTATATTTTATGAAAATTATCTGTACGAAACTAATGCATAGCGATTTACGAATATATTCTATCAGTGTAACGGACATACAAACCTGCATTGATTTTTTATATATGGGGCATTCCACGCAAAATTTGCCACAATTTTTTTTGTCCAGCTCAATTTTTTTCTCGGTTTAGTAGTCAAAAATATTTGCCACGTATTTTTTTATTTCATCATAGTAGGCGAGACTTTCGAGATTTTTTGTGTTGAATTTCACCATTTGAAAAAAAACTACTTTTTTCAATCGCTCGTACTGTCAAAAGTAAAGCAGATACCAAAAAGACAAGACACGAAATGTGCGCCTTTTTCACCGCTTTCGGTATTGGTTTCATGGAAAATATTGAAAAGTTTAAAACAAATAGGTTTTTTTTTCAAACTTGGACATTTTTTTTCTTTTTTTTATTGTATAAAGTAGTAAAATCATTTTTCTTGATACCACAAAAATTTGGGAGTGGGCAATGAAATACTTACGGAGATATGATTTCTTCAATCGCGCCTTGCACGTGAAAAACGTACCGCCACGCGCTTTGCTCGTACTCAGACTTGGCTGTATGAAGTTTTACATACCAGCGCGTTGTGTAAAACACACTTGCGATTAACTTTACTATTTATTGCATTTAGATGTATGTTAAATTTCAGATTTATATTGACTTATTCATTTAAAAGTGCCACTGGAAGAAAAGATCTTCAGTTTTACATTTCTTATAAAAGAAATGTATAGAATTCGCTCAAACTTTCAAGATTTTTTCCGAGGCCCGGAGGGCCGAGTCTTATATACCAATCGACTCAGCTCGACGATTTGGGACAATGTCTGTGTGTGTGTCTGTGTGTGTATGCAACGGACAAATTCTCATTCGTGTTTCTCAGCAATGGCTGGACTGATCTTATCCAAACCAATTTTAAATAAAAGAACTAAAAATGGCGTTTTTTGCAGTTTTTTGAATTATCTGCCGAAATTGACAATATAGATTAACAATTTATATGTTTTAGACAGCTTTAACGAATACCTTTCGAACAAGCTATAGATTGTTGAAATCGGACTATTATAAAAAGAGATATTTAACATTAAATGTGGACGAAAGATTTTTATCATTTCCCATTGCCAGAAATATGACCAAAAACATGTAATCTATTATTAACGCCAAAACGGCTTATTTTAGGTCAATAGTATCTTCGGAGAATTTGATGGAGGCAATATGCCCTTTCTTTTAGTATTGTTCTTTTGCTGATTAATCCCCCTATGAGTGAGATATTTTCACAAATTTTCTTGGAAGTGATTATATCTAAATGATGCCTTCTACAAATTTGTAGCTCTTACTTTTGCGAATAACTTTACCGAAGACTTCAAATATCTATTTTGAATACTTTAAAAGTTATGGTTTGTTGTTTGTGGATTACTGTTTGTCGCCTATTTATTGTTCAATATAGTAATAATCCATTGAAATAAGCCAAACATTATTTCGATAAATCGAATTTTGTATTTCATTTTTCTATCTACAACCGCTAGAAATAATCACCGCACCGAACACTTCCAAGTTGTCTGGAAGGAACTTGATAACTTATCAGAGCAAAAATGTTCATTTGTGCGAACCTTCTGACTGCAATTTTTCTAACTTATGACCATCGGATCGATCTGAAACATATCGGAAAATGAAAAGCGAAATAAATAACTCCAAGCAACGGCGTAGCCAAGAGAAGGTTTTGGGGTTTAACACCATACAACCCCCCCTCCCCACACCAAAAAAAATTATTGGATTGAAGTTGAAAATTTATTGATGCTTACTGATTCAATTCAATAATACAATAACAATTATCTGATCCGTAGATTAATAACCTGTTGTTGTTAACATCATGAGGATTTTTGATAAATTGTCGGAATGGGGTTCTGATATGTAACTGATCTATTGGTCTTGATATTACAGTTGTCTAATTGCATCAATATCAAATTCCTGCCTGAAAACATTCCAATAGAAAATTCCAGAGTTCTGTAGTCAATCATAATCCTCAGATTTATTTTCAAATTGAGCTCGTTTTTGTAAAGATGTACTGTAATAAGGGTGTTTATTTAATAGGAAGCGAAGATAAAATTGATTTAATGCCTATGAAACATAAAACTGCTCACCAAAAAATGCATAACTTTCAACATTTGCTAAAAATGTTTTTACCTTTCTCATTCACTCTAAAATTCGTCAATCTAATCCCGACCCGGAGGGCCGAGTGTCATATGCCAATCGAATGAGTTCGTCGAGATCGAAAAATGTCTTTGTGTGTATGAATGTGTGTGTATGTGTGTATGTGGAAAAAAATGTGACCTCTGTTTCTCAGAGATGGCTGGACCGATTTGCACAAAGTTAGTCTCAAATGAAAGGTACAACCTTCCCATCGGCTGCTATTGAATTTTTTATTGATTGGACTTCCGGTTCCGGAGTTACGAGTTGAAGAGTGCAATCACACAGCAAATTCCCATATAAACTGAAATGAAAAATTTTCAAAATCAAATTTGTATATTTGATGCCAAATGACTTTATAATGCATGAAACATTGAGATGTTGCGTTTCGTTGCGTTGTGACGATGATTTTGGCGGATTGCACACTGACTTCATCATGTTTGACTGCTGATTATCTAATAAGAGTTGCTTAGGAAATGGTAAGTAGGAATTCATACCAATCCGACCCATATTAAAACCTCAACAGCATGATAGCCATCATTGCCGGCCGCGCTCCATCTCCATCGTTCACGGGGAAGGATAAAGGATAAGGTAGACAGGAAGTGTTGATGCTCCACCTATTTAACGGAAGGACGACGATTTATCAGACTCTTCCATAGGTGTCGCGGAGTTGGTAGTTTGGAAGGGTATCAGGTCTAGAATTCGCTCCAAGCAAGCGTAAAGCATATTTTATTAGGTAGTTGTTTAGTTAGTCTTCGAGTGCACGATCACTCGAAAAAGAGATCTAGTTTAGTTTTTGGTTTTATTTTAAACTCTCCCTACCCAGTAATCTCTAGCTAATTGAATGTCGTTAAAACGTAAAAAAGAAAATTTGACTAACATAGTCGAAATAAAAAAAGGAAAAAAGAAAAGGAAACTGATGGGAATCCATCGGCAGCGGTGGGTAGCCGCTGTAGACACAGCCATTACCTTACACACAGTAGCAAACCCGCCACGACTGTAAGAATAGTGACAATAGTCTAATAAAAATCTATCCCGGCATTCAAAAGGCATACAGAGATGAACAGCAGCAATCATCATTAAAATTGATGCTAATCGTCGACAGGTTTTCAGTGGTGATCTTGCGTGGCTTAATTTTTGCCGGTTGTCACGGTAAAGATAGATACGTCTACCTTTATGAGGACACATGATAGTGAACTCGGGTGATTCGTAGTTATTCTGCCTAAGCTCGACCCTCATTATCAGAAGGCAAAAATTAAGCCCGCATGATATTAAGCCTGTTCTAATGACCCTGCCACTTCTAGCTTTGCGATCTGTTTACTTCACATCCTTGCTCTCACTTGAGTACTGGCTCTAAGTTTCATAACTTTTCCTACCCAGTAATCTCTAGCTAATTGAATGTCGTTAAAACGTAAAAAAGAAAATTTGACTAACATAGTCGAAATTAAAAAAGGAAAAAATTTAAATTCTGGGCAGCCGGTTACTGAGAGTGTACTATGTTCCCTAAACAAAAGCAATTTGAACTCCACTCGGCCGACCGTGGGAGTATTGCCTAGAAAAGCTATTCTTATCTGCGTAATGGGCCGGATCACTATTTATTGCAACAGTATTTGGACAGAGTTCGCTACTTCTTCTCTACGATATATTTATTGGCTTGAAAACTACCGAGTGACACATTATATAGGCTAGAGTGACACATTATACAGGCAAAAATAGCGCGAGATGCTATAAATCAAGGAAAGTATTTCTTATTTTCCATATCAGATTGTTTGTGGAATACAAGTATACGAGCGATAATAACGAACACTAAAGGGAAATATAAAGGATTGTTAACCTGATGCACGGGCTTGTTAGCAATAACGGAGCTTGAAATTAGGTTCATAAGAACAGACGCGGCGAATTTTCAATACGTATTGACCCGTGATCATAGATACTAGTCAGATTATTCGTATTGGGGCTAATTTCCGATCAACTATTCATTTTTACGGCAATGTTTTCTCGACTAGATCTGTTCGCACCCTCTCATTCTGCTACTATCGGCAGAAGGCTGATAGAACCCAGTCGTCGCCGGTCTAAGGACCAAATATCATCAATAGACTTAGACTCGCGTGGAGGCATGAGATAGGAAACTTGTGAGAATTTTGTTATCCCGCCGTTTGACGACCTATAATGCATGAAACATTGAGATGTTTGACAAAAATTGACTTTTTTGGACTTTGGTACATTTTTGCCTTTCTCATATAGAAAGGTTATGCAATCACTCTACAAATCGTCAATCATACTGGCCCGGAGGGAGTATGCAATGAGGGGTTGCTACTTTAAAATTAAAACTAGTTTAAAATTTCTTAACAAGTTGAAAATTTTCGGCAGGACCTGGACCTCCCGGATCTTTCTCCATGATCCGCCGCTGGTTTCAAGCGATGTTTCAGTATCACATAGTATCTCAAGATCGTGGCTGTCGATCCATTGTATGTATGTGCAAATCGTACTGAACACGTAATATTCATTTCCACCATTGCATTGAACATAACCAGCCATGGAATCGTAGTCTGGACAAATGAGACAAGCACAATTGCACCACTAGGTGGATTAAAGCAGGTTTTTATTTTGGGGATGCGTTGAGTTGAGACGAAAACGTAATATGATTAATACCGAGGATAACACTTTCCGAATGTAGAGAGAAATTTATGAAAAATGACGATTTCCATTCGATTCTAGCAGGTTCTGATCGATTTTGATGAGCATTTGATTTTTGTTGTATGACCAATTATATGAATAGGTCAAATGTTTAAAAACAGTATTTCAAAGTCAAGATAGCATCATTTTGAAACCGCCAATTTCGGAGGTTTAGTATCTTCGATGAGTTTTACAAACGTTAAACAGCGCATCATTTGATAAAATAATTTTGACGGTATCTCGTCCAAGAAGAATTTATGGTGAATTTTCTCAGGTTAATATTCATGACTACAATAAAGTCTCAACAAATTCGCTAAAGACACGAACTCTGTTACTATTTTCTGAAAAATTAATTCTGCATAATTTTAAAACTTCAAAAATTATGGTTTCGGAATTATGCCGTTTGGACAGTATGATCGATTTTCACCAAACCCCCACCAAACCGAATTTCTGGCTACGCCGCTGACTTCAAGTAAGTAGAAACAAAGTCGTTCTACACTCGTTCACAAGATACTTCTTCGAATGCTGAATATCTATTATAATACATTGAAACCCCGATTTTATCAGCAAAATATGAACATATGTTTGATGGGCTCCAGTAGACGAACAAGACTAAATTCGAGTAAATGCTTTCTTGAGCATGTTTTCCTTATCATGAAGATGGAAATATGTAAAAATAAAAAGTTCATCATAATCAGAAATAGTTATCAGACTACATCAATGGACGGGAAGAATATTTTAACAGCTTCAGTTTATTATAAAGAAAAAAAATTGCCCGATTTAGTCAATGTCCCCATTTCGTCAGCCTAAAATACACCATGAGATGAAAATGGGTCTTTAGTGTATGTATTATTCACTGTGTTTCACATTAATAGGTACATTTCATTTCTGGGGATTTTTTTATTGCATCGAAGTACAACAATTTTTAGGTAGCTTTCAAGGGGTTATTTTATAGACTTCTTCCAAAATTTGGCGAACCTATTCCAATTCGTATACCAATTAATTGGTATACTTAAGGGTTTATATGTTGCAGATAGAGAAAATACTGAAATTTTCAGCTTTTTTCCTACACAATATTACGAAAGCTTATTAAACAATTTTTCCTAATAAGTTTGTGAAAATTATAAACTATTTGAAATTTTTTAATAGTTTAATTTTTTATTTAACCGTGATTTTTTAATAAATAGTGACCATCGCTTCAAAACGTAGTCTATTTTTCATGGCTTGTGGTGAGCACGATCTCTCGAATTGCTGAACTGAAAATTATGGAATAGAAATTAATTTTTAGTATTCTTTACAGATTTAACTCCGCGCCGCGCAGATAGCTCTGAATTAGACCCGCCGGTGCCCTAAGACGATTTCGCTAGATTTTCAGAGCACTGTGCACCCAGTGCATTAACGCAAGTGACGGAAGGTTATCGAAAAGTTTCGTGAAAATGAAAATTCTAGTAATGATGATGATTTTCCCAAACGGTTCGTTTTCGAGAGGTTTTAATTTGTTCTTTGGCATTAGGATTAGCGATAATAATTCAAATCAAGAATACTACACTTTTAGAAAAAGTCGATGTCGAAGTAAAATTTGGAACTATGCACGCATGCACTTCAGAGATAGCGTGATATTAGGAGCTGCGATTTCATTTCAACGTTTTTTTTTTGTGAAAAGAGCGATACTTACAAATGTAAACATAAGGCTTTTTTCATACATGCGAATGAGGGCTTTGAAACGCAACAAATTTGCCTAAAAATTTGGATTCTACGATATTTGCTACAGCAAAAAATACAACGGGCGAAACTGTATTTTAACAAACAGGGCGATACTTTTTTTGCTAGCAGTTTAGATGCGAAACTGTTTTTTGTCGCATTTTTTAGGATTATCAAGCTGATACCAGCTGTAAATAGTAACAATGATCGCTTTTGAAAAAACACGGACGAAATCGGTGGTGTAGAACGGTAGTTATTGTAAAAAAACGTAAGGGCGATACTTCAATGCTGATAGGTGGGACCGAAAAAGTAAACAATCGCCAAAGGGGCGATACTATTATTTTGTCAATTTCAATAGCAAAAACAAATTTTAATTCAATAATTTCCTTTCGTTTCTTAGTTCTCAGTCGCGTTGAAAAGTTGAGTAAAGTATAAACTTCAAATCGATTAAAAAAAAATTGATTTTTTTGGCTCAGTACAATATATAACCCCTTTAGGAAAATTCAGTTTTCCCACCACAATTTAGATATTTTATTAACAGAGCATTAACAATAATTCGTTGTTATGTCTATTTTATGGGCCATTTTTTCGCTTTCCCATTGATTTGGTTTGAGATTTCTAGCACTGATGTTGTCCTATGCTGATTTGAGCGATTCTCTGAGTCCTGCCACTATCCCATGTAGTATGTGTTATCAAAAACATCGCGAAGCATCAAGTTCTAAATGTTCTCAAACGATATAATATCCGAAGAGAGTGATAAGAGTTATAAGAAATGTCTCATCACACTGTTAGGTGGATTAAAAGCGTTTTAATTTTAACAGTCCACGTTCGTCTTAACATAGTGAAATGATTGTGTTTCAGGTATGGTTTGGTATTTTTGGAAACAATTCTGTGGATTTTTCCCTGCTCTTGCATCAGAATAAATTGGTTCGGCACGTTTCCTATGTTATTCTGAGATTTGAACTTGAAACATTGCGTAAAAAAGAAACTTTCCTTGCCACCTCGTACGACTCAGTTGCGGTCGAAATTTGATCATCATTGATCATTTGTAAACTTGCTCGACAAATAATGGTTTCGTCGCAAGCACCTTTTCCATAGGCTGTTGCGCGAAAATGCCACTGTGTGGGGTGAATGCAGTCAGATTTGTGAAAAAAAAAATAGTACAACGTTCGACATTTTTAAAATATTGACGAGCACCATCAGAAAAATAAATGCAAACTTTCAAGATTTTCAAAAAGGATGGAGTTAAGCGTACGACGTACAAACGATACGTAACTAAACTGAAAAAAAATTTAAAAAGCGTCAGAAACTTAAAAAGCATTAGTCCAACATTTTTGCGGAACTGCATGAATCTCTCTTCAGCAATCATTTAGCGCCAGAATACAAATATCGCATATTAATCATTTTTAAAATTATCTCATACAACGACCCAACAACAATATTCCCAATCGCTTTTATTATAAAATCAACTAAATAATTGAGTATAAAACAATAATAATCTTAAAGAAACATAACGCATTAGCTGTGCATGTTTTCCTTAAGGGGGGCGTCTGGTGTAAAGTGCTTAAACCGTGATTTTGGTTTACGATTTTGAAGGTAAGGCAACAATGGACCTCTTGTGTAATGTTAAGGTTTATTTATACATTCATTATGTACGAGAAAAAATTGCAGTCACACAGAACCACACGAGCGTTCCAAGAGTAGACGTCCAACCATTTCCACGTCGAGGATCCCCATGGCGGATATGATAATTCTTTATAAAATTGTCTGAAACAGGAAATTTAATAAGATTTTTAAAATTTGGACTAGTAGTTACTCGATGAACTAAAAAAAATTATAAAATGGTTTGAATTTTGGAAAACAGCCTTATAAAATCCGAAAAATCTGATATTTTTAAGTAAAATTCACTCACTTTTCTTAAAAATGAGAGAGAGAAAAAAAAATTATTCAGTTTTCCGTGGTTCATCGACTGGCTACGCTTATTACACTGGTCTACAAAATCAGAAGAAAAAAAATTGGTGCAGGGTTGTGATAGTAGTTTTTAGGGTAAATCGGGTGCGCTGAGTTCAAAAATGACCATAGTTTTTCCCGCCGTGCTCTTGTTTTTGAGATTTCTCCATAAATTTGATTTTTTTGTAGTCAGTGTTAAATTTTTTTCTAATTTTTTTTGTGATTTGCAAACTGTATCAAATCTGTTATTAAAAGGTACTAAAAAAACACAACAACAAATATTTGGAATTCTGGCAAGGCATATTGAATACTGTTAAATTCGAAAAAACCATGCGTAAACAAAATAAAATGCCACTTTTTTAAGAAAATTTGACATTTTGCAAAATTCAAAATGCTGCGATTTCAAAAGTTCTCAATGGATTTCGATCAACAATAGCTGTATTTGTAGCAGTAAGCGTCTTCTTTCACACAAAAAAGTTCAAGCTAAACAGATGGAAATCGTCTGAGTTCTGATCAATTTACCTAATTGAAGAAAATCTTCAAAATCAACGCTCTTTTATATTACTACAGACACGATAAAAACTTCAGAAAATCTGTTAAAAATAAATGTTTTTTATAGACTTCGATGCTCTGGATATAAATTAAAATTCATAAAGTAGTTTTATTATCACATTTCAAAATAACCTAAAAATATTTCATTAGTTATACTATAAACAAAAATACGGAGTTCAAGAGTTAGAAAGAGACAGCGAATAGATTTGGACATACTCAATCTGAATATGAAGTCATAGTTTTGTTACTTTTGGTCAACTTACATAACCTAACTCAATTATATGTTCAATGAGGTTTGCGAATGGAATTTCGAAAAGGTGATAGAAACGACCAGTGATCACAGAATATATTTTATTTTATATATGAAAAATTTTATATCATATCAATATAGCAAATTAAACTTTTTTTGTTGGAGACGAACCACTGCGACCAGTATTTAGATCTATTCTGGTATGCCCCTTCTTTAATCTAAGTGTCCTATCTACTATGACTATTCATGAGTGATTGTCATTATTGAGATACACACTCTTTCCAGTTGAGCACACCACTTCGTATGAAGTTTATTACCTGCTTGGGATTTACAATCCAAATATCAAAAGGTTCCAATGTTTTTTTACCGAGTACTCTTAGTCTGCGTTGTATCAATGCAAAGCATTCGCAGAGCAGATGCTCTGATGTTTCACTTTCAGATTCGCAGATGCGTCATGTATCGTTTGTAAGCTTACCATTTTTTTAAAGATGATATTTACTCGGACAGTGTCTGGTAAGTAGTCCTGTCATGATAAATAGTTCTTTTTTGTTTAGTCTAAGCAACTCCAGACTTTTTTTTCTCGTTGGGTGAGATAAATTTCTTTAGTTGTCGTAGCCCAGGTGTGGTACTCTAATTGTTCTTTATAGCTGTGATATCCCACTTTTCAATTCCATTTTGAGGGCACTCGATGAGAACTCACAGAATGGTTCTGGGCCAATAAAATTAGTGGAAGACCCTCTTCTTGCTAGCTCATCGGCTTTTTCGTTCCTCACTACGTCACTATGTCCTGGAACCCAGTATAAATTAGCATGGGTTTTCTCCGCCAATTGTCGGAGTACAAGAATGGGAGTGTACTAGTTTTGAACGACATGTAGGAACCCTTAATGCGTTGAGCGCAGCCTGACTATCTAAGAAAATGCAGATATTTGGGTACCATTATTTTCTTTTCAGACATACGTAAGTGCGTTCTAGAATGGCATACGTATGTCTGAAACACTGTCGGCGGATTTGGATCATTCTTACGCTGTCTCCGTGAAGACGCCATATTTCTCATTGAATCAATTCTGTTGCGGTGAGCTTGGCATAAATTACTGAATAAATGCAATATATAAATACCTGTTCGTATTTACTTCTCGCACTTCCCAAGAAATATGCAGGCAACAAACTCAAACGGTATCACAAATGAAACACCAAGAACTATAGAGCTGAACTGCCAAACGCCTTCGATCGTAATGAAGTGAGGTGCAAAAATTGCTGTCTACTACAAAAAAAAATTTTTTAGGTAATGTTAAAATGTGGTCATAAAACTTCTTTGACTTTTAATTTATATCCAGAGCATCGAAGACTATAAAAAGAAATTTATTTTCAATAGATTTTCTGAAGTTTTTGTCGTGTCTGTAGTAATATCAAAAAGAGTTGATTTTAAAGAGTTTCTTCAATTAGGTAAATTGATCAGAACTCTGACAATTTCGTCTGTTTAGCTTGAACTTTTTTTTGTCTGAAAGAAGAGGCTTACAGCTACTAATAAAGCTTTCTTTGATAGAAATCCATTGAGAACTTTTGAAATAGCAGCATTTTGAATTTTGCAAAATGTAAAATTTTCGTGAAAAATGGCATTTTTTGTTAACGTTTTTTCGAATTTGGCAGTATTCAATAAGCTTTTCCAGATATCCAAATATTTGTCAGGTGTTTGTAGCACCTTTTTATAACAGATTTGATACAGTTTGTACATTCGAAAAATTTAGAAAAAAAATTAATACTGACTAGTAAAAAATAACAAATTAATGGAGAAATCTTAAAAACAGGAGCACGGCGGTAAAAACTATAGCCATTTTTGAACTCAGCGCACCCGATTTACCCAAAAAACTACTATCGCAACCCTGCACCAAAATGGCTGTCGACCAGTATGAATGAAGTTAATGCAAGTGTGTTTTACACAACGCGGTGATGTGTAAAATCTTATACAGTCAAGTCTGAGTACGAACGAAGTGCGTGGCGGTACGCTTTTCGCGTGCAAGGCGCGATTAAAAAATTCATATCTTCGTAAGTATTTAATTGCCCACTCCCAAATTTTTATGGCATCAATAAAAATGATTTTACTACTTTATACAATAAAAAATAGAAGAAAAAATCATGTCTAAGTTTGAGAAAAACTATTTGTTTTAAACTTTTCAATATTTTCCATGAAACCACTACGTTGAGTAATGCTCAATATAAATCATCCTGCTGCGAAAAAGGCGCACATTTCATGTCTTGGGCACTTTTTGGTATCTTCTTTATTTTTGACAGTACGAGCGATTAAAAAAAGTAGGTTTTTTCAAATGGCGAAATTCAACACAAAAAATCTCGAAAGTCTCGCCTACTATGTTGAAATAAAAAAATACGTGGCGAATATTTTTGACTACTAAAGAAAAAAATTGAGCTGGACAAAAAAAATTGTGGCAAATTTTGCGTGGAATGCCCCATATATAGATAGTCTGATTGACATACACAGCTAAACCTCCGCTAGTGTGAAATGTTGTATTTCATAGAGAGCACAATTGTCGTCTTTTAACCAAGTCTCACCAATCACTATAACATCTACGGAAGTTTTACAACTGTCAAGGGTTAGAGAGATTGTTTATACCTCTTACTGCAAAATTTTTATTGTCTGGTTATCATTATTTATATAATTGTCATTAAAATCGTAAATATAGTCGAAAGAAATTTTTTTGATTCTATTATCCATGTGATATGCATGCATGAAAGTTTTTATGCTGGATTGCCAACTACATTCTTAATTTCGTTTTCGATTAGGGACAGATTGTTGTGGTGAAGAAGAGGCAGATTTTACACTTTTGTAATTATTTATGATTCGATCAACGTCATGTTTGCTACCAATTCTTTCAATTTTAGAATGTTCATCCTTTTTTACTAAAATCACTCCTCCACGACCAAGCCATAAAAATTTAATATTAAGAAGTTTTTGGGATTCACGCATTTCGTTTCACAATTCTAATGACAAGGCTGACAGTTCTTCGCGGATCGCGACTTTCATTGCATTTCCGTTTACATTTGGTGCTTCATCAATCGTAGTTAACAATGGGCCAAATTGTTGCTTTTTATCAAGCAACAATTCTTTCAAATCTCGTTTTTAAAAAACAGCTCTAATCGGAATTATAGCGTTATCACAGAGAACAGACATCCATGATCGAACAAAAATATTTAAAAAGCGTGTGTAAACATTTGAAATAATATACGATAAACACTAGCGCCGCCACACCAACCTATCCCAACTATCCGTCAAATCCCTTCCGGAACCGGTTCGAAATCCTGAATGGATTCAGTACGGAATCTTGCTCAAAGAAAACAACCGATTCCGACTCTATCGGTTGATGCATTTGAGCTGGAATTCCTGCTGGAAGTCCGTACCGGTTCCGGACTAGTTTGACTGGGTAGAGGAATAACCGCTATCAATTCTGTCGAACTCAGCCATAAAAACATGACGACAGTAGCGCACCTGGTTTGAATATCTCAACTACATTCGAAACCATTAGAGATTTTACATAAATTGAATGCTGAAGTTGGACGTCTGTTCTCTGTGGCGTTATTATTTTTATTGTTAGAGTACAATCTGGTCGATGAAACAAGGGAATCAGAGGACAAATTAACACCGGCACATTTAAACGTTTTCAGCACGAGATCCGTTACATTTTCGTTAGGCAGTGAGGGTAAACCAAGCATCATTATATTATTTTCTATTGTTTTCTTATTTTCTTTATCAAAATTCATTTCAAGTTTATTGACAGCGGTAGAAAGCGACAATTGAGAAGATTTTTAAAGCGTTAAGTTCATGTGTTAAACGTTCATTCTCAGATTTTAAATCTTTGAACTCCGACACGATAGTATTGAAATTCTCAGAGAAGAAATTCTGAGAAGACTATAACATTAGTTAGCATTTTGACCTCCTCCGTCACTTGCTGCATTTGAGCAGACACAACACTGGCCAAAGTCGCGTTTAGATTGCTGCTAATTGATGTTATAAAAGATTATTCATTATTTTGCATGTCATTGATGCGTTTATAGATATCTACATTTTACCGAGCAAAAGTAAGCTTTTTGTTGAATCCGTTTTGCTGCCACACCCGTAATATCTCGGCATTTCATGTGAACAGAAGCAAAACAATACAAACATAGCAAATGCTTATTTTGGTCGGATTCTAGTTGCTGACAAACTCCACAAGTCATTTCACTTTCCCAATCCATACCGATCGTGAACGCTAGACACAGGGACTATAAAACACAGATCAACAATTTAAGCAATAAAACAAAGCAAAAAAAAATAAATAGAGAGCACATCAGTGAGGTTAAACAAACCCAAATGGGAAAAAATACCTTGAATGAAACCGTAAACCAGAGTATGCAGCAGGAACGCAAAAAATTCACCAGAGCTCGATGTTCAGCACAGTCCACTGATGATACAGAATATATGGAGCACAACACTTACCCTTAAACAGTCCTGTAGGGTGCCGAGTGTCCGACTGTAAACCAAACAACTAAAGTGCCCCCAGAATTTACTGATCAAGAGGCTAAAGCGGCAAACGGTACACTGCAATCGGTCTATCAATCAATTAGATCTGCCTCTGCACAGGCACAACACTTATATAGAAGTTCACACCATGCCACGTTTACTGTTTGTGGATAGCTTGCGCCCAGCGAGAACCCCCTTTACACATGTGCCGCTGCCGAAAAGAGACAGAACCACTATCCACCGGCGATGCACCGTTCTGAGGTTCAACCACAGCCACTCAAAAGAGCTCAAACTATCACTCTTACTGTATGTAGACAGCTTGCGCGTAGAGAGCACCTCCAGCACACGCAGTGTACTATGAGCGCCGTTGCCGAAAAACGATACACAACGCCTGGCAGTGTACTGAAAGATGCACTAGATCACTTTTCCCGATATTGCGCACACCAATCGATGCTCGACAAACGGGGCAACGATTGCAGTGTCGCATACAGGGGAACGAGCAACACCACAACTGACCGGTATACTGACAAGCGGATACTACCACACAACTATAGTACAAGATGGACTAACGAATAATAATTTGGGCAGAGAAACCCTAAATTATTTTCGGTCAGAACTATCGATCCTCCGGTACTTATTCACGAACCTCCAATCTACACTGGTTACAGGTACACTAAATCACAAATTACAATAAAAATGTCTTTAAGGAAGTAAAAATACAACACTTTAATTAGCAAAGAATAGCAGCTATCGCCGTCAACACAATTGTCAGTTCCTTTCTGCCTGATGAATTATGGTTCGTAAAGTATAATATTTTATTGGCTTGGTCGCACGGCTGACAAAAACAACGGAGAAAGGAAAACAGGAAAAGCATTGCATTTACGATTGCAGTTGTTATTTTAACGGTACTGTATCAAGTTTCATTTCTGGTTGGATTTTACGTTTGCGTGGAATGTCGATGACAAAGCATTTTGGGTTTTGGTGCAAGTGCTTGTGGATTGATGTGAGTCAGAGGTTGGTACCGGATTTATTATGTAAGCATTTGTAAGCATGAGTGCCACACTTAATTGTTCTGGATTTTGTTTCAGTGGAGAGGTTAACTATTCTGTGAGCTTTCGGGTTTATGATTTAATGACTCGGCTTGGGTGAGATCGTGGGAAAGATTAGAGATGGAAAGATTGGAAATTTATCAGTTAGGGTATTGATGCTGTTTTCGTCTTAGGTTGTGATTTGGTATTTGGTTTTGGGATGAATATAGTACAATATAGTACATTTCATCAAGATTCATAAACATTTTAAAAAGTTATCAAAAGTGGAACGCAAAAGACGTAAATAATTTTGGTCGTTCATATTGAAAACCAACGAGGTCAACAAAAATGATCGCCAAAGATTCCAAATATCAAAAATCGATTATGAATACCATGCTTAAACATTACCGGGGAGCTATGACCTTTGATAAAGCAAAGCAAAACAAATCTAGAGGTGGAATATATGACTGGATACTACAAGCGAAAATCAATAGAATAGTGTAAAAGAATACTGGGATCTCCGGCCGTGATTTGGCCAAAAAGCTCCTTTTGGCGTACAGTCCAGCTTGGCGAATTTATTTGTGAGAAGGTTGACAGTCGTAGCATGTCAGCAAGCATGACAACCAGGCATTGTAATTCTCTCTCACTCACGCGAGAAGTAGTTTATCCGATGTCCAGCTTTTCCGAGATAAGATGAGTCGCAAAATTCTCCGTCTCCACAAATAGCGTGAGAATGATTTTCCGGATAAAATTTATTTGACTTTTTCCTTCTCACCGGAGAAGGTGATAAAATTTTAATTTCGTGGAAATCAATTAAAACATCAAAAAATACACTTACAAAGAAAAGCGGCAAAGAAGTATGATAGGCTTGTTTTTTTTCGTGTTTTGGAATAACGACAGCAAAGCAGCGAATGCAAAAAGGATACCGTGATAAACTCATTCACTCATTCTCCGGCTGTTATATTTATCCGGAGAAATAACATGTTGTTTTCATCCGGAGAAGTTGTGTGAGTGCCAATAATTTTTCGTGTGAAAATGTGAGTTTTTATTATCGCAGAAGCAAACTATCCGGGCGCATTAACTCATATGAGGGATAAATGCAATGCCTGATGACAACAATACTTGATTGCGCAATACTATACCAGGAAGCAGTATCAGTATGTTCGGACCAAGTATAACGCATGAATTTAAATGGACGCTTCATCATAATAATGGACTTTAGACAAATCCTCGGTCAAATTTAATGTAAATAAAACTATAAATCCTAGTGAATTTCACTTGTTTCCGTATTTTTGTCATATTCATTTTTTAGTTACTGCAATTTGCATGCAAAATTGTTGTCAATTTTCACTCCATGAATTTCGTCGCAGAATCGGCATTGTTTAGGAATCAATTCGGGTTTACCCTATTACGCCCGCCAGAGAGGAATAGTTTTGATCTCTTTATTCGTACGCACAATCATACCTACCTTATCACACTTATCTATTGCAATCGAATCCGATCGTACAGAAAGCTTTCTGATTCCGTTTTGCGTTTACCTACCTCTGTACTGATATATATATATATATATATATATATATATATATATATATATATATATATATATATATATATATATATATATATATATATATATATATATATATATATATATATATATATATATATATATATATATATATATATATATATATATATATATATATATATATATATATATATATATATATATATATATATATATATATATATATATATATATATATATATATATATATATATATATATATATATATATATAATTATATATAAGGGTATAGGACAGCCAGAACCGATCTCTCTCTTCAGTCGAATATACATCATCAGACCAATAGCATCTATCTAGTTTTGTCTCCAAAATCGAACGAGCTAATTAAATTCCAATCAATCTTCCGTTCAATCGCGTAGTTAGTTATTTGCTAATCCGAACATAAAGCTGGTCCTTCGAGCCGGATCCAGCTACGCGAGAGAAGGACAATTTATTCGCGAATGAAATTGCCCACAGACAATCGAACACTATTATGCAAATTAAAAGAAGCAATAGTGATACCGCTTAGGTCGGAATAAAAATTTGCCTGCAGAAAGTGCATTCAACGAGCAGCAGAAGATTTCGTCGGCGAACCACGTTGGAGCGAAAGTCATCCCCGGGTTGGACATCGTGGCTTGGCATAATCGTGCTGATGTGGCTTGGCTTGGGTAGCCTTTGTTGGTGGAACAAAGGAGGTATAAGAACAATCGGGCGTGAGCAACGAACAGACTGTAAGTACGCGTATATGCATGTGAGTGATTTTGAGTGAGATTTCGTTCTGATCGCATTTGGGCGATTTTCGAACTGCTAGATTGTTGTAGTTTTGGCGTTACTGAAACGGCGTTATGATAACAAAAAACTTGTCGTCAAAACCTATATTGAGTCTTTGCTGTCCATAGAACCAATGCGCAAGAAGTGTTATGAGTCACTGTCCCGTTTAATTGACGATATATATATATATATATATATATATATATATATATATATATATATATATATATATATATATATATATATATATATATATATATATATATATATATATATATATATATATATATATATATATATATATATATATATATATATATATATATATATATATATATATATATATATATAATTATATATAAGGGTATAGGACAGCCAGAACCGATCTCTCTCTTCAGTCGAATATACATCATCAGACCAATAGCATCTATCTAGTTTTGTCTCCAAAATCGAACGAGCTAATTAAATTCCAATCAATCTTCCGTTCAATCGCGTAGTTAGTTATTTGCTAATCCGAACATAAAGCTGGTCCTTCGAGCCGGATCCAGCTACGCGAGAGAAGGACAATTTATTCGCGAATGAAATTGCCCACAGACAATCGAACACTATTATGCAAATTAAAAGAAGCAATAGTGATACCGCTTAGGTCGGAATAAAAATTTGCCTGCAGAAAGTGCATTCAACGAGCAGCAGAAGATTTCGTCGGCGAACCACGTTGGAGCGAAAGTCATCCCCGGGTTGGACATCGTGGCTTGGCATAATCGTGCTGATGTGGCTTGGCTTGGGTAGCCTTTGTTGGTGGAACAAAGGAGGTATAAGAACAATCGGGCGTGAGCAACGAACAGACTGTAAGTACGCGTATATGCATGTGAGTGATTTTGAGTGAGATTTCGTTCTGATCGCATTTGGGCGATTTTCGAACTGCTAGATTGTTGTAGTTTTGGCGTTACTGAAACGGCGTTATGATAACAAAAAACTTGTCGTCAAAACCTATATTGAGTCTTTGCTGTCCATAGAACCAATGCGCAAGAAGTGTTATGAGTCACTGTCCCGTTTAATTGACGATTTTGAGCGTAATTTGAATATGATTGAGAAGGTTGACGTTGACACTGATGGATGGAGTGTTTTACTGGCGCACATGGTTTGCGCACGATTGGATTCTGCCACTCTAAAACAATGGGAACAACACCACAGGTCAACAGAGGTACCAAGGTATGCTGAGGTTATCGAGTTCTTGTGAGAACACTGCATCGTGCTACAATCGTTATCATCGTTGAAATCTCGTACACCAGATCCACCCAAACCCGAAAATGGTCGATTTTTGAAACCAAAGTTTAGTCACGCAATCACCTCCAATTTCTCAGCAAAATCCTGTCCGTTTTGCAGAAAAGCCACACACTCTCCATTCCAGTGCGAATTGTTTCGAAAATTACCTATTCCCCAACGCTTTGAAGCGGTTAAGAAAAATTCGCTTTGCATCAATTGCTTTTCCTCTTCCCACCTCGTCAAGCAATGCCCCTCTAGCTCATGTAGAGTTTGTAATCAAAAACACCACACTATGTTGCACCAAAATACCACACTTTGCTCGTCGGATACTGTTTTAAATTCGAAATCACCCTCTGCATCCATTCCAATTCAAAATCAATCTACTCGTCCTGGTGCAACCGCCCAGCCTCAGCCTGGTCCATCACAACAATCTGAATTATTTGATGGACATCTCGCTCCGAATTCAACTCCACCAACTACTCATGTCTCGACCACCCTGCTCGGGAACGTCAGAACCGTTCCTTCTACAGTGTTGCTGCAAACTGCGGTCGTGAAAGTCTACGACATTAATGGTTATGCTGTTTGGGTTAGAGCCTTGTTGGATCCTGCGTCACAATTGAATCTGATCACGGAGGAGTTCTCGCAGAAGCTGATGTTACGGCGCCTCAAAACACGCCAAGAAATCGGTGTTGTGGGTAATTCTACCATAATATCATCATATGTTGTTGTCGCAAGACTCCATTCACATTGTTCGAGCTTCACGGCTGATTTTTCGTTTCATGTTCTACCGGGTATTACCCGGGAACTGCCGGCAAGAGCTTTGCCCACGGAAGAGTGGGGCATGCCTACAAATATCGTTCTCGCAGATCCCACATTTAATGACCCGGGCCTAATCAACATGATTTTGGGCATGGAAGTGTACTACGACCTTGTTGAAGAGGGTATCGTTCGTCTCGGACCAAACCTGTATTGCAAAAAACGGTTCTCGGATGGGTCGTGTCCGGTAAGGTTGGTCCCACATCGAACCCATCGTTTCGGGTTGCTCATATCTGCGAATGCGTCTCTCTAGAAAACCAGTTGGGACGCTTTTGGGAACTGGAATCATGCCAAACTAACAGTACGCTATCCGTCGAAGAAACTCTTTGTGAGGCACACTTTTCGGCGATAACCACACGCAATGAGAGTGGACGTTTTGTGGTTCACCTTCCAAAACGAACACCTATCATCTCGACTTTAGGAAAATCTAAAGATATCGCAGTTGGACGATTCCTTGCACTTGAACGTCGTTTGTCAGCAAACCCCTCGCTGAAAGAAGTTTACTCCAAAGTTATCGAGGAGTATTACACACTGGGACATACGACCGAAACAACAAACTCGCTTAGTTTGCCATCGTACTTCTTACCCCATCACTGCGTTGTGAAACCTGACAGTTTGACTACCAAATTACGAGTAGTTTTCGACGCATCCTGCCCCACCGATACTGGTGTTTCCCTAAATGATGCGCTTATGGTCGGTCCAGTTCTTCAACAGGACTTGCTATCTATTGTCCTTAGATTTCGCATGTCTCGATACGCAATCATATTGAAAATGTATAGGCAAGTGGTCGTACATCCATCCGATCAACCGCTTCATCAGATACTCTGGAGAAATTCCCCGCAGGAATTACTACGCACCTTTCAGCTAACAACAGTCACCTATGGCACCTCGTGTGCACCTTATCTTGCTACTAAATGTCTCCAAGAGCTAGCAAAGGCGGGAGAGACCACACATCCGGAAGCAGCAAAGGTGGTAGCCACTGACTTTTATATGGATGATTTGTTGAGTGGCGTTAACGACATTTGCGAAGGTCAGCAACTCTGCTCGCAACTTCAACAACTACTCCAGTCGGCCGGTTTCTGTTTAAGGAAATGGTCGTTTAATTGTCCATCGATTCTCCAACACCTATCTCCAGATTTGAGAGACGAACGAACGCTTTTGGATCTCGATGCTTCATCTGCACCTATTAAGACGCTCGGTCTACAATGGTGTACCACAACTGACCAATTGCTATTTGACGTACCCAAATGGAATAATGCCCCCACGATTACAAAACGAATAGTATTGTCCGACGCCGCTAAGCTTTTCGACCCGCTTGGACTGGTCGGTCCTGTGATCGTGCAAGCTAAAATCTATCTTCAAGATCTCTGGAGGAGTCAGAAAACGTGGGATGAGTCTCTTGACGAAGGGTTCCAAGAAATATGGAGAGAATTCCGAAGCAATTTGAACTGTCTTAAAAAATTACATGTACCACGCTGGGTCATGCCTGTCCAATCTCCTCGATCCATTGAGCTACATGGGTTTTGCGACGCCTCCGAAAAAGCATATGGTGCGTGCATATACGTACGGGCTGTAGCAGAAGACGGCTCCATCGCAGTACATTTACTTACCGCCAAATCGAAAGTCGCGCCTCTGGGAGACACTAAAAAGCAGAAGCGTATATGTTTACCTCGACTCGAGCTTTCTGCAGCATTGTTGTTAGCGCATCTATTCCAGAAGGTTCAAGATTCTATCAAACTCCAAGTCAAACCGTTCTTCTGGAGGGATTCGACCATCGTTTTACATTGGTTAGCTGCATTACCATCTCGTTGGAAGACTTTTGTGGCGAATCGGGTTTCCGAGATACAACACATCACCGCTGCTGGAATGTGGGCACACGTCCCGGGGACAGAAAACCCTGCAGACATTATATCTCGAGGAATGGATCCCGAGCAACTTCAGCAAACTCCAGTTTGGTGGCACGGGCCGAATTGGGCTAGTCGGCCATCACGGTTTTGGCCAAATATGACACTCGAATCCTGCGAAGAATTTAGCAGTGCCGACTTGGAGGAACGTGTAATCTCTCTAGCTGTACAAATTGTACCACCAAACCCAATTTTCGCCCTACGATCTTCGTATGTTGACCTTGTTCGCTTAGTAGCCTGGATACGAAGATTCTACTTCAATGCAAATCCCCAAAACCGTTCACAACGTCGGCAAGGCTTTTTACATCCCACGGAACTAGACGAATCAATAAAAATGTTGGTTCGAATCGCACAGCAGGAGGTTTTTTCGCAAGAATTCAAATCAATAGCTAGTACAGGCTACGTAGGATCGAACTCCCCACTTAAAACTTACACTCCAATCGTCTCGGATGGGCTCCTCAGGATTCGTGGTCGGCTTCGAAATGCCCGAATATCGTACGATCGAAAACATCCGATGGTGTTACCTTCAAGACATCCATTCACAGATTTGGTAGCTCGTCATTACCACGAAAAAATGTTCCATGCTGGGCCGCAATTCTTAATTTCCAGTGTTCGGGAGAAATTCTGGCCACTACGTATTCGAAACCTCGCTCGCAGAATCGTTCATATTTGTATAAGTTGCTTCAGATGTCGCCTACGCGCCCTGGAACAAATGATGGGTGATTTACCGCCGGAACGAGTATCACCAACTCTACCCTTTGTGAGCACCGGAGTCGATCTTTGTGGGCCAATGTATTACCGTCATCCTCAACGACGCTCGAATATGACCAAATGTTATGTCGCTATTTTCGTCTGCCTATAGGTGAAGGCAGTTCATATAGAGCTGGTCGAGGACCTGTCTACTGGATCATTTATCGCCGCCCTGAAACCATTTGTTGCTCGTCGCGGAAAACCGCGTCTCATAGAGTGCGACAACGCAACAAATTTTAAAGGAGCTTCACACGAACTAGCTGAACTTGCAAACCAATTCAATTCTCAGCAGATGCAGTACGCCGTGTCCCGTTCGTGTGCCGATGACGGAAAAGAATTCAAGTTCATCCCTCCCCGCTCTCCAAATTTCGGTGGTCTATGGGAGGCGGCTGTCAAGTCGCTGAAATCACACCTTCGATCCACCCTAGGAAATTCTACCCTAACAGCCGAACAATTGACAACGCTTCTGGCACAGATTGAAAGTTGTCTCAATTCCCGACCACTAACGCAAATCTCCGCTAATCTCGAGGATCTCGATGTCCTTACACCAGGACATTTCCTTATCCACCGTCCTCTAACGGCCATTGCTGAGCCGTCACTAGAAGAAGTACCATTAAATCGACTAGACCGTTGGCAGGTGGTTCAAGAATTTGTCCGAAGATTCTGGAAGCGCTGGAGTACCGAATACCTGTCCGGACTGCAACCGCGAACAAAGTGGACCCGCCAAATGGACAACATCGACATCGGAACAATGGTCCTGGTAAAAGATGAAAACCTACCACCCCTTAAATGGCGTTTCGGGAGGGTGGTTCACATTTTCAGAGCGGACGACGGCAATATCCGAGTCGTCGTAGTCAAAACGCAGGATGGAGAATATAGGCGCGCCATTTCCAAAATTTGCGTGTTGCCTATTCGACAGCCATCGCAGCGGATCGCTCGCGGTGATCTTGATGACCTTTGATCCAACTTCCATCGCAGTGTCCGCACTGCGCAATGACCGAGGGCTCGAGGGCCCTCGGATCATGTGAGTATGTTTTAAATATGAATTTGCAAAAAGCTAATGAAATGTTTGTCCTCCATCGTGGCTGACCGATGTGATGCCATGCTCCAACCCACAACCACGAGCACCCGTGCTTCAACCCTCAACCCCAAGCACTTCGCGCTTCGACCCACAACCACAGCGCTATACTTCTATGAACGTAGCATTCGGATGAACCGATAACGACAAGACGAAAGGAAGAATACAGGAGACATGTCAATGGACCCGAAGCAGATAACAGCCGATCCGGAGGAGCACATCGTGGAATGAACCAGCTGATCACGAGTATCGTACCTTATCACACTTATCTATTGCAATCGAATCCGATCGTACAGAAAGCTTTCTGATTCCGTTTTGCGTTTACCTACCTCTGTACTGATATATATATATATATATATATATATATATATATATATATATATATATATATATATATATATATATATATATATATATATATATATATATATATATATATATATATATATATATATATATATATATATATATATATATATATATATATATATATATATATATATATATATATATATATATATATATACATATATAGTGAAACCGAACTAACCTACTCGACAGCACACTAAAGATTGATTTATTCAATGTTTATCGAACACCTGAGTCCCTAGCTTGATTCCTAGAACTGCTGATCTTGCACCTGGTAACGGTGGCTCCCATGATGGTCTGATGTTTGGTCGTTCGCGCGTGTTCCACGTACGCGACGCTGGCTCAGCTATTTCGGGTGTTGCTACGATGCTTTTGGTTGAGTTGTCATTTATGGTCGTTAGGGCGGATTTGCGCTTAACTGCTTCCCCTTCAAGTATTGCTCGTCCCGAGCAATTTTCTATTTTTGTAAACTGGTAATATTTAACAAGTATAAAAATCAACAATGCGAAAATGAGGACAACTGCTGTGCTAAGCGATAAAAATCCAAGTCGGTGTTCCACGTTAACTATTTCGAGGCGGTTTCTGTTTGCTATGTTGAGTTGGTGTAGCTCTGATATGTTTACGTGCCGCTCTATTTGCATAGTTTGTATTTTGCCTGATTGCAGTGGCAAAATTGTTGGTTGATAGAACCGTAGTTCAAAATTTTCGAACAGCTCGTTCCTAATGTGGAGTGAGTAATTATGAAACGTTACCAAGTGGATTCCGGTTAACGTCCTATTGCTGATGCCGCAGGTGCTGTTGATGCGTACGTCTTGGTGAACGGATATCACCAACAGTGTTCCTGGGGTTAGTGGTCTTGTTTCTGATGACGGAGGTTTTTCTGATAAATGGCACTTTCCGTGTTGGCCTCTTAGAAGTGGAGCTTCACAAGGATCATCGCTGATTTCAATCAATTGTTTCCTCTCGCAGATTGTCACTCTGTTGTATTCTTGACATCTGGAAATTACTGCAAGTGTTTGTGTCGGGTTGATGAAAACTGTGTTGTGCGTTAGCTTAACGGTTTGGTTCAGGAGTGGTAGGGGTTCGATGATGACTTTTCTATATCTTTCAGAAAGTAGGCGTGGAGCGTTGGTGCTGATGATGAGTGTTGGTCCCTTGTAGAAGATGGTTGTTGTCAGATAGTTGAATGCTTCGTCTGCATCGTGGATTTCTAGGCCTTGGTTTTTAATTTCCTGCGCTATTATTTCTACTTCTTTTGGTGTGAAAATGGTTTTACTGACAATATTTAGTTTCGCTAACATTATACAATATTCAATTGATTTTAGTGTGTTCAGAAGGGAGTCTAGTTGAAAAATAATTGAAATTTTATGATTTTCTGTTATAACATAATCTTCGTTGTCAATGATTTTATTAAGTACATTTTGTTGGTTTCTGAAACCATCGGTAATCATATTGAGTCTATTTTCGAATTTGGAATTTATTTTTATTTGTCTATTGTTCTGTTGGATTAATACATTTTCTGTTCTCCTGAGGTTATCTAAATTAGAATTAATTATGTTCATATCTTCAGCATCTAGATTCCCTGTCACCGTTTTTATTATGCTTCCTAATATGTTAATTGATCGTTTATTTCTTGGTCTATCGTGCAAGGTACTAAGGATGAACTTTATTTCAGTTAATTTAGTTACAATTATTTCTGAAAAATCTGTAGAATTTTTTATCTGACTTATTATGTTCTCAATTATTGCGACAGACACGTCAAATTTTGTGAAGTCGATTATGTGTAAAAGTCTATCATACCCCGCTATTATTCTTCCCTCCCCTCTTTGAAGAAGCAACGCACCTGCGTTGTTTGTTATGTCATGTATCTGGATGGACTGTGAATAGGGTGTGATGGGAAGAGTGAG
Organism: Topomyia yanbarensis; assembly: GCF_030247195.1. NCBI lineage: Eukaryota > Metazoa > Arthropoda > Insecta > Diptera > Culicidae > Topomyia > Topomyia yanbarensis. Next base: position 234,625,324 of record NC_080671.1, read on the forward strand.
TAGGCAAATCAGGAGGATTCTGCAGGCGTTGATCATCTCGTTTTCTGAAAGTACAAAATCTATTAAATTCTTTTGACATTATCTTTGTGTATTTCCCGGCCAGAGTCATCTACAAGTATTCTACCCTTGTTTTCTGATGCTCGGACTGGTAAATACTTTGGTTTTGTTTTCTTTTTGATGCCTTGAATTTTTTTGTAAGCTATGGCATTTGGTTCTATTTCCGGTTCTGGTTCTCTGTGTTTATTATGATATTCCAAATTTCTTAGTTTTGATCTATTGTGTGCGAGCATAACCTCGTCATAGAGTTCGTTGCGGGCCTTTACTATTAATTCTATATTGAGGGGTCTTTCTTGTTGATCTTTCAACCCGTAGAAAACTTCCCTAGGTTTGAGTTTGATTGCAGAGTGAATTGTGTTGTTATACAATGTACACGCAATGTTAAATATTTCTTTAATGTTTAGATCTTCGTAATTTGGTTTATTACAGCGAAATATTTCTGCTATGGTTGAATGAAATCGTTCAACCGTACCGTTGCTTTCGCTGTGGTTAGGTGGTGTGAAAAATATTTCGATATTTAAGTCCTGCAAGAGGCCACGAACTTCTATAGACTTAAGGGCTGGCTCGTTATCGCATACGATTAAGCGTGGTGTCCCGTAGATTTTGAAAAATTTAGTTAACCCTTTTCTTATATCTAAAATGTTTCGGGATTTGATGTGTACTAGAGTACCGTATCTGGAAAATTTGTCTAAGAATGACAGAAAGTGTTCCTTTTCTGCTACGAAGATGTCGACGTGAACTATGTCAAGCGGTCTGTTCGGATTTGGTGTTGATCCTAATATAATTTTGTAGGGATGTCGGTCGTATTTATTTTTGTTACATATGTCGCAAAGTTTTATGAACTCTCTGATTTTTATTTTCATCTTCGGAAAATAATACCTCTTTATTATTTGCAGATTATTTTCCCAGATTCCTCTGTGTGCACATTCGTGCGTTTGTTCTATCACGAGGTTCTGTTCTTCTGGTGTTTGTAAATCTATCAAAAGTTTTTGTGAAATGACAACTTTAAACGGTTTGGCCCTGCTAAAGTAGTTTTTGTAGGTGATCTGTATGATGTTCATAATACTATACGGATCATAACTGGTACGCCGAAGACAGATTTTGTTATCGTTCTTCGATATACTCTGGGGAATATTTGTTCGTAATTGTCTGGCTCGTCAGGCCCGACTTTCAAAATTATTTGGTTACTAAAGGTGTTCACCGGGAGCTCAGTACACGGGATAAATTCGGAGTCGTCTGTATCCGCAGAATGCACCGTGGCATTATCGGATGAGATTTCCTCCTCATTTATATTAATTTCGTTTCGAATCCTTGATAAACTGTCTGCGACTATGTTTTCTTTATCAGGACGGTAACGTATTTCGTAATCAAATTCGCTAAGTGAAAGACGCCAATGGACAAGCCTATTATTAGTGTCTTTCAGATTAAGCCCATATGTGAGAGGTTTATGATCAGTATAAAGAATAAACTTCCGGCCATATAAGTAAGGGCGGAAATATTTGCAAGCCCATACAACAGCCAATAGTTCTTTCTCTATAGCTGAATATTTTTCCTCTGACTTATTCAAAGTTCTGGAAGCGAAGGCTATCGGCTTATCACTTCCTATAATTCCTTGAGATAACACAGCGCCGATTGCGAAGTTGGAGGCATCTGTGGTAAGTATGAATTGTTTGGAAAAGTCAGGATATTGCAGAATATTGCTCCCTGATAGAATATTTTTACATTTTTCGAATGCTTCAACGAAGTCTCTCGAGTGAGAAATGCCTTCACCTTTTCTAAGGGCATTAGTCAGTGGCTTGGCTATTTTAGCGAAGTCTTTAATGAATTTGCGGTAGTATCCTAAAATACCTAGAAAACCACGCAGTTCTTTTTCATTTGATGGCAATGGCCATTCTTTTATAATTTTAATTTTGTCAGGATTGGGTTTGACACCTTCCGAAGTCACAATATGGCCCAGGAAGGCAACCTCCTTTTGTAGGAATTCGCTCTTGTCCAATTGTACCTTCAGATTGTGTTTTTTTTCTTTCCAGAAGCGTCTAATTTTTTTTCGACGATCCAGACTGGTGATGTCCATGGACTATTCGAATGCAGAATGATGCCTTGGTCAAGCATTTTCATAATTTGGCGTTGTACCTCTTCTCTATGACAGAAAGGGTAACGGTATGATTTAGCATGTACTGGTAGGTCATCTTTCGTATTAATTTTGTGCTTAATAGCGCTAGTGAATGTAAGTTTTTCACCTTCAATAAAAAATACGTCTTCATATTTCGATATGAGCTGCAGAAGTTTGGATTCTTCTTCTTTATTCAGATGTGTGGTCCGCAGCTGTTTTAAAAGCGATTGTTTTATATCGGGTTGATTAAGGTTGGGTGTACTTGTTTCGAAATTATTAATTTCAATGTTTAGAGGATCCGTAATCAAGAATTTTGTAGAAGTATCTGAAAGATTTGAAATTCGGAAGAATGCTCTATTGTCATTTGCTTGGTTTATGCCGGATCCGATAACTATGTTGGGATTAATTTTTAAATCATCTTCTAGAAGAAAATCTCCTTCAGTGGAACTCACGGGAAGGTTAATTGTTTTGCTCTCGTGAGCATTGAGCGTTACCTGGGTTGTGTTCGGATATTTGCGATGCATTTTGATTGTATTGTTTGGCAATTTAAGTTCATTAGAGGTGGTCAGAATATCAGCCTTTAACTTTTGTAAGGATTGGTAACCAATCAATCCATCGAAAAAGTCGTGAAATTCGAAGACGTAAAATCTTAATTTTTCGTTTTGTGGGAACGGACAAAATTCGACGTACTGATTTAAACAGTGTGAACCACTAATATTACGGACTTTGATGGGTTCCGTAAAACGACACCTTTCGAGGTTGACGTGTCGCGGGCTAATATAATTTTTATTAGCGCCGGTGTCAATGAGAAATTTTAGTAAACCTTTTGATGTTTGTATCGTAATGTAAGGAATGAAATTCTCTAGGTCATCGGATGGTGACCTTGAGCCATCAGAAAATTTAAATCGTCTCCCTCTTCATTATTATTAGTGTTATCGTTTTGTGTTTGAGAAGTTTGCCCTGCATATTCGTCTGCGGGTAGTGAATTCTCAGGTTGCTGATATGAGTTCGGCATTTCATATTGTGCCTGAGGGTCAGGAATATTATATTCGTCATAGAAATACTCATAGGGTTCGTTGTCGACTTGTAGTTGATAATGTGGACCATGATTAGCTCTTGTCGGGTGTGAGCGGTTCATATAATTAATTTGTCGGCTCCTGATGGAAGGATCGACTTCCATAGGGACTGGTTTGGGAAATTGCTGATTGTACTGAGGTTGTCGAAATTGTGGGGGTTGACCTTGTCGGAAAGGTGGAGGAGGTCGGAATTGTTGAATAGGTGGAGATGGCCTGTATTGTTGGGCGTTTTGAGGGGGGTGATACTGTGAAAATATCTGAGGGGGTCGAAATTGGAAGGTTGGAGGTGGTCGAGGTTGTAGGAAGCCTGGAGGAGGTCGCATAGGAATTCTCTGCAGATTAGCAGATGGTCTCGGAGGAAGAGCAGGTGGAAAAACTGGTGTTTTTGGGCAGTTTCTCCCGTGATTGTAGTTGTTTTCCTCGAGACATAGTCTCAAGGCTTCTCTGATAGTAGTTGGAGTTTGCGCTCTAATTATCGGGCCAAGAGGATCTTTTAATCCTCCCAGGAAAACCTTTAAGCCCATTTCAGCATACAATTTTTTCTTAGCATGTTTAATTTGTTCGCTGTCGTGGTTTAAATTTAATAGATTAACAAGCAGAGATATTATATGGGACACTTTTCCGTAGAAATCTTCGATACTTGTGGTCTGTTCTAGTATGAACAGGTCTCTAGTGAGGCAGACTTCGTCACGTCTGTCACTATAATGGATGATTAAATTGGTCTTTATTTCTTCCCATTCTAGAATGGTCCCGTAGAGCTCCAGTGCATTATCAGCTTCGCCAGTAACCTTTGCTCTAATTGCCTGTAACCAGACATTAAATACAGTTGTACCTCTTGCACTTTCTATAAGTGGCATGAGGTTATCAATGCTATGCAGCTTTATTGGGTTGCCATCGAAAGACGGCAACTCTTTGATTATTTGGGGTGTTTGAAGTGATTTTAAAATGTCTTCCACCCGTGGAGTTTGGTCCGCAATATTAGTTGTTTGTAATTGCAACCGCGCGGCATTAGCAGCGGCTTGTGCAGCCTGCACTGCTTCTGCTGCACCAATGGATTCGAGCTGCATTTGCTCGATGTGCTCCTCCTTTTCGGCGAGCAGCTGCTGTAATTCAGCTATGCGTGCCTGGAGATGAGCTTCCATTGTTGAATTTATTCATAAAAACTTATAAAAACTTATACACTTTATCGCAAATTATTTATTGTTTTCTTTGTTTAGGGTTAGTTTCCTTATTTTAGTTTTGTGATATTCAGACCTCCGCTTACCGTGGGTCGGGGCTCGGGTCTCTGAATTAGTAATTGTATTAGGTGTTTATCTAAAGATAGGGCTTTTTTGTTTCACTTAGCCGTTCTCTTTAGCGTTATTATGAAAAATTAAAACTACTTACAGTATTTTTTTTTGCGATATCCGTTCGCAAGGTGTGTAGATTCGGCGGGATCTTTCAGAACACAACACAATTCGCGCGATATACGTTCGCGGAAGGATCTATCCGGGAGTTAATACTGAAAAAATCCGCACCCGACTGCGCCAGTGAAAGCCTCTGCTTTGGAAAGTTTCTTTTTAAAAAGTAAAACCGAACTAACCTACTCGACAGCACACTAAAGACTGATTTATTCAATGTTTATCGAACACCTGAGTCCCTAGCTTGATTCCTAGAACTGCTGATCTTGCACCTGGTAACGGTGGCTCCCATGATGGTCTGATGTTTGGTCGTTCGCGCGTGTTCCACATACGCGACGCTGGCTCAGCTATTTCGGGTGTTGCTACGATGCTTTTGGTTGAGTTGTCATTTATGGTCGTTAGGGCGGATTTGCGCTTAACTTATATATATATACATATATATATATATATATATATATATATATATATATATATATATATATATATATATATATATATATATATATATATATATATATATATATATATATATATATATATATATATATATATATATATATATATATATATATATATATATATATATATATATATATATATATATATATATATATATATATATATATATATATATATATATATATATATATATATATATATATATATATATATATATATATATATATATATATATATATATATATATATATATATATATATATATATATATATATATATATATATATATATATATATATATATATATATATCTGACTGAACTTTTTTAATCGCGGTTACGGCCGAGTAACGTTTTGTCAGCTCCCGTGCAACAGGCATGCTGTTTAACGATTTATTTTTGGGTCGAAAGTATACCACCCAAGGACCAGGGGATCCATCCTGGTAAACCTAGACTCGGAGGGCTGTGAGATATTGGGGGACAGTGGGGGAAGTAGATCGACTATAACATCATCTGTCTCCGAATCAGATACACGTCCCATAAGATTCGTCTTCGGAAGGTGATCCTTCTGTTTGCTCCCGCAACAAGCTCGACCGCACTATTTAACTTATTTAAAAAAATCAAAAACGATAAAAAATATCGATAAAGAAGTAAAAAAAACGAAACACTTCACCAGTTGGTTCCTGACGAGCTGGTAGGTGAATTGATCCTTAGTTTCTTTTATCCGTCACCCGCGTGTCCTTCACACAGTAGAGAGCTGGTATAGCTCGTCTAAACAAAGCCGTCTTTCAGGTAAGAAAACTGTTTAGAAACGCACTACACTGCACTACCTGACACAATTTAACGTTTATAATGTTTATAATGTTTATACTCCAGCCCTTGCTGGACCTTCACCGATATCGCCTAACTCAAGGTAATGTTACAACAACAAACTCGACTGTATCGAAAGAGCGTTCGGTTACCTTATATATAATTATGTTATATTGGGCGGATCTTATCAAATTGTTTATTACTTCTATTATTCCTTTTATATTGTCTTCCATCTTACGAGTGCACTCTATGGTTATATCAAAGATAAACTCCAGCCTTAATTAAAGTTGTCGATTTGCACGCATTAATATGTTTGGGTATCTAGATAATGTAACTATTATGAGAATTGATGATATTAGTCATTTCAATGAATTATTACACAACATAGTTACAAACCTTTTAAAAACCGTACGATTATTATTTAGTTGCTGTCCGATGCACACATTTCTCAAAGAACGAAAGATAGTATTTTTCTAAATTATAGGAAATATGCCTGTTCGGATTAGCAAATAACTAACTACGCGATTGAACGGATTTAATTAGCTCGTTCGATTTTGGAGACAAAACTAGAAAGATGCTTTTGGTCTGATGATGTATATTCGACTGAAGAGAGAGATCGGTTCTGGCTGTCCTATACCCTTATATATATATATATATATATATATATATATATATATATATATATATATATATATATATATATATATATATATATATATATATATATATATATATATATATATATATATATATATATATATATATATATATATATATATATATATATATATATATATATATATATATATATATATATATATATATATATATATATATATATATATATATATATATATATATATATATATATATATATATATATATATATATATATATATATATATATATATATATATATATATATATATATATATATATATATATATATATATATATACAGCAACTAAATAATAATCGTACGGTTTTTAAAAGGTTTGTAACTATGTTGTGTAATAATTCATTGAAATGACTAATATCATCAATTCTCATAATAGTTACATTATCTAGATACCCAAACATATTAATGCGTGCAAATCGACAACTTTAATTAAGGCTGGAGTTTATCTTTGATATAACCATAGAGTGCACTCGTAAGATGGAAGACAATATAAAAGGAATAATAGAAGTAATAAACAATTTGATAAGATCCGCCCAATATAACATAATTATATATAAGGTAACCGAACGCTCTTTCGATACAGTCGAGTTTGTTGTTGTAACATTACCTTGAGTTAGGCGATATCGGTGAAGGTCCAGCAAGGGCTGGAGTATAAACATTATAAACATTATAAACGTTAAATTGTGTCAGGTAGTGCAGTGTAGTGCGTTTCTAAACAGTTTTCTTACCTGAAAGACGGCTTTGTTTAGACGAGCTATACCAGCTCTCTACTGTGTGAAGGACACGCGGGTGACGGATAAAAGAAACTAAGGATCAATTCACCTACCAGCTCGTCAGGAACCAACTGGTGAAGTGTTTCGTTTTTTTTTACTTCTTTATCGATATTTTTTATCGTTTTTGATTTTTTTAAATAAGTTAAATAGTGCGGTCGAGCTTGTTGCGGGAGCAAACAGAAGGATCACCCTCCGAAGACGAATCTTATGGGACGTGTATCTGATTCGGAGACAGATGATGTTATAGTCGATCTACTTCCCCCACTGTCCCCCAATATCTCACAGCCCTCCGAGTCTAGGTTTACCAGGATGGATCCCCTGGTCCTTGGGTGGTATACTTTCGACCCAAAAATAAATCGTTAAACAGCATGCCTGTTGCACGGGAGCTGACAAAACGTTACTCGGCCGTAATCGCGATTAAAAAAGTTCAGTCAGATAAACTGCGCGTAGTCGTTACTGACTTGAAAGAGGCCAATGGTATCGTTAGCAATAGTCTTTTTACACTGGAGTATCGCGTCCACATTCCTTCTTGTGAAGTGCAGATCGACGGTGTGGTAAGTGATGCGGGTCTAACTGTCGATGATCTGATGAATGATTGGGTTGGCCGCATTAAGGACCCTAACCTTCAATCAGTTAAGATTTTGGAGTGCAAGCAATTGCACTCAAAGTCCATCGAAGATGGGAATTACTATCCATCAGACTCGTTTCGCGAAACCTTCGCTGGATCTGCACTTCCGAGCTACGTTGAAGTAGGAGGAGATCGTCTACTTGTGCGTCTGTTTGTACCACGGGTCATGAATTGTTCCAATTGCAAGCAGCTATGTCACACGGCCACCTACTGTAGCAACAAGCAACGGTGCGGTAAATGTGGGGAACGCCATGCGGATGATACTTGCAGTAGGTCCGCTGAGAATTGTGTTTACTGTGGGGAGAATCCGCTTGAAGATCGCTCCAGACGCTCTTACGCAGAAATGCTTAAAAGAGCTGTTCCACTTATCTCCGAAAACCCATTCGTTCTCTTGCCAACTGACGATAACGCCTCTAACGACCCTTGCGAGGGGCATTCTTTGGCTCTGCTTGGAAACTCTGAACTTCCTCGTAAGGGTCCTAGGTTGTCCCAAACAAGGGTACAAAATAAAAATAATTCATCAGCTGGAAGTGCTGCCACAAATCCGAAGATAAAACCTCCTGGTTTTGGGAAATTGAGATACAATCAGGAGTTCCCAGCACTCCCCGGGGCACCAAAAATGCTCCCGTTTTACAGTCAGAAATTCAACCTAAAACGAGATTCCTTAAATTCTCTGCCATTGTGGACTGAATATTCACAGCTTTCGACATTTTCGATCCTCTGAAAAGCTTGCTGGTTGCTATTCTACCAACAGTAAGAATATTTTTAAAACAGTTGACTGAACAATGGCCCCTCCTTGCAGCGATCGTATCCTTCGATGGCTAACTTATTAAATGGAATCACGGATCTGATCCCTGTTTTGCAGTGGAACTGCAGAAGTATTATCCCCAAAATTGATTCATTAAAACGCTTGCTAGATTACAATAATTGTGATGCCTTTTCCCTATGTGAAACATGGCTTACTTCTAATATAAACCTCAACTTCCACGATTTTAACATTATCCGCTTAGATCGTGAAGACTCATATGGAAGGGTACTTTTAGGGACCAAAAAGTGCTACTCCTTCAATCGAATCAATCTCCCTTCCTAGCGTCGAAGTTGTCGCTTGTCAAACAACAATAAAAGGCAAAGATCTTTGCATTGCTGCTATTTACATTCCTCCAAGGGCCATGATGGGATATCGAAGGCTCTCTAACGTAATTGAACACCTTCCCTCGCCCCGCCTGCTTCCTGGAGACTTTAACTCTCACGGTACAGAGTGGGGATGTCTGTACGACGATAATCGATAATCCTCGATAATTCAAGACCTTTGTGACAACTTCAATATGACAATTCTGAACACAAGGGAAATGACACGGATTCCTAAACCACCAGCGCAAGCAAGTGCACTGGACATATCCCTATGCTCGACATCACTACGGTTATATTGCAAGTGGAAGGTAATTTCTGATCCCCACGGTAGTGACCACCTGCCGATTGTAATTCCAATCACTACTCGTTCAAGACCTTCGGAACCAATCAATGTTTCCTATGACCTCACACGAAACATTGATTGGAAGAGCTACGCTGCTGAGATATCCAAAACTATCGATTGAACAGAGGTACTTCCCCGGAGGAAGAGTATAAGTTTTTGTCCAACTCGATTCTCGATATCGCGATTCAAACTCAGATGAAAAGAGTACCCGACGGGAACACCCAAATACGTTCTCCAAACCCGTGGTGGGGAGTGCTCAGACGTGTACGCGGAGAAGGCTGCCGCGTATAAAGCCTTCTAAAACGACGGTTTAGTCGCTAGCTATCGACTGTACGCGATATTAGAAAAGCGAATGAAAAATTTAATAAAAGCCAAGAAACGCAGTTACTGGCGCCGGTTTGTTGACGGGTTAACAAGAGAAACATCGATGGGCACGATATTCGATATTCGATTTCGCCGAGAAGATTTGTCCGGATTCCGCCCCAGCACAGAAAATCTACCATGCCGCGTCGCCTTACAACACCTTTTTCGATGGTTGAGTTCTCACTTGCTCTCTTATCATGTAACAATAAAGTTCCAGGGCCAGATAGAATCAAATTCAACTTGTTGAAGAATCTACCAGACTCTGCCAAGAGACGCTTGTTGTATTTATTTAATAAGTTTCTTGAGGGTAACATTATCCCACATGATTGGAGACAAGTGAGTGTCATCGCCATCCAAAAACCAGGAAAACCAGCCTCCGACCACAACTCGTATCGACCGATTACAATACTATCCTGTATCCGGAAGTTATTCGAGAATATGATCTTGTTTCTCCTCGACAATTGGGCCGAAGCAAATGGCTTACTGTCAGATACACAATTTGGTTTCCGCAAAGGCAAAGAGACGAACGATTGCCTTGCGTTGCTCTTAACAGAAATTCAAATGGCATATGCTAACAAAGAGCAGATGGCATCAGTATTCTTGGATATTACGGGGGCTTTCGATTCAGTTTCTATCAACATTCTTTATGAGAAGTTGCACCAGCATGGTCTTTCACCAGTTTTAAATAACTTTTTGCTAAACCTGTTGTCTGAAAAACAAATGCATTTCTCGCATGGTGATTTATCGACATCACGATTTAGCTACATGGGCCTTCCCCAGGGCTCATGTCTAAGCCCTCTTCACTACAATTTTTACGTGAATGTCTTGTCAATTCCTGCACGCTAAGGCAACTTGCAGATGACGGTGTGGTCTCTATTACAGGTCATAAGGCCGTCGACTTGCAAGAACCACTGCAAAATACCTTGGACAATTTGTCTGCTTGGGCTCTCCAGCTGGGTATCTATTTCTCTACGGAGAAAACTGAGCTAGTCGTATTTTCTAGGAAGCGTGAACCAGCGAAACTACAGCTTCAGTTAAGTGCCAACAAAGGATCGACTTTCTTCGTACAATAACCGGAACATGGTAGTGTGTCCACCCAGGAGACATAATCAGGCTGTACCAAACAGCGATATTATCAGTAATGGAGTACGGATGTTTCTGCTTTCGCTCCGTTGCGAGCATACATTTCATCAAACTAGAGAGATCCAGTATCGCTGTTTGCGTATTGCCTTGGGTTGCATGCACTAGACCCATACGATCAGTTTAGAAGTGCTGACGGGCGTCCTTCCACTAAAAATTTTTTTGGGACCTCTCGTATCGATTGCTCATTCGATGCGATATTTTGAACCCATTGGTGATTGCAAATTTCGAAAGGCTTGTGGAGCTTAATTCTCAGACCCGATTCATGTCCTTGTACTTCGATTACATGCCACAGAACATCAATTCAACTTCGTATAACGTTAACCGTGCTCATCTCTTAGATACTTCTGCTCCAATTGTATTTTTCGACACATCCATGAAGGAAGAGATTTGTGGAATCCTGGAAGACATTCGCCCACAAGTGGTCCCAAATATTTTCTATAATAAATACCATCAAGTCGACTGCGGCAAAATGTTCTACACTGACGGATCAATTCTCGACGGGTCCACAGGCTTCGGTATCTTCAACGAAAATCTTGCTGCCTCATTCAAACTCAATGATCCTGCTTCAATTTACGTCGCAGAATTAGCTTCCATTCAGTATACTCTCGGGATCATTGACACCCTGCCCTCAGACTATTACTTAATCGTTTCGGACAATCACAATTCCATTGAGGCCATCCGTGCGGCGAAGCCTGGAAAGCACTCACCGTATTTCCTGAGGAAAATGCAGGAATATCTGAGTTCTTTATCTGAAAAATCTTACCAGATTACCTTAGTTTGGTTCCCGTCGCATTGTTCTATTGCGGGCAATGAGAAGGCGGACTCTTTAGCCAAGGTGGGCGCATTAGAAGGCAACACTTACGAAAGACCAATTTGCTTCAAGGAATTTTTCAGTATCTCTCGTCAGAGGACGCTCGAAAGTTGACAAACTTCATGGAGCAATGGACATCTGGGACGGTGGCTACATTCTATTATCCCGAAGGTATCAACGAATGCTTGGTTTGAGGGCTTGGATGTGAACCGGGACTTTATTCGTACAATATCACGGCTCATGTCCAACCATTACCTTTCGCTTGATGCGCATCTCTGTCGTACATGCTGACAGTAATCATTGTGTTTGTGAGAACGGCTATCACGGCATCGAGCATGTTATTTGGCTGTGAGCAGAGTACCGTGTTGCCAGGTCCCAACTAATAGATTCCCTTCAGACCCGAGGTAGATCACCCTATGTGCCAGTCCGGGACGTCCTGGCAAGCCGTGACCACCCCTACATTTTTCTTATCTACACCCGTTTGAAAACTATTGATGTCCAAATTTGATATATTTTCCCCTCTCATTCACAGTAGAACCTCGTCAACCTCTCCCTGTATCTACAATAAGGCATTGCTTCACGAGTCTACGATGCATACCATGACACACGTGACGTGACAAGAACATCATGACAGCATCGGCGTGCCTATAATCATCCGAAATATCGACCTTCCCCTCGCCCCTGCGATTACAGGATGGAAACCACCACAATAAAGTGTGCATATCCCCCACAATCACCATCCAGCCAACGAGAATGTCAGTTTTACAAAATTTTAACATAAGAGGGGAGCAAGCCGCCCTCAAATACAGCATTCTCTTCCCCTACTAACACGTGCGATGTACCTTAAAAATGAATTATTGGGCTTGTTAAGCTACCGCATTTGGGCCTAAATAAACTTAGTTATATTAAAAACCAACTTTAACTACACACCATTTCACCATGGTATGTATATTTGCAGGTCAATCAAAACCATTTTCATTTTTGGGCTGGTTTTTAGGGAAGTCCGCCACTGTGCGTTGTATTTTTCATTTACGACTAAGTTTGAGAAAATCGGTTCGGCCATCTCCGAGTAACCGATGTGCATTTTTTTGATCACATACTTACATACATAAACACATACGCACGCACACAGACATTATGTGTATATGAAACACGAACCTCCGGGCCAGGATTAAGTTGACCATGTTCAGAGTGATTGCATAACCTTTTTATAGGAGAAAGGCAAAAAGTAAATAGCCATAACTCTGAAAATAATTCGAATTTCGAAAAACTGTTCAAATTGTATTTATTATTTACTGTTGTGAACCCATAAAAAATACAGAAAAAGCTCGACCGACGAAAACTTTTTTGCACAATATTTTAAATTGATAAAGGCAAACCGTGTCTTTTTTATCGAACGAACCTTACTATCCCATAAGAGTGGGAACCACGACATTGTACCAGTACCAGTACTTCGAAACAAGTGTCCGCACAAATACAACTAGCAGAATTGATTAATATGCTGAAAAAGACTTCCCTTAACTGTTATGTGTCCAACAAAAAAACACCCTTAACAGGCCAACGTGGGTACCCGGGTACCCACAAATTGAAATGCTCATAACTATGGCTTCCTTTAACCGATTTGGGTACTTTTAGATTTTTTGGATTCAGGAACTCGTCCACTTTTTAATTTGTACACTCGAACCGGATAAATGGATCTAGTGCTTGGTAATCCGGATTTTCCGGGGTAATGTTCCAGTACTAGGGTATGATTTGTAAATTTTAATAATGTCCTAGCAATATGAGTATCAAAACTCTTCAAATTGTATCGGAAGCCTGTTAATTATTGTTACCCTATGGTGATTAAAAAAATGGAATTGGAATGGAATGACCACTCACGGCCCCACGGGAACCTGCTCTGGAATGTCCGTTCCGGGGTCAAATCACCAAATGATTCCAAAACCACGAGATACAGCCTACTGATACAATTCCAAGAATTTTGATACCCATATTGCAAGTATTCCATTAGAGTTAACAAATAGTATCCCAGCACTAGAACCTGCTTCTGGAAATCCGGATTCCCGGGAACCAAATGAAGTAACCCGATTCCTTTTTACCAAGCCCAAAAGCGGATGAGTTCCTGAATCCAAAACACCCAAAACCATCAAAATCCGTTGGAAATTACCTTAGTTATTGGCATTTCAGTTTTGTGGGTACCCGGGTACCCACGTCGGCCTGTTATGTAGTAAAAAAATCAGGAGCTCCTGATTCCCCCCCCCCCTCCTTACTATATCAACAATACTATTATCCCAAAAGCTTGACTTAGTGAAGTTCTAAGATGTCACAAAGTTTCAATTTCCAGCTATAGATAAAACATAGGAATTCCATTAATTGAAACCTAAAAAGGTACCCGGGTACCGCGTCGGATACATAACGGTTAATCCATGTTTAATTGGTAGTACAGAAAAAGCAAAACTTCGAATGGAATTTTTATTGGCGATTGGCGATGCTGCTCCATCGTAGACAAACATTGTCTTTTACATTTCCTCTCATCACCCCTTATGATTCTACTTGGTTTATGAACTGATAAACTGTAATCGACTTTCAATAATATAAGCAATATAGGTATAATCTATTTTACAATCTCAGGTTTCCACCTCAATCCCTGACCGATATGTGGTTGACAATGCTTTCCATGATATCTGGCGCAACATGTTACGCTTTATTCTTGGGACATGCAACAAACTTAATTCAAAGTTTAGATTCCAGTAGACGTCAGTATAGGGAAAAGGTTGATTAATATCGTTGCCATGTAATCTACGAAGCTATATGATTCATGTATTTTATAGGTGAAGCAAGTCGAAGAATATATGGCATACAGAAAACTACCTAGAGATATGAGACAAAGGATCACCGAGTACTTTGAACATCGATATCAAGGAAAGTTCTTCGACGAAGAATGTATTTTAGGAGAACTTAGCGAGAAACTAAGAGAAGATGTGATAAACTACAACTGTAGGTATGTGACCTGAGAGTATTACAGATGCTAATAAAAAATGATGTTTATCTGGTTGTTTTTTTACAGGTCTTTGGTTGCTTCAGTGCCTTTTTTTGCCAACGCTGATTCTAATTTTGTATCAGATGTAGTAACTAAATTAAGATATGAGGTGTTTCAACCTGGTAAGACAAAATTACATTAATGCATAGGTAATAAACATTAGTTTTTGAGCTAATGCGTTTTAAACAATAATGTTCATATTGTACTTCCTTGCGGGAATTCTGACTGCTTACTACACTGAAAAGAAAACGCTGTCCATCACGTTTCTTTTCAGTTTAGTAACTTTAGTCAGTCAGAAAATTTTCTTTAAGAGGTTATATACAAAGTTGTGGGAAAAGGTCAGCTAAGTTCGTGATCTTTTAAAAGTTATATGAAAATTTTATTTGAAAAAGCGAAGTAGCACTATCGAAGATAGAAAATAAACAAGCTTAATTTAAAAAAGATGGGTGGGTAATGTCAGAGACATAACCGGAGTGAAGTAGAATACACTTTAGACCGGTAAATTCTGCTCTGGAATAAGCAATTTCTATGCGATTTTGTCGTCTTTTGCGCATTCATAGTTTATTTGGAGTATTTTTGGAATTATCAAGTTGACAATTTGCAACATTCTTTGAAAATATTGTTAAACTTTTATGAATGAAGGCACGAAAACGAGCGTTTGACCGTCATCCAGCATCAGAGAAGTAGCAGATCAGCATTTTTCGCTACATGGCCTGTACCAAACAAACCGCTCGTAAGTCCACCGGAGGAAAGGCTCCCCGCAAGCAGTTGCCAACGAAGGCCGTGTAAAAGTGCCCCAGTCACGGTTGGTGTTAAGAAGCTTCATCGCTACCGAACAGAAACTGTCGCCCTGCGACAAATTCACAGCTATCAGAAATCGAGCGGGCCTAGATTTTGACCCAAAATAAACCACAAACCAACAAGTTCTTTTCAGGACCAGCCAATTATAAAGTAAGATATAAATGAAATTTTTCATTGCCTTACAACCTCCCTCTCCCTTTCCACCCGGCTTGAATTACTATCAATCTTGATGATGCTGTGCGGCGGGGGCACTAGTTTTTATTATAGTGGAAAATTTAGGTTCGCGCTTTTCCCAAAAGTTTTTTAGCTGTGCTGTTTTCAAGGAAGTTGTAGTTGAATTCAAAATAAAATAGTTTATTTCTATTGTCAGAGATGGACCTTCCAACGAAAACTAGTCTGGCTCGCTTGGAATCGAATTGTACGGACCAACCACTGCTTTCACAAAATCTGTTATTTTCAGTAATTGTACATTCTACACGACTAGTCACAACTATTTTCAATCAGCGCAAAAATCGAAGGTTTTCATTCAGTACAACAGCAGATTTTCACTTTTAGAAAAAACAGGCAACATTCTGGCCGAAAATTTTGAAACGGAGCACCTATATCGAAACGTTAGAAAACGTTCGATTTTTGTAAATTGAATCATTACACTAACCTGTCTACAAATCACACAAATAGCTTTTTTATTTTGTGCCATTCTACTTGAAAGCCACGATATTGTTCACAAGTGGCTCACTTAGCACCCAACGCTCTTGGCAAGCCACTTTCTGATGTGTGTAATAACAAAACTTCAATTCGATTCTTTGTTGATAAATTGATGGCCCTGAAAAGGGCCTTTTGTTTGGGCAGTGTTCGGAATTTACTTGGAGCTGGTGTATATGGTAACAGTTTTGGTGCCATCTGAGACGGCGTGCTTGGCTAACTCTTCTGATAGCAGCAAACGGACGGCGGTTTGAATTTCGCGGGAGATGCTTCAAACGAACTGCTGCATGCTGATGCTGCAAACGAACTGATCGTGAACAACAGCATGCTGAGTTTTTATACCTGACTACAATGTAAGCTCGTCCTTTTTTGTGTTGTCCTCAATATGTGTTCTTAGTAGCTCCACCCCTTCGTTGGTCGACCACATATTTTTGTTAAAGAACAAAATTGAAATTGTGTTTCCAATACGGAAGTTTTCGAACACTCAGGGTAAAAAGAGTAATGTAATACGGCACCTTGGTAAAATGTTTGAGAATTGAAATCTTTGCGCCTAGTAAACACGAAACTGTAAACAAACACACAAATGATAACTTTTTATTATGTGTCATTCTTCGTGAAAACGACGATATTGTTCACAAGTAGCTCACTTGCCATCGAACGCTCTTGGCAAGCCACTTTCGGATGCTTGTAATAACAAAATTTCAATTCGATTCTTTGTTGATAAATTGATGGCCCTGAAAAGGGCATTTTGTTTGGGCAGTGTTCGGAATTTACTTGGAGCTGGTGTATTTGATAACAGCTTTGGTGCCATCTGAGACGGCTTGGCCAACTCTTCTGACAGCAGCAAACGGACGGCGGCCTGAATTTCGCGGGAGGTTATTGTCAAGCGCTTGTTGTAATGAGTCGGGCGGGGGACCTCGTTTGCAATGCGTTCGAAAATGTCTAATAAATCTGCTTATGATGCTCGACGAGACTCTGGTATCTGGATGGATCTCTTTCAGCACTTTGTAGATGTAGATGTACAGTTTCAGGTACGATGCTGCAAACGAACTGAGCGTGAGCAACAGCATGTTGAGTTTTTATACCTGATTCCAGCACAACGTAAGCTCGTCCTTTTTTGTGATGTCCTCAATATGTATTCTTCGCAGCTCCTCCCCTTCGTTGGTCGATACACAAGAAAATTGTGTTGAACGCGTCGGAGTGCCGTTTACTTAGTAGCTGTAATGCTGCTGCTAAAGTGTTTAAATTGGAAGGAAATGCTGCCCGTGACAACAAAAAGACGAATTACCCCACATCTTCACTAGCTGGTGATTCGTAACAACGAAAAGTTGAACAAACTGCTCTCCGGAGTGACAATTGCTCAGGGCGGTGTGTTGCCAAATATCCAAGCCGAACTGCTTCCCAAGAACAAAATTGCTCTCCAGGGAGAAACAGTCCGTGAAACAGAAAATGCAAACTTAATCTTTGAAATGATTTTGGTGGCCCTGAAAAGGGCCTTTTTTATAATGATACAAGTGAGTTCTACCTTTTCAACATCCAAATCCATACAAAGTGCGTCCCTGCCGCTTCAGAGTATAGACGACATTCATTGAGGTTTTGCGCTTGGCGTGTTCAGTGTAGGTCACGGCATCTCGGATGACATTTTCCTGCACACCATCAGCATTCGTAGATTAAATCGGAAATGCATTTTACACCACCACGACGAGCCAGACGCCTAATTTGTGATTCCCTGGATTTTATCACGAAGAACCTTGCGATGACGCTTGGTAGGGAACGCAAACAAGACACCGCTCATTGTACCGTCCGGACGAGCATGTTACTCGTGTGGTAAGCGAGCACCCACTGATACAAAACAAGCTCGCGTGACCTGTATATATAACATTCCCGTATGTAATGAAACGCTTACATGCTCCTTTTTGACGGCTCTGCGTGAGATGTGCTTGCAAATTGCGCATTTTCATCGCTGTTTTCGAAGGATTTTCTAAAAATCCTTGTTTTGGTTTATTTATAGTAGTCGCACTAATTCCGAAATTTTATACGAAATACGTGCACGAATTTCCGATCAGATAGTGCAAAAATATTGCGATTTCAATCAGTAGAACGGAAGATATTCGCATTTCAAACCTGGGAAAATTTCTCAACTGAAACTGGACCCCATATTGAAACATTAGAAGTATTCTATTTCAAAAAAATATTCAAAGGTTGTCGAAATTAGCATGTCTTTTTGGCAAAGGTTTGTGGTGAACGCTATCCTAGTAGAACCGCTCAACTGAAATCCAAAAAATAAAAATATTATTGAAGAAAAATGTATTGTGGTGTACGGTTTCCCAATAAAACAATTTCTCGCAAAAAAAACATGTTCAAAAAATTGAGCTTCGTGGTTTTCAAAATTTTAAACAAAAATTCACTGAAAAGAATCGGAATTTTTTGGTGAAAAAGGAACCGCTGAAGTACACGAGAATGTAAATACAAACAATTTAAAGAAAAAAATTTGTGAGTCGGATGCATAGTTTTTGGGATATCACGTTCACCGCAACGGTACTTTTCAAAAAACTTCATTCCGAGATAATTGCGTTTAAAGTTTTGTAATTTAATTTAAATTAAGTAATTTAAAAGCTAGTGTTCCGATCAGGATGAAATTTCGCACAGATTTTTTCAAAACTATGTACATTCAGAATGCTTAATAAAAAAATTTCGATTTTTTTAGTTCCAGCTTTGTATATTACCCCTTAAGGTAATCCGATTATTTACTCTATCGAGAACGCGTCTTTACATTTCACTGCATTGATCATATTTTTGAGTCAACGAAATGTAGTGTGATGTGAAATTAGAGTTGCTTACTGTCATTTTGAATTACAATTGTTGTATTGTTGTGTATCGATTTTGTTAGCTATTTTCGGCAATTTTAAGACCAAAGAAACGAAAGCAATTAAATTGAAAGACGTATAGGTTATCTAGAGGGAATCAGTTATAAACTTAGAACGGAAAACTAGGACTCGGCAGGCTCATATGGACATGATCGAAAGAAAAATGTGAAGAATCATCTGCCTTCTGCTAAGTAGGAGTTGGGCGTTGTACCGAATGGTCATTGATAGAACATAACTGATCATCAGGTTTGGCTGGCGTCGGCGGTAAAACATGATGATGAGTTATGTTCATACATAGCAAAATGCATTTCCTTTTAATCATGTCCATATGAGCCTGCCTAGTCCTAGTTTTCCGTTCTAAGTTTATAACTGATTCGCTCTAGAATATCTATCCGTCTTTAAATTTCATTGCTTTCGTTTCTCTTAGTCTTAAATTTGACGAAAATACCCCACAAAATCGATACAGTAGAACCTTGCGATAATTAAAACATAATAACATGAAGTAATGACGCTACATTTTTCTGTATTAACCTCCATTCCGAGTATGATGTACCAAAACAACAAGGCGTCAATGTCCTGCTGAAGTAGTTTACAATCCTCCAAAGATTTTATCAATGGGTAGAATTCCAAATCATCAGCAAACATAGATTTCAGAGATTTCAAAACCGTGCCAAGATCATTTAGAAACAAAATGGACAGCAATGGTTCAAGGTGACTGCCCTGTGGGACTTCAGAACAGATATCAAAAGGCGTAGAAAGTGTGTCGCCTAATCGAACAAAAGCCTTTCGTCATATGAGATACGAAGCTGGCATAGGCTTTGTTCTGCTAAATATTCGTAATCTGCAAAAGATCTGCAGTGAAGCTGCAAAATCCGCAGATTTACTAATATATATGCAGATCTGGCATCGTTTTATTATTCCCCACAGGAAATTCATCCAAATGGTGTAAAAATACGAGGAAACAAGGCAAGATAGGTATTCAGAATATGGGGTTAAATGAGCAGCTCGCACAATTTTTGATTTTTACAATAGTTAGAGGTACCAAATCATCGCGGCAATATACAGTGACGCATCAGGGATAAAAAAGGAAGCATTCATTAAATCTGTTAACCAAGCCGGAAATCCAATGCGCTTAAGCTTTTCGATAGCAAGGCGATGCGGAGCACGGTCGAACGCCTTTTGCAAGTCTACATAAATGGGATCAATTTGTTGTAGCTTGTGAAGTTTGTCGATGAAAAGCCATAAGGTTTGTGGTTGTAGATCGTTTTCTGACGAAACCATGTTGCTCCCCGACGATGATATAACGCACGTACTGATAAACAATGTTCACAGTTCTTGTGAACAGGTGCGATAGCAGCAGATTTCTACTAACTAGAAAACAGCGTCAACGATCGATTGAAAATAACGGACACTGTCAATGCGAGAGAGTCTGCACATTTTTTCAATGAATGATGGTGGTAAATAATCGGGTGCCGCACCCTTAAAAGCATCCAGTTAGAGATGCCAGGTACTTTTTTCAAATGTCTGCAATAATAATTTTAAAAGTTTGGGAAGAACAAAAATGTCAGCAATGCTAGTGTAACCAAAAGCCTTTATATTCAAAAATCTGTAAATATCTGCAACCAAACTAAAAAATCTGCAACCAAACTAAAAAATCTGCAAATATCTGCGTCATCGAAAAAATCTGCAGCTTAAATTAAAAGTCTGCGAATTTGCAGACTTGTCTGCAAATCTGGCATCTCTGCATCCAGTGACTGCAACTTGACGAGAATACGAGAGAAAACAATACGAGATAAATTCAGGTTGTGCAGCGGTAAAGTGTTCTGCTACGATTCCAACAAAGGTGGTTAGTTAGTACTTAACACGTTTTGGAAGAACGATAAGAACGTCATCCGATCAGCGTATCAGACGAAATTCCTTTATAACGAACATTTGTATAACCGCAAGCACAAAGGCGTACCAACAGTTTTTAAACCGGACTAACTTTTAAACCAGCCTAAAATATTTGGTAAGCTTTAACCAAACGATGCTATCATTTATATGGCTGCGTTCGGATCTGCGTTGCACGACAATGTTAAAAAACAACAAATTCAAGTTAAAGAAAATGTGTAAATTATACAACATGATGAATTGTTGTTCATTCAGATATTTTCTTGCAGTAAAATAGCTTTTCTTCATCGAATGTCTCGTTCCATAGCGTGTGAGAACAATTTTGTCAACTTGTAGCCGATATGTTTCTGAACTTAGACCTTTAACGTGTTGGATAGTCGATACTTGGCCAATGATGTACAGCATTTTGTAGTGACATAATATTCAATGCACAAAAGAAAATAAATTGGTTTGCATACATATATTTGCATTCAGTTTGAATACGTGCTCGTTGAGTTTGGGGTGGTTGTACCATCGGTTGTAACTGGTGCCATGATAGTCATTTTAAACTTTGATTAAAAATTGGTTGAAATATTTCAATTTGAATTCAAAATGAACTGTGAATGTCATTCTAATTGAACACGATACCTGTCGACGTGGAGGAGAATATTTATATTAGTTTCAAGCGAATTTTCACAAGTTTGGAATAAATAACAATTATAAATAAAGATTAGATCACACTCTGCGAATAAAAATGGTAGACGTTTTTTTCATTCATGATCATTTTAAATTCACAAGTGTTATATTTCATATTTTTGTTAATATTGTGGCAGACAGAGAATAAGATATATTTCTGTAAGGCATAAATGCAGATTGGAACGATTTTATTTGCTAACAAAATTTCTACGATTTAATGAATAAAATAATAAGTACATTAAAATAGGGAATCACCCCTTAAACAAACTTATAATCAATTAATCATTACTACAACTGACAGAATCATATATCTGTTTATTTATTTCTAGATTTAGCTAATATATTAATCTGATGGAATAGTATTCCAAATTTATGACGTATTAGGCAATCCATTAGACGTTTGTTTGAAAATTCAGCGGTGGGTTCTGTCAACAAGTCTACTCCTGCGAACAATAAAACTCGTCCGACGAGCATCTTTCGTTAGTCCGATTCGTTTGATGTTGGACTGAATCAACGATATTGTCGGACGTCGCACCCCTTGGAGTAACGTCAGAATAAGTAAACAAGAAATAATCAGCTGATCAAAATCGTCTCATGTATTGCCTAATTATTTTCTGATTCGCGGGTCAAGGTATATTTTGGAAAGGTATGTTTTGGAAAGGTTGAGTATATATTTGTACCGGTGGTTCAGAACTATTGAAGCATTTGTATTCAGATGTTTTATGTGAGTTTATTCATATAGGAAAAATGCGTGTATTTAAAATCTTTTATTTAATCTTTGCTAAGGGTATTAATGGAGTTACTTTGTAAGCGGTTAACATTCTGATTCAATTTGCAAAATGGGAGTGCAAAAAGAAAATTTATAAAATACTGCATTTTACGATCTACATCCGATTGTCATTTATTTGGATCCATCCAATGAAAAAAAACTATTTTTTTCGTTGTTCACTTTCCTTGATGTGAGATACGAAAGATATATGGGCAATAATTCGTGATAATTTGTTATTGATTTATATTAAGGAATTAAAAGATCCCACTTATTCTCATAGCGATATGTAAATAAAAATAAAACAATTCTTATTGCAGTTTTGTTTCTAATTCGCAAAAACAACATTGCTCTGAATATGCGATAATCGATTCGATTTATGTAAATGTGCCCTCCTGTAATTCTTCGATGAGCAATTGGAATCAAGCGTGTAGAGAGAAGGAAAGAACGGAGAAATCGAAAATGCGGGTAGACATAGTTCGACGGTGTTTGTTATTCCTACCTGATAAAACTGGCTTTATAATTGTCATTTTTATTGTGAGAAAAGAGAGCCATATTTATCCAGAAAAAAGTCGAAGAGAGGCTGAAAATAACGAAGTATGTGCAAGAGGAGCATGACAATTTTTTGTCTTCTTCCGGTAACATGATGCTGCCATTTGCATTCCCGGTCAAAAAAAATGCGAACGAACATGGTCAGACGATTTAAACAGTTTGACGTTTGATTCAACTCGCCTGTGCTAATTGCCACTAGGAACAAATGCGATTTAAAGGAAACTTCAATACTTGGCCAAATTTTCTGGCGGCTGAAATTTTGTTTTTTGTGTTTTTCAAACATGGCGGTTCATGTTTGGCTAAAGCTTAAAAGTGTTTTTAAACAATTGGTGTGTTCTCGCTTTTTTATATATATTATTTTCTATTTGATTATATTGTTTTGTTTGCATTACATTTCTAATTTAGTAGATTGGTTATTCAGCCACAAGTGGTGACTTTTCATCCCTATTGTTTACATGTTTCAGTTAATTATTATTAAGATATAATATCAGATCGTATCAATCACTCGGTGTGATCGGTTGTATTTTTCTTATCGCTGTGGTTCTGCGATTCCCCGAAAAAAGCAAGGTCACGCTATCGGGTTCTTTTTTTTTTCGTTCGAGCTCAGCCACCCGGACTTTATCAACTCGGCCCCAGCCATCCGGCATATATCGTCTATCTAATCCAAGTGATAGTTTTACGCGAGTGTAGTATCCCGTCACACAGTTAGTAGTGCAAAAAACAAGTGATCCTGATCTCACTTCCTGGCGCGCCCCCGCCAACCGGAGGGACGGCCAAGCCGCCAAAGGGCTGCCTCCCATCGAAATATACCAAAAACCAAAGCGTACTACGACATTTCTGTGAAAAAAAATGTGTAGTGATAACAGTGGCAAGTATCAGGAGCGCAGACTTTAAAGTAGGTAAGCTACTCGCGCCTCCACCAAAAATAAAACATTAAATCTGTGAACAGATCGCGCCTCCATCACCAAGAAAATTTAAACCTGATAAAAAACTTGCGCCCCCATCAAAAGTGCGAACCGTGAGCGACTTGTGATCCATACGAGAGTGTAGTGACGAACCTCAAACGAGTTTGGTTAAGTCCTCGGACAGTTCAATCCCGGCCTTCCCTGATTCTTCCGTGTAAACCTGCACTGCACCCCTTCACCGGGGAAGCAAACCAGACTAGAGTGGGCGATGGAAGGCGATCCGCCTCCCCCAGGGGAGGGCCCACCGCTTAGTCACTCCATACCAGCCTTTATGAACTCTGGTGATTTGATCGACCAGCAGACTCTACTGTTGCGTGCGGCGAAGGACAGTGAAGGTAACAGTGTAAGTTTACCAAACCCATTGCTGTTACATCTACTACTGAAAGAAGCAATTGGGTCTGATCCTAATAAGTGCATCCATGCTACCAAGGAGGCAAGAGGAACGCAGTACATTCTGCGCACTACATCCAAAAGGATACTCCAAAAATTGCTCAGCATTAAACAGTTCTCCAACGGTCAACAGGTTGAGGTGATCCTCCATCCTCACCTGAATAAAACCCAGGGAATAATTTATGACCTTGACACAATCAATATTCCCACTGAAGAAATTCTCTCTGCGCTCAGACCCCAAAATGTGGTGGAAATTAGAAGAATAACCAAGGTGACCAAAGGTATGCCGACTAACACACTACTGTTAGTACTCTCATTTGCTGGGTCTCACCTGCCGGAAACGATCTTCCTAGGCTTGGTTAGAGTAAGAGTGAGGAAATATTACCCTTCTCCCATGCAGTGCTTCCGCTGCGGGCGCTTTGCACACGGAAGTAAAACATGTGTGTATAAGGAGATATGTCTAAACTGCGGCACAGAACACGAAACCAGTAACGAAAACCCATGCACCAAACCTAGCAATTGCACTAACTGCAAAGACAGCCACTCCGCCAGAGACAAATCCTGCCCTGTTTATCAAAAAGAGTATCAGGTGGTTAAAATCAAAACTGACAATGGACTCTCATTCCCGGAAGCCCGAGCCCTTGTCAATCAGGAGTCAAGAAAACAATCGTACGCAGCTACACTAAAAGATAGACTATCCCCTGGAAATGACGAAAAAGATCGCACCATACAGATACTTAGGGAGGAAATTGCACAATTAAGAGGACTGACACCCAAAAAAACGGAGACTGATAGCAAAGATTTGATAATCGCTAAATTAAAGGAGCAGCTATTGGACGAGAAAATACAAAATAAAGATTTGCGCAATGAAATGGCGGCCCTCCGCCATGCTTTTACGGCGCTGAGAAGGCAGCTGCTACCAAGGACCCCCTCAACCGGCCCCGGCACCAGCACATCCCAAACGACGACGACAAAACCGGCAACAGGATTCTTAGCTCCACAAGCTACGGCTGTGAAACAAAACACGCCAACAAGCTTAACACAATCAGAAGGCGAATCAAATCGACCAAGCCGAAGCAAATCGAAAAAGGAACGAGATCAACAACATCAAGAAAAATCGAGGAGCCCCCTTCTGAAACAGAGCCAACAAAAACCATCCGAATTCGCATCAGCAAAAGAAATCCCGACAAAACAACTCTCCAATCCCCAACCGCACAACGTTAAGAGGCCAATAAACCAAAGTGGTGACCCAGCCACCTACATTTCGGACTAAGTAGCCAAACTAAACAGCAACTACCTAATAACACATGCAACCACAAAAACGCCAGCAACACCACAAAAGCCTACCCACACCGACCCCGTCCGGGGAAGTACCGGCCCTCACCGACGAGCCCCCGGCGGCTGTCGGTGTGGGACCATCGGTACCTTTCCGGGTAAGTACCGAAACACAACGAAATTCGACCACAGAAACTGCCCCATCTTTCCCCCCCACAGCATCAAGCGACACACACCAAGCGGAAGAACCGGTTGCCTCCGTTCCCCCGGGCTACCGCGGGCAATTGCGTAGGCGGACCGCCCGCCATACACGAACTATACTTCAGGAACCAACCCAACCGATAAAGGGAACGTCGGTCCCCTCGGTCGACGACCCAACCCATACGCTAACTGCAACACCCACCAACCAATTTTCTGGCGAACCGGAAGCTCCCGGCCGGCATCCGCTAGGAAGCCCCAGAGGAAGACTGCCTGGCCGCCCTGACCACAGGAACGACAAAGAGAGAAGCAAAGCACACATCACAGATGAGACGTGCACAAGACCCGTCGCTACGGGCTCTTTCACCCGCTCCGGCAGACAGTACAATCCCCCACCAACTAGGCTAACTCCAATACAGAGCAGAGCAGATTACACAGTACCAAGCGGAAACGCCACGAACTATAACCTCTTCAGCAACACGCCGGCAATAACATACCCATCCCTAAGCCTAGCAGCGGGCCCCTCATGGCGTACAGATAGCTACAGAATTCGCCAAATAAACACTGAAGTCCCAAGTACCGCGGACCCTTCGCCAAACCGCTTGATGTCCCGGGAAGGACTATCCTTTAGCCCGACACCACCTCACCGAAGACTGGAGAATAAAGCACACAGGACAACCAGCAAGAACAAACATCTTACCAGATCTGTTAGGAAAAAAGCCTTCTCCCCTGTACTGGCCCCGACCGCGGATGTCCCGTACCCATTCGATGAGCCTCCGGCGGCTGCCAGTACAGGGGGCCCGGCTCCCACCCGGGTAAGTCTCTACACAATAATCCCTAACCAAGACCAGATAAGTGCTCCAGCCTACTTTCCAGCCTATGATACTGAACAAAGCAATACAGTGGACGCCTCGACAACCTTCCAGAGGGCTCTGGGAGAGAAAAAAGGCCGCCGTGCCTCATCCACTAAACCTGAACCTAGGAGCAACCTAAACAACGAGATAAGAAAAGCTAACGACTCAGATGAGCCGTCCTCAAGCTCCGTTACAACAGGCTCCTTCACCCGCTCCGGCAGATTATACAATCCTTCATCATGCAGAACAACCTCGGCAACAACTCTTCCATTACAAAGTCCAATGGCGGGGTCATGGCTCACCGATAGCTATGGAGCTTGCCAAATAAACCCCGAAATCTCAAGCCCCGCGGTTCTCGCGCCAAACCCCTTGATGTCCCCGGGAGAGCGATCCGTTAGTTTGACGCAACCTCACAACAGGCCGACGGACCAAAGACACAGCATAACCAGTAATAATAAATACGTTACCAGATCTGCTAGGGAAAAAGCCCTCTCCCCTGCACCGGCCCCGTCCGTGGATGTCCCGTACCCAGTCGATGAGCCTCCGGCGGCTGCTGGTGCAGGGGGCCCGGCTCCAATCCGGGTAAGTCACCCCACAATAAACCCTAACCAGGATCAGTTGAGCTCCCCGACCTACTTTTCAGCCAATGAAACTGAGCAAAGCAACCCTCTAAGACCCCTGGGAAGGCGGTCCGTTAATTCGACGCAGCCCCATAGAAGCCCAGAGGACAAAAGATACAGCAGAGCCAGCCCAGTGGTGTCCGAAACTCACATACCGCCAAGCCCAACAAATACCGCTAATCGTCGGAGATATTCTGGCCTCAGCACATCCCCACCAGACGAAAAGGATTCTACCCTAGCAATCCAATGGAATACCAATGGACTTCGAGCCAATCTAGGTGAGCTACAGATTATTATTGCTCGAAATTCCCCTATTTGTCTTGCGATCCAAGAAACCCACACCAACAGCGATATAGATCTAGCAACATGGTTCGGCAACCGTTATCAGTGGGAAACAGCTAGAGGATCTAATCTCTACCAAACAATCGGCCTCGGCATCAGGACAGATATACCTTCGGAACCAATCCCTTTGACAACCGAGTTGATTGCCACGGCGAGTCGGATCACCTATCCTCTCAACTGTACTGTAGCTAATGTATACCTGCCACACACAATTAGCGATTTTGGAAACAAATTTAGAAACCTTGTCAGACAACTACCCATCCCCTTCATCATTATGGGTGACTTCAACGCGCACCACACCTCCTGGGGCTCAGAAAAATGCTGCCACCGGGGCAACGTAATCCTCGAGGTGGCCGAAGATACCAACGCCATCATACTAAATGACGGCAGTACCACATTTCTCCGTGGCCGCACGTCGTCGGCCATAGATCTGACCATTTGTTCTAGCAATCTCGCTGGATCACTCGGCTGGAGGGTATCACCGGATATGGGTAATAGTGATCACTTTCCAATCGTTATATCGCACAAATATTTATCACCAGCAACCACACGCCGAAGACAATGGTTTTTCGATCGCGCTGACTGGCCGGTCTTCGAAGAAGAAATCTCGGAAAGCCTGGACCACGACCGTAATTACGCTACTGATGAACTCACCAACATCATATTGAGAGCAGCGGGTAAGAGTATTCCCCGGACCAGCGGCACCCCCCCCCCACCCAAAGCAGTACACTGGTGGAACCCTGAAGTGGCTGCAATCCTTAAAGACCGCCGAACTGCACTGCGCGCACTCAAGAGAACACCCCGAGACCTCCCCATTTGGGAGAAACGGTCGTCCGAATACCGGCGCCTCAGAAACAAGGGAAAAAAGGCCGTTGAAGAAGCCAAAGCCGCTAGTTGGACCAAATTTATCGATGGTATCAGTCCCAATTCTCCAACTCCTGAGTTGTGGAGAAGAGTTAACGCCCTAAGCGGAAAACGTCGGCAAATAGGCTTTACACTCACAACCGATGGAGGCACTACAATGGATCCACAAACAATATCCAATCAGATTGGCACTTACTTCCAGCTCCTGTCAGCCGACGAATCGCTCCCACCTGCCTTCCTTCGACGCAAGGCTGCATTAGAAGCATCCCCTACGAGTTTCTCACCGGACTCCAGTCAAGAATACAATAGAGCCTTCTCTAATATCGAACTCGCTACAGCTCTTGGTTGTGGTCGAGGCAAGTCAACAGGTCTTGACGATATAGGTTACCCCATGTTGAGACACCTCCCACCAATCGGGAAGAGTGCACTACTTCGCAGCTTTAACACAATCTGGGAAGGTGGGTCCTTCCCAGATAACTGGCGTGAGGCTCTTATTGTGCCAATCCCAAAAAAGAAAAGACCCAGAATCGCAAGTGACTTTCGCCCAATAAGCCTTCTCCCGTGCACATCTAAGGTGATGGAAAGGATGGTAAACCGAAGACTTACCACGCTCCTGGAGGATCGTAACCTGCTTGATCTCAGACAGTTCGCTTTTCGCAAAGGACTCGGTGCCGGAGTACACTTGGGATCCTTCGGCGAAGTGGCAACTCAGGCCATGAACGAAGGTCACCATATCGATATCGCCATTCTGGACTTAGCCAAGGCCTACAACACTACGTGGCGTGAAGGAATCCTCCGACAACTTAGGCAATGGGGGATTGAAGGAAATTTAGGCCTCTTCGTGCAGCATTTTTTGAGTAACAGGCGTTTTCAGGTTGGTATAGGTGGAAGCCGATCTAACTTTTTCCAAGAAGCAAATGGGGTTCCCCAAGGCTCCGTCCTGGCGGTGACGCTCTTTCTTATCGGGATGAACTCACTGTTCGCCACCTTACCAAAGGGTGTTTTTATATTTGTATATGCGGATGACATTATCTTGGTAGTCACCGGAAAACATAAGACGCGCGTACGAATCAAACTCCAAGCTGCTGTAAGAGCCGTCGGCATTTGGGCGGAATCAGTCGGCTTCAACATTGCGGCCGAGAAATGTGCAGTTACACACTGTTGCAATACCATGCACAGAGCAACGGATCGGCCGGTGAAACTACTCGGTACCATTATACCGTTCAAAAAAGAACCAAAGATTCTGGGTATTACGATTGATCGTAAATTGACCTTCCTACCGCATTTTAGAAATGTAAAACAAGACTGCAAGAGCAGAAAGCGATTAATTCAAGTAATTAGCACACGACATACCAAATGTAATCGCACAACCTTGCTTGACATTAGTCGGGTCTTGATCCAAAGCAAAATATATTATGGACTCGAACTAACATGCTGCAACTGGGAAGATATGGTAAAGACGCTTAGCCCACTATACCATGGAGCGATTCGTTTTGCATCCAACCTCCTACCCAGCACGCCTGCTGAAGCTGCATGTATGGAGGCTGGTATACTCCCATTCAAATGGGCCACAGCAGTTGCAACTCTGAGGCAGGCCCTTAGATTCCTCGAGAAAACAACTGGCACTGACTGCGCTTTGTTACGGACCGCTGAAGAAATCCACTCCAGCTTCACAAACTCCCCCCTGCCGCAAATCGCCCGACTATACAACACCGGAAGCCGTGCCTGGTCAGAACACGGACCGAACACTGATACCAATCTGACCCGCCGTCTGAAGGCAGGTGTTTCCCCCAACATTGCCCGAGCCAGTTTTCTACAACATGTCAATAGAAGGTACTCAAACCACCTGAAGATATTCACCGACGGATCAAAGTTAAATGGAAGGGTAGGGGTGGGTGTGAGTGGAGTTGGAGCTGGTTTTTCAACTCGCCTTCCCTCCCCGTGCTCTGTCTTCTCTGCTGAAGCTGCTGCAATCGCTCTCGCTATCACAAAGAAACCCGAAGATGTTCCAGTTGTTATTTTTTCCGACTCCTTGTCTGTTATAACCGCACTATCCCCCGGAAACTCCAGGCACCCATTTGTGCAGGCTATCGAACAATCTTGCGACTCGCTCACCTCCATCTGCTGGGTACCTGGACACAGTGGCATCCACGGTAATGAGGATGCAGACCGCCTGGCATGCCTCGGACGTCAATCCAGCACCTTACTCACCAAGAAGGTTCCAGCGGCAGACATCTTGAATGAGTTCAAAGGGAAAGCGGTAGCAAATTTTACAAGCCATTGGAGAAGCAGCCAGGGACATCTACAAAAAGTCAAGTGTACACTCGAAGGATGGACCGACCGTGACAGCAGACTCGAACAGAGGGCTCTGTCCCGGCTCCGCGTGGGACACACAAAAATCACTCACGCTCACACCATATCACGTGTCGACCCTCCGATCTGTGAATCCTGCCAAACTAGACTGACGGTCGAACACTTGCTGATTAACTGCCAGGAGCTAAACGATCTCCGTCAGCAGTACAACCTGCCCTTGTCCGTTCGGGATGTTTTGGATAACGACCCAGTTCGAGAGGAGACCCTACTAGCCTTCTTAAAAGATGCTAGGATCTTTGATGCAATTTAAACATGAATCAACATCTTCCGCGGGCCCTCCGCCACACTCTGGAGAGTGCTGGGGAGGTTTCTCCGCGGCCCTAACATACCCAGATGAATCAGCTAAACAATGCTCCATTCGACTGCAAACCAGCAAACCACGACAACGCAAAGGAGGAGAAATCCGTAATAGTCACATCTACGAGCCCACATAGCAACGAGGCATCTTCCGGACTACAATAAAACAATAATCTAAGAGTTTTTTTGTAAAATCCGATGTAAATTATTTATTTATTTTTTTTTCTTATCAAGGCGAATGACCTATGAGGTTAAAGCCTTCAATTAAATAAACAAACAAATAAATAATAAGATATAATATGCTTTCGCAGTTAAGTATTTTTTCCAGTAGGATGTTTTAAATCTACTTGTCTTGCGAATAAGGAGCTAAACAAATCTTATAAACTAACTTATAAACTATAAAGAGACCTAATCATGGCAATTGAAGATTGCAACGATTTTTGTCGGAATTTGCTTATAATACTGTTCCTCATAATTTCTAATGTTTCTATGTTTGCGAGTCTGTGCAACTCATTTGTGCTAAACCAGGGAGGACGCTTCAAAATCATTTTCAGAATTTTATTCTGAATCCTTTAAAGCGTTTTCTTCCTAGTAGCACAACAACTTGCCCAGATTGGCATTGTATATAGCATTGCCGGTCTAAATACTTGTTTATAAATTAATAGTTTGTTCTTTAGGCAGAACCTAGAATTCCTATTTATAAAAAGGGTATAAAAATTTTATATATTTGTTGCATTTTGTTTGGATTCCTTCAATGTGATCCTTAAAAGGGAGTTTTTTATCGTAAATCAAACCCAAGTATTTAACTTGATCTGACCACGTTAAATTCAAACCATTAAATTTAATAATATGGTTATGATTTGGTTTAAGAGAAGAAGCTCTTGGCTTATGCGGAAACACAATCAATTGTGTTTTTGCCGCATTAGTGGAAATTCGTTCGCATTAGTCGACTGCAGATAATACGAAGACTCCTACCAGTGGCTGAGATGCTAGTATCATCACAGAACAGTGACTTTCTACAGCCTGCAAGTAGATTTGGAAGATCAGAGGTAAAAATATTGTATAGGATTGGTGCGACGCTTGATCCTTGAGAGACGCCTGGTTTAACGGGTAGCTTATTAGATTTATAATTCTGATAAGAAACCGGTAGGGTACGGTTAGCAAGATAATTTTTAATTATCTCTATTATGTAAATTGGAAAATTGAAATCCCACATTTTGGTAATTAATCCTTTATGCCAAACACTGTAGAAAGTTTTTTCGATGTTTAGTTTAGTTGAATATCCAATACGAAATCCAAACTACTCAGGAAGAAAAATATAATTCTCATTGATATGTGGCTAGATGCTTCTGCTGGGTTTTAATCTGGCTTCAAAATAGGAATAACCTTGGCATTTTTCCATCTTTCAGGGAAGTATGCTAATTCAAAACCTTTGTTGAATATTTTGAGTATCTCATGGTGATTTCGGGAAGGTTTTTAAGAAGAATGTTGAAAATTCCATCATAACCTGGAGCTTTCATATTTTTTAACTTTTTCATGATGGATTTGATCTTATCATAGTTTGTTTCAACAATATTGTCTAGAGACAATACTTGATTTGAAACGTTTTCATATTTTTGTAAGACTTCGGTTTCAATAGGACTCACAACGTTGAGATTAAAATTATGGACGCTGCTGCTGAGCAAGTTTTTGAGCTTTTTCTTCGTTTGTAAGAAGTATGTGGTCACCTCCCTTCAAAGCTGGAATTGGTTTCTGGGATTTCTAAGAACCTTAGAAAGTTTCCAGAAAGGTTTAGAATTTGGCTTGATTTGGTCAACCTCTTTCGCAAAATTTTCATTTCTTGAGAATGTGAATCTATGCTTAATTTCTTTTTGTAGATCCTGATAAATACATTTCATAGCAGAATCACGAGAACGTTGATATTGACATCTTCGAACATTCTTCAAGCGAACCAGAAGTTGAAGATCGTCGTCAATAATAGGAGTATTAAATTTTTTCTGTGTTGTTGGTACTGATAAATTTCTAGCATCAACTATAGAATTACTTAAATTTTGTTATGCTGTATCAATGCAATGTCAGCTTTATTTTGTAAATCATGTCATGATTAAAATTATTCTCAATATAAGTTTTGTACCTTTCCCACTTCCCTTTTGATAATTGAACACTGAGCTAATGGGATTTGAAACAGCTTCTTGACAAAGTGAAAAAGTTACTGGAAGATGATCAGAATCAAAGTCAGCATGTGTAATCAATTCGCTACAAAGGTGACTTTGATCCGTAAAAACCAAATCAATTGTTGATGGATTCCTTGCAGACGAATAGCACGTTGGACCATTCCGGAACAAAATTGAATAATAACCAGCAGAGCAATCATTAAAAAGTAGATTACCGTTGGAATTGGTTTGAGCATTATTCCAGGCTCGGTGTTTGGTGTTAAAATCACCGATTGTGAAGAATTTCGACCGATTTCTTGTAAGTTTTTGTAAGTCTCCTTTCAAGAAATTAATTTGCTCGCCAGTGCACTGAAAAGGCAAATAGGCTGCAGCAATAAAAATGATACCAAGATCAGTTTCAACTTCGATACCCAAACTCTCGATCACCTTGGTGTCAAGAGACGGCGTAACGGAATATTTGATCCTGCGATTAACCGCTATTGCGATTCCTCCGCCGAATCCAACAATTCAATCAAATCGATGAATTGCAAAATTAGAGTTACTCTTCAATTTAATATTTGGTTTTAAAAAGTTTCGGTCACAACGGCTATATGCACATTACGTATCCTCAAGAAGTTGAAAAATTCGTCTTCGTACGTTTTTAATGAACGAGCATTCCAATTTAATAAATTTAAATGATTATTTAAAGTCATTGTTAAACTTTAATTTCATAACAATTTTGTTAGCAAATTCCCATCCCGCTTGAAAAGCTTCAAACATGGAGGTAAAATTAAACATAGCAATCATCATAGGTAACATAGAGTCCTGCAAGTATTTTAATTTTTCTTCCGTTACGCTACCTAGATCCATTGGACTAAAGGAAGCGTTGGGTGCAAACGAGTTTGCAGGCGTGGTAACGGTAGCCGTTATTTTGGCCTTGTTACCTGCCACAGAAGCATAAGATGACATACCATTGTAGGATGGTGTGACGGAGTTGGAGAAGTTGTTAATCTATTTTGAATCGGATTAACACGTTTGGACGTGCTTTCTTGAAGTTTACCTGAATAAGTAGGTACATTTTTTATTTGTTGTTTTTGTTGTCTAGAACGAGAATTTAAAATTTTTCCTCAAACATGATAACCCCAGAAATTCGAAATTTATGATTTTCGCTACAATTAGCGCATTTGAAACTTTTTGTGGTTTTTTCACCGGACAAGTATCTTTCGTGTGCGATTTATCATCACAGATCATACATTTGGAATCCTAATGACATTTTTTGTGCCGTGCCCAAAGCCTTGGCTTCTACGACACTGGATCAGATTTTGAATTCTGCCCCCATGTCGTCTATAATGTTCCCACTCTGAATTGTTCTTGAAAAATGTTTTAGTCTTGAAAAGAACTGATTCAATAGAAAAAGTAGCTAGTCTTGAGAAAGACTAAATATAGGTAGTCTTGAGAAAGAATGATCGAGCGAAAATATAGGTAGTGTTGAGAAAGACTTGCTGTTGAAAAACTATAGGTAAACCAGGAGCTATCAAGATTTGTGACCGGTTCAAGCCGGTGTGGCGTGCTCTCGCTTGTATTTTGTTTGCCTAATGCACTTCATTTAGCCAACGAATGTGGGAAATTGTACAATCGTTTGTAAGTATACCCACATTCTAATGATAATGAACTTTTGATTTCGTCCACCGGTGCTAGTGAACGGAGGGTGAACATCGTAATAGCGCAACCCTCTTTAGGGACTTGTATTTTTTCTATCGGCTGACACTTAGCCGTTTTCTGAAGGTTTTGGACTTTGTTTTTTTTTGTTTTCGCGAACTTCGGGACTTGTGTTTGTTTTATACGCGAGTTAAGTGAAATAAATGTTTATGTTGTCGGCCCGAGAAATTTGGTCACGGAGACAAACTGATTCGACATGTTTACGTTCGGAGAATCTATAAGATACAACTCTATACATTTACAAGTATCTCATTTCATTTATCATTTTGTTGTTTCCCTTTCCGCAGTTTGAAAGTGGATGAAGGAACTCATTTTCATATGTATTAGGACAATTTATGGTAAGTTTGATGTGGACATCAAGGAACTCATTGTGACCGACTTTGTGTACAGGTGCATTTTTTTTAATGCACAACAAGCTAGCTTTTACGTGTCGGTTCTAAATAGCAAAGCAGGAACTATGAAAACCTCTCTGTTGTGGTCAAGCTTTAGTTTGTATTCCTACACTGTTGGCCTCGTAACCGTTGGGCTTTCTTGTATTACTTTCATTATCTTCAAAGCATCTAGTAGATGTGTCTAAATGCTGCAAGAAGAGATTTTCAGCAATAGCTGCTGGGGTAGATTCCAGATGATATTCCATGCTGCTCGTGGACACGGATACGTTGACGGTATTGTTACTAAATTAGCTACCTGGTTGGACAGAGAAACATCAAAGGGTGAGCAGTAAGCAGAAAATGACTGGCCAACAAAGCGTTCCACTTATACATCGAAAGGTTCAATTCTCTCTTCGGCGCAGATTGAGTCAACTACTCCATAACTAGTTTTGGTAGCTGATCAATTCGTTTCAAAATAATGGTCCCGTTTGACAATAATGTTTTTAGCATGCCACTTTATAAATAGTGGCGCTTGAAAAATCTAATGATCACAAAATTTAAAAAACGTTTTTAATCCACCTAACAGTGTGATGAGACATTTCTTATAACTCTTATCACTCTCTTCGGATATTATATCGTTTGAGAACATTTAGAACTTGATGCTTCGCGATGTTTTTGATAACACATACTACATGGGATAGTGGCAGGACTCAGAGAATCGCTCAAATCAGCATAGGACAACATCAGTGCTAGAAATCTCAAACCAAATCAATGGGAAAGCGAAAAAATGGCCCATAAAATAGACATACCAACG